>NC_044319.2:2560353-2891944 GCF_007474595.2 Lynx canadensis | reverse complement strand
GCCTAGTAGTGCAATTGCTGGGTCACAGGGTAGTTCTGTTTTTAGTTTTTTGAGAAACCTCCATACTGTTTTCTAGAGTGGCTGCCCCAGCTTGCATTCCCATAGACTTTGCTTTTAAAATTATTTTTCTTTTCCCTGAGAGAAATCTTTAGAGGTTCCTATTTAGCACAGATCTGATGGTGATTCTGTCAATTTTCGTTTATATGAATCTAATTATTTTAGCCTCATACGTGAACAGGAATTTTTCTGGGCATACAGTTTTAATTACTTTTCTTCACTCTTTCGATTTTCCCTGTTTCTGTTGTTACTTCTTAAGTGTCTGCTCTGTCTATCCTTTTGTTTTAGAGGGTAGAGGATAGAGGATTTGTCTTTTTTCACTGATTTCCTTTAAGGTCATTTGTTTTTGTTTGGTGCTATGCAATTTTATTTTTTTTTAAGTTTCTGGGTTTGAGCCTTAACACTTTTTGGCAGATTCAGGTCTTTAGTTTTAACACTTGTATTTTTCCCATTTCTAAATGTTCTGTACAGTTGTTTATAAGTCTCCCTGGTCATTTTTAATAGTCTTTTGTCATTTTCCCATTTTCATGATTTTTTTTTTTTTTTACTTTCTCAAACATTCCATTTTATGTTACTATTTGACAATTTGAATGTCCGAATCCCATTGGAGTTTATTATTATTGTTTCTGTTCTTTGCTTATGGTCGTTTGTTCTTTGGGTTTTGGGAATCTGTGGTTGTGCGCTCATATTTGTGTGTCTTAAAAAACCTACGTTTCATCGGGGCTCTTTTCTCAAAAAGGATTTGCATTTCCTTTTGCCCGGAGGCCGGTGGTTGTCCTGACCTGAGTCTTCTTAAGCTCCTCTCCTCCCACTTTTATCCGGGGGTTTATTTAGCTTTCTCTCCTTGCTTCTGGCCTAAGGCATAGTCTCCACATAAGAGCGTTCCTTGTTTTTTATCATTTGTAGTAATTCAATATAATTTTCAAACATCTCACAAGTATCCATTACATTTCACAAAATCTTTATTTTGACCATCACCTCTGGTATTCCTATACTCTTTGTTTGTTTGTAGAAACTAAGGTACTAGAAGGTTCGATCAGCTGTGCCATCGCAGTTAGCAGATGAGCGTAAGGAGCTGAGAACACGAACAGAGCACCACGCTGTTAATATCTGTTCAAAAGTAGTTGATTCCTTTTCATTTTGTCCTGAGATGAATAATTTTGGCTCTTCATGACTTCGTGATGGCTGCTTTGAGGGCCAAAATTGGTCCCTAGGTTGCAGAATTGGTAACTTATATTCTTTTTACGAAACCATAGGAACTAGTCCAGGCTAGTGAGCGATTAAAAAACCAGTCCAAAGAGCTGAAAGACGCACACTGTCAGAGGAAACTGGCCATGCAGGAATTCATGGAGATCAATGAGCGGCTAACAGAGTTGCACACCCAAAAACAGAAACTTGCTCGCCATGTCCGAGATAAGGAAGAAGAGGTGGACCTAGTGATGCAAAAAGTTGAAAGCTTAAGGCAAGAACTGCGCAGGACAGAGAGAGCCAAGAAAGAGGTTAGTAGTCAGGCAGATTGTCCAGTGCCCAGGGGGTAGTGATTAAAGCTGCTTTTTCAGATGAGTGAAATGATGTGTATATCATGCTTGAATTCTTAAAAACAGTTTTCTTGTTGGATAATTTTACTTAACGTGAACTTCAACATTTGAGTTATCTTCTTGTGACAAGGTAAATTCCCATGGGGGAAAAAGCATTTTACTGGAAAAAACAGGTATAACCATGAAATCCGCTTTGTTCATTTTATTTTAAAGCTGGAAGTTCATTCAGAAGCTGTGGCTGCTGAAGCATCTAAAGACAGGAAATTGCGTGAACAGAGCGAGCACTATTCTAAGCAACTGGAAAACGAATTGGAGGGACTAAAGGTATCGTTTGATTTCACATTCGCGAAGTTGGATTAATTTTCTTCTCTTTAGGCTTAACAGGAGTGTTAGTTTCTGTTGTCTCTTTGACGTGGGGTAAAAACTAGCTCTCCTTCAAACCTAACATTCGTAATTCTCCTTCTTACTAGTGGAGGCTGACATAGACTTCCCCAGCATTCTGGAAGGAAAGGGAAGGTTGTGCTTAGTGGGGAGAAGAAATCTATGGGGAAAGAGTTAAAATATTTGTGCACACCTGGACAAGATGCACTGGGAATCTGCATGGGGGCACCGTCACATACCCAGATCCTCGATCTTGTAAATGACTGAGGAGAGCCTCAGGGTAGCTCTGCATGTACTCCTGTGAGGGGGGATCAGATGATAATGGGCATGGGTTAACACATCCGAGCGAGGGATGTCCTTGTGCCAACTCTCAAATTGGACTACTTGGTTTTAAGTCCTAGCCTTATCTGTTACTAGCCATGTGATACTGGACAAAACATTTCATCTCTTTGGACCTAGGTTTTCTTATCTGTAAAACCCTATCTCATTGGTTGTATGTTAGGAGTCCATACATATATCTGTCAAGTGCTCAGTAACTGTTAGCTGTGATGATAGCGTTAGGTATGCCAAAGTGAGAGAATTGAGATTAAATGGACATCCTGTTTCTACAACGCTAAATGATAATCTGAATGATGTCTGCTTTTTCTTCACTCTAACCTTGGAGCAGTCTCCTGTGTTGTCTGCCCCCCCTCCCCTACACCCTCTCCTTGCATAACCATGCACAGTCCAGTCTCACTCATCTGGCAGACATAAGAATCAAGTTGCATGTCATCTCAGGAAGTTTATGCCACGGTGGGATTCTGTTAATAACTTTAGCATAGCTTTTTTTTGTATTTATCCACAAAATGTCTCCTTGCCTAAACTGTGACCTAGCTTATTGAAAACATACAAGTATAGTATTAACTTGGCTCGATGCCACATGTTTAACACTTGTTTGATAAATGTGTTAAATCCACGAACGAATGACGCGGTACACTTGGTCAGAACTTTTTCTCTGACGGTTAGAGATCAGTGGTTGCAAATAAGATTTCTCTGTTGTAAATGTAAATATAAATTCTAGATTTTATTTCTTGTTCAGAGATTGGTTTATTTTTCTTTTTGTGATTCATCATGATTGCACAGTCTTGGTTAGCTTTTCAAACTAGAGATGTTTCTTCTATATAGTTACGCTTCTGGAACAGGATTAGTGTATAGAAGGTATTACATTACTGTCTCAAATGATTTTCAGTCAGGGACTCTTTTGTTTCCGGCATGTAGGTGATTGGGTAACAAACAAGAATCATAAAGACTGGAAGTATCGTAGAGATTATTTGCATTTGAGGAAATTAAGACCCAGGAGAGTTAAGGATTATGTAGTCATAAGTGATAAAGTGATAAACCTGGATTTTCAAGGGGTGCCTGGGTGGCTCAGTCGGTTAAGCGTCCAACTTCGGGTCAGGTTATGATCTCACGATTCATGAGTTTAAGCCCCACGTCGGGCTCTGTGCTGACAGCTCGGAGCCTGGAGCCTGCTTCGGATTCTGTGTCTCCCTCTCTCTGTCCCTCACCTACTCACACTCTCTGTTTCTCTCTCTCTCTCTCTCTCTCAAAAAAAGTTAACATTAACAAAATTTTTAACCTGGATTTTCTAACTCAGTGCCGTGTTCTATCCACTAGTCTGCTCTTTATTGTTTTCTGTAGTAAACACTGCTGCACTGAGAACTTTGAATCACATGTATTTACCTGTTGATCAAACTCTCATAATCTCTTGTATCATTTATAAATTTGGGATAATCATAAATCTCCCCAGTATATAAGCTAATGGATTTAAAATTATTTCCCTAGGGCCTGGCAGAAAGTAAAGGCTCAGTAAGTGTTGGCTGTGATTATTCTCATACTGTCTTTCCTTGAGGGTATTTAAAATTGGAATTTCTTGGTTTAATTTCTTGTAAACCTATTTTGAATTGGTTTTGAAACCTATTTTGGCCATTCTAAAAGGGTGTAGGAATCTTCAGTTCATTAGGAACAGTTTTCAATAGAATGGAAGGGAGAAATAATTCTTGAATAACAGAAAATTCAATACCCCATTTCCAATAATGCATAGAACATACAGACAGAAGATACCTAAGGATACAGAGGTCTTGAGCAACACTATAACCAACTAGACCTAACAAACATGTATAGAACCTTCTACTCAACACAGCAGAATACACATTCTTCTCAAGTGCACATGGTATATTCTCCAGGATAGACCGGATGTTAGGCACAAAACAAGTCTCAAAAATGTAAGAAGACTGAAATCATACAAAGTGTCTTCTCCAACCACAATGGAATGAAGATAAAAATCAGTAACATAAGGAAAATTGGAATGTTAATAAATATGTGGAAATAAAACAAGATGCTCTTTACCAGTGGATCAAAGAAGAAATCAAGGGCAATTAGAAAACACCTAGAGAGGAATCCTATGAAAACACCATACTGACCATACAATGCAGTATGGCAGTGCTCAGAGGGAAATTTATGGCCATAAGTAACTACGTTAAAAAAAAAAAAAGAAGGATCTTAAATCAGTTACCTAATTTAATATCTTACGGAATCAGAAGAAGAGCAAAAGAAACTCAAAGCTAGAAGGAAGAAAATAATAAAGATTAGAGAGGAGTTAATTAAATAAAAATAGAAAAATAGTAAGACTGAATGAAACCAAAGTTGATTTTTTCAAAGATCAATAAAGTTGACATACCTTTAGCTAGAAGCATACACATTACTTGAAGTGTCTCAAAAAACAAAACAAAACAACAACAAAACCCAGAGCATCTCAACAGACATAACAAGTGGAGAGATGGAATCAATAAGAAGAAATCTCCTGACAAAGAAAAGTACCGGGCCAGAGGCTTTCAGTGAATTGAATCCAACATTTAAAGAAGCATGAACACCAATCCCTCTTAAACTCTTCCAAAGATTACAAGAGTAGAGAGTACTTCTCAACTCATCCTCCTATAAGGTCAGCATTACCCTGATACCAAAGCCATATTAAAAACATTACAAGAAAAAAAAAAGAAAGAAAACATTACAAGAAAAGAAAATTACAGACCAGTGTTCCTAATGAACATAGATGTATATAAATCCTCAACAAAATGCTAGCAAACCAAGTCCAAAATGATATTAAAAGGATTATGCACCATGACAAATGGTTTTACTTCAGGAATCCAAGGGTAGTTCAGTTAAGAAAATAAATCACATTAATAGAACCTGAGTGGGGGGAATGATCATCTTAATTGAAGCACATTAAGTCATTTCACAAAATCCAACATCCTTTTATGAACAAAGCTCCCAGAAAACTAGGATTAGGAGGGAATGTATTCACACGATGGAAGACATTTATGAAAAGCCCACAGTTAACATCATTCTCAATGTTGAACAACCAAGAACTTTGTCCCTGACATTAGGAATGAGACAAGGATGCCCATTTTTACCACTACTATGTAACTTATACTGGAGTCTCTAGTCAGAGGAATTAGACAAGAAAAAGAAATAAAAGGCATCCAAACTGGAATGGAAAAAAGAAAGAAAAAAAAAAAAAAACCCAAACACTCTCTCTGTTCATAGATCACATGATCCTATATATTAAAATATTCAAAAAAATGCTACTAGTTTTTAGCCCAGCATATATGATGCTTGGAAGACACTATGTTTGAACAAGTTAAAAGCTGAATAAATCAAAAAAATCAACAACTCTTCTTATACCTGCAAGAGAGGTGACATCACAGGATAAGCCGCTGCTCTTACATTTGGAGATGTGGACAGGTAAATACAGAGAATCACAATTTACCAGAATAGAAACCTTTGTAGGAATCAGTGCCAGTGTATGGAAACCTGTACTATAACTGAAAGATCGTTGGAGGTTCGGTGTGGACAAGTCTAAGAGATAAAATCTCCAGAGAACATAGTCATTGGCAGGATCCCACACTTTTGTGAGTTTTACTTCCTGGACCTTGACCGGGTTCTCACAGTGAACATCAGAGAAGAGTCCCCTTATGCTAACAGTAATGGGAACCATTTTGAAATATGCCAGAGCATCCTGTTCGTCTTAACATGGTCTGCTCTCTGGAGAAACTCTTCAACCAGAGCTTAACTTGCTGGAGTTTATCAGAGCCTGATGAACTTGAGAGAAGGAAAACATCCAATTCCAGCCTGCTCTGGTCATCCTGCCCAAACTAAGGGGGAGATAAAAGCTGACAGGGTTTACAGTGTATGGTCCAGAGGCACCAGCTCAATAAAAGACTGGTGTCTAATGCTAGGACTGTAGAACACTTCCCCTTGCCCCACAACTCGCCACCACGTTACTAAAAGCCTGTTTACAGCATTCCTTTATGCACAACATCGTGTGTGCCTATCAACAAAAAATTACAAGATATACTGAAAGGCAGAAAATACAGTTGGAAGACATAGAGCAAGCATCAGAACCAGACTCAGACATGGCAGAGATGTTGAAATATGAGACTGGGAGTTTAAAACTATGATTGATTGATATGCTGAGGACTCTCGTGGGTAAAGTAGAGAGCATGGAAGAATAAGGTAAAAACAGAGATGGAAATTCTAAGAATCAAAAAGAAATGCTAGACATAAAAAAATACTGTAACAGAAATTAACAATGTCTTGGGATGCTGGCTGGCTCAGTTTGAAGAACATGTAAACTCTTGATGTTGGGGCCATGAATACAAGCCCCACGCTGGGTGTAGAGATTACTAAAAATAAATAAATTAATTTAAAAAAAAAAAAAGCCTCTACTACAAAGCTGTAATCACCAAGATGGTATGGTATTAGCACAAAAACAGACACATAGACCAATGGAATAGAATACAGAACCTAGAATTGGACCCACAAATGTATGGCCAGCTCATCTTTGGCAAAACATGAAAGAGCATCCAATGGAAAAAAGACAGTCTCTTTAGCAAACGGTGCTGGGAGAACTGGACGGCAACATGCAGAAGAATAAAACTAGACCACTTTCTTATACACAGAGATAAACTTAAAATGGATGAAAGACCTGAATGTGAGACAGGAAATCATCAAAATCCTAGAGGAGAAAGCAGGCAACAACCTCTTTGACCTCAGCTGCAGCAATTTCTTACTCGACACATCTCCAAAGGCAAGGGAATTAAGAGCAAGAAGGAACTATTGGGACCTCATCAAGATAAAAGGCTTCTGCACTGCAAAGAAAACAATCAACAAAACTAAAAGGCAACTGACAGAATGGGAAAAGATATTTGTAAATGACATATCGGATAAAAGGCTAGTATCCAAAATCTATAAAGAACTTACCAAACTCAACACCTGAAAAACAAATAATCCAGTGAAGAAATGGGCAGAAGACATGAATAGACACTTTTCCAAAGAAGACATCCAGATGGCCAACCGACACATGAAAAGATGCTCGACGTTCCTCATCATCAGGGAAGTACAAATCAAAGCCACACTGAGCCATCACCTCACTCCGGTCAGAGTGGCTAAAATCAACAACTCAGGAAACTACAGATGCTGGTGAGGATGTGGAGAAAGGGGAACCCTCTTGCATTGTTGGTGGGAATACAAACTGGTGCAACTGCTCGGGAAAACAGTGTGGAGGTTCCTCAAAAAACTAAAATTAGAGCTACCCTATGAGCCAGCAATAGCACTACTAGGAATTTACCCAAGGAATACAGAAGTGCTGATGCATAGGGGCACGTGTACCCCAATGTTATAGCAGCATCTTCAACAATAGCCAAATTATGGAAAGAGCCTAAATGTCCATCAACTGACAAATGGATAAAGATGTGGTTTATATATAACAACAGGATACTACTTGGCAATGAGAAAGAATGAAATCTGGCCATTTGTAGCAATGTGGATGGAACTGGAGGGTATCATGCTCAGTGACAGAAGTCAGTCAGAGAAGGACAGATACGGTATGTTTTCACTCATATGTGGATCTTGAGAAACTGAACAGAAGACCATGGGGGAAGGGAAGGGGGAAAAATAGTTACAGAGAGGGAGGGAGGCAAACCATAAGAGACTCTTAAATACAGAGAACAAACTGAGGGTTGATGGGGGTGTTGGGGGAGAGAGGAAAGTGGGTGATGGGCATTGAGGAGGGCGCTTGTTGGGATGAGCACTGGGTTTTGTATACAAGCCAGTTAGACAATAAATTATATTCATTAAAAAAAAGAAACAAAAATAATCTTTAATGGGCATAGCTGAGGAAAGACTCTGACGTGAGGATATCTAAATAGAAACTGACCGAACTGGAAGGCGGAGAGAAAAACAGTGGAATAAAACACCACCAGAAGAGACTATGCAAGTGCTGTGGAACAACTATAAAAGTTGTGACACGTCCAATGGGACTATCAGAATGAGAAGAAAGAGAGGAACAGCAGAAATATTTGAAACAACAGTGACTGAGAACTTCCCCAAATTAGTATCAGACACCAAACCCCAGATCCAGGAAGCTCAGAGAATACCAAGCAGGATAAATGCCCAAAGAACTACACCTAGAGATACCATTTTCGAAGGACAGAAAGTCAAAATAAAGAAAAATCCTAAAAGCCAGAGCAAACAAAACAAAACAAAACAAAAAAACACACTACCTTATCTGTAGAGGATGTAAGACAAGGATTACAGCTGACTTCTCAGAAACCCATGCAAACAAGATGAGAGTGGAGTGAAATATTTAAAGTGTTGTGAGAAAAAATTAACCTAGAATTCTGTACCCTATGAAATTACCCTTCAAAAGTGAAAGAAAAATAAGGACTTTCTGAGTCAAAAATTTAAGGAATTTGTTGCCAGTAAACCTCCTTGCAAGAAATGTTAAAAGGAGTTATCTGGAGAGAAGGGAAATTGCATAGGTCAGAAACTTGTATTTACATAAAGAAAAAGCATCAGGGGGCGCCTGGGTGGCTGTCGGTCGAGCATCCAGCTTCAGCTCAGCTCATGATCTCATAGTTGGTGAGTTCGAGGCCTGTGTCAGGCTTTGCGCTGACATCACCGAGCCTGCTTCGGATTCTCTGTCTCCCTCTCTCTCAAAAATATTTTTTTAATGTTTATTTATTGAGAGAGACAGAGTGTGAGTGGAGGTGGGGCAGAGAGAGAGGGAGGCACAGAATCCAAAGCAGCCCCCCAGGCTCTGAGCTGTCAGCACAAAGCCCGACGCGGGGCTCGAACCCACCAACCGCGAGATCATGACCTGAACTGAAGTTGGACGCTTAACCGACGGAGCCACCCAAGCGCCCCTCAAAAATAAATATTAAAAAAAGTTAAAGAGGGGCGCCTGGGTGGCGCAGTCGGTTAAGCGTCCGACTTCAGCCAGGTCACGATCTCGCGGTCCGTGAGTTCGAGCCCCGCGTCAGGCTCTGGGCTGATGGCTCGGAGCCTGGAGCCTGTTTCCGATTCTGTGTCTCCCTCTCTCTCTGCCCCTCCCCCGTTCATGCTCTGTCTCTCTCTGTCCCAAAAATAAATAAACGTTGAAAAAAAAAATTTTTTTTAAAAAGTTAAAGAAAAAGCGTCAGAGAAGGAATAAGGTAAAATAAATTTAAAATTTTATTTTTCTTAATCTAATACTTAAAAATAATGTGTTTGATTATATGTGCAGACACACATGCTTCTATATGCTTGTATAAAACTGAAATGAATGAAAACAATGATCTAGAGGATAAGAGGGAGGAATTGGGATTATTTCATTTTAAAGTATTTGCACTACGCGTGAAGTGGTAGAATATATTTTGAAAACAGACTTGAACTGGTTGTAAATAGATATTGCAAACTATAGCACAACCACTAAAAAGGAAGTGTAACATATCCCCAGAGCAGAGAGAAAATGGGATCATATAAATCACTTGATTAAAACCAAGACAGAAGAGGAGTAGAAGACAAAAATAGGAATAAAGAACACAGACAATAAATAGAAAAACAGTAGCAAATATAGTAGATATGAATCCAAAAATATCAATAATCACTTAGAATGTCAATGGCCTAACTACACCAGTTACAAAAGAGATTGTGGGGTGCCTAGATGGCTCAGTCAGTTAAGCATCTGACTTCAGCTCAGGTCATGATCTTGCAGCTCATGAGTTCGAGCCCTGTTGTTGGGCTCTGTGCTGACAGCTCAGAGCCTGGAGCCTGCTTCAGATTCTGTGTCTCCCTCTCTCTCTGTCCCTCACCCACTCATGTTCGTTCTCTCTCTCTCTCTCTCTCTCTCTCTCACAAAAATAAACATTAAAAATTTTTTGAAATAAATAAAAAACCCCAGAGATTGTGTCAGATAGGATAAAAATATCGAACTATATATTGTCTATAAGAAGCCCACTTTAAATATAGAGGCAGATATAGATTAAAAGTAAATGGATGGAGAAAGATATACCATGCTAACACCAATTAAAAGAAAGCAGGAGTAGCTATATTAATTTCAAAGTGGAGTTCAGAGTAACAAAAGTTTTTAGGAATAAAAAGGGCATCGGATAACGATAAAGGAATCAGTTCTCCAAGAAGACATAACAGGACTTAACATGTATGCGTATAACAAAGCAGCATCAAAATGCATGAAGCAAAAACTGTTAGCACTGCAAAGAAAAATAGATGACTATACTATTCTACTTGGAAACTTCAACACCCCTGTTGCAGAAATGAACAAGTCCAGGAGATGTAAAGTCAGTAAGGACATGGGTGAACTCAACACCATGATCGATCATTAAGGCAGCTACCTTATGCCAGCTAACATTATACTTATTGCTGAGAAACTTGACACTTTTTCACTAAGATCCAGAGCATGGTGAAGATGTACCTTTCACCACTGCCTCTCAGTGTTGTATTGGACATCCTAGCTAATGCAGTAAGACAAGAAGGCAAAATAAGAGGTATGTGGATTGTGAAAGAAGATGTAAAACTGTCTGTTCAGAGGCGACACGATCGTCTATACAGAGAATGAAAAACATTGACGAAAGAACTGGAACTAATTAGACATTATAGGAAGGTTGCAGGATACAAGATTAATACACAAAAGCCAATTGCATTCCTATACAACAGCCTTGAACAAGTGGAAACTGAAATCTGAAGCTCAACACTATTAATACTAATACCCACAAAAGTGAAATATTTAGGTACAAATTTAATAAAATGTGCATTAGACCTATATGGGGAAAACTATAAAACTCTGATAAAAGAAATGAAAGAACTAGATAAATGGAGAGACATGCCATTTTGTGGATAAGAAGATTCAGTATCATGAAGATGTAAGTTCTTCCCATCTTGGTCTGTAGATTTAATGCATTCCCAGTCAAAATCCCAACTAGTCCTTTTGTGGATATCATCAAACTAAATATAAGGTTTGTTTAGAGACAAAAGACCTAGAATAGCCAGCACCATATTGAAGGAAAAGAATACAGTTGGAAGACTGACTGCCTGACTTCAAGACTTACTATAAACATGCAGTAATCAAGACACTGAATGAATATTCATAGGAGTCATTTTTAACAAAGGAGGAAGGGCAATACAGTGGAGTAAAGATTGTCTCTTCAGCAGATAGTGCTGAACAACTAGACATCCACATAATGAATGAATGAATGAATGAATGAATGAATGAATGAAACTTACAACCTTTACAAAAACCAACTCGAAATGGATCGCAGACCTAAATGTAAAACCTAAAACTAAAACACTTCTGGAAGATAACATAGGAGAAGACCTACATGACCTTTGGTAGGACAGTGACTTCTTACATACAGCACCAAAGACACAATCCGTGAAATAAAGACTTGATACGCTAGACTTAATTGAAATTAAAATTTTCTGGGGTGCCTGGGTGGCTCAGTCGGGTAAACATCCGATCCGACCTCGGTTCAAGTCATGATCTCACAGCTCATGAGTTCGAGCCCTGCATCAGGCTCTGTCTCTCTCTCTCTTTCCAAAACAAATAAACATTTAAAAAACTAAATAAAAAAAAAAAAAAAGAAATTAAAATTTTCTGCTCTGCAAAAGACTGTCATGCAAAATATAGAGAAAACTTTTAAGACTTAGTAAGTAGACAACAGATGACCCCAGGGTTGCAAAACCAATCTTCAGTAATTAGCTGTGTGCCTGTAAGTCAGCAATGAACAATCCACAAAGGAAATTGTGAAAGCAATTTCAATTATAGTAGCAGCTAAAAGAATAAAGTTCCTTAGAATAAATTTGTCCAAGAAGGTTAAAGACTTGTGTACTGAAAATTACAAAACGTTGCTGAAAGATATTAAAGGAGACATAGTAAATGGAAAGACATACTACATTTATGGATAGGATGACAATATTGTTTGGGTGTCATTGTTACCCAAAGTGATGTACAGGTTCATTACAGTTGCTAGTGAAGTTCCAATAGCCCTTTCTGCAGAAATGGAAAATAGAATCCTAAAATTCATAAAGAATTTCAGGTGGCCCCAAGTAGCCAAACAATCATGAAAAAGAAAAATGGAATTGGAGAACTCAAACTTCCCAGTTTCAGAACTTACTACAAAGTTACAATAACAAAAAGCGTGTGGTACTGGCCTAAGAATAGAAACACAGGCCACTGGAATAGCATGAAGAGTGGAGAAATGAACTCCTGCATCTATGGCCATGTGCTTTTTGACATCGTACTAAATCTATTCAATCTATTCAATTTATGTGCCAAGACAACTGTATTTCTGCATGCAAAGAAATTTGGATCCCTAGCTCTTGCTGTATAAAACAATTTATTCAAAATGGATCAACCTGAATATAAGAGCTACAGCCATAAAACTCTTGAGGAAAACACTGGGGTAACTGTTCATGACCATGGCATGGACTCAGATATGACACTGAAAACCTAAGCAGGAAAAAAAAAAAATCGATAAATTGGACTTCATCAAAATAAAAACTTGTGTGCATTACATCAAAGGACATTTTTAAAGGAATGAAAGAAATCATCTGCAAATTAAGTAGGAGTTTGATACCCAGAATATATAAACAAATCCTACAAATCCTACAGTTGAACAACAAAAAGCAAATTACTCAATCAAAACATGGGCAGGGGCATCTGGGTGGCTCAGTCGGTTGAGCATCCGACTTTGGCTCAGGTCATGATCTCACGGTTTGTGAGTTCGAGCCCCATGTCAGGCTCTATGCTGACAGCTCAGAGCCTGGAGCCTGCTTCTGACTCTGTGTCTCCTCTCTGCCCCTCCCATGCTCATGCGTTCACGCACGCGCTGTCTCTCTCGCTCTCTCAAAAATAAATAAACATTAAAAAAAAAGGGCAAATAACTTGAATAGACATTTCTCCAAAGAAGATATTTTAATAGCCCATAAGCCCATGAAAAGACGTTCAACATCTTGAAGTTAAAAACCTCAAGATACCACTCCATACCTACTAGGATGGCTAAAATAGGGGGTTAAAAAGAAACGAAACAGGTGTTTGCAAGCATGTTAAAAGTTTGGTGGTTCCTCAGAAAGGGAAACATAGAGTTAGCCATATGACCCAACAATTCACCTCCTATGTACTGTACGCTAAAGAATTGCAAGAGGGACTCAGACAGATAGTTTTTACACCAGTGTTCTTTGAAACATTATTACAGTAGCCAAAAGGTGGAAACAATCAAGTGTCCATCAACAGATGGACAGAAGCAAATGTATTTATATACAATGGAATATCATTCAGCCCTCAAAAGGGAGGACTCTTGATATATGCTCCAGCATGGATGAGCCTTGAACACATTATGCTAAGTGAGAAATGCCAGACCAAAAAGAACAAATACTGTATGACTCTACTTGGATGAAGTATCTAGAATAGGCAAATTCATTGAGATAAAAAGCAGAATTGAGGTTACCAGGGGCTGGGTAGAGTGGGTAATGGGGAATTATTCTTTAGTGGTTTTAGTGGTTGTAGAGAATTTCTCTTTGGGATATTGAAAAAGTTTGTGGTCATGGTTGCACAACATTCTGAATGTAACACCTACTAAACTCTATGCTTAAAATGGTTAAAATGGCAGAACTTTATGGGCTATGTGTTACACCGCTAACGCAATATCCATAAGCCATTGAATTGTACACTTTAAATGGTATGGTATGTGAATAGTAGCTCAATCAGGCTGTTAAAAAATATATACTTTTCAGTTGTTGTGACCATATGCTACAAGAGCTTTTCACCCTGTTGTGTTAGTTTGCTGGGGCTGCCACAGATCACCACAAACTGGGTGGCCTCAAAAACCGGAACTTATTGTCCCAATTATCGCAACTAGATGCCCGAAAGCAGTGCTGGTGGGGTGGTGATAGTTTGCGTTCCTTGGTTTATGTATCACCTGGATCTCTGCCTTCTTTCTGTGTGCAAGATTGTGAGTCCAGATTTCTTTTTATAAGGACACAGTTATATTGGAATAGGGCCCATCCTAATGACCTCATTTGAAGTCAGTTACCTCTGTAAAGACCCTACTTTTATTTTTTTTCCAACATTATTGAGATACGATTGACTAATACAAATTGTGTATACTTAAGGTATAAAATGTAATATTTAGGTATACGTATACATTGTGAAATATGTACCACAAAGAGCTGATTAACATAGCCTCACTTATCTTTGTTTTTTTTTTTTTAGCCTGAGAACAGTTAAGATCTACCCTCTTAGAAATTTCCAGTATACGATACAGTATTGTTAACTGTGTTCACCCTGCTTCACGTCAGATCTCCAGAACTTATTCATCCTACATGTGTGAAATTTCTGTACCCTTTGACCCACATTTCCCCATTCCCTCACTGTCCCAGCCATGGACAACCGCCATTAGATTGCACATAGGTCAGATCAGACGGTATTTGAGACCATATTTTAAAATACGATCATATTCTGAGATACTAGTGGTGGTTAGTGCCTTAACATGAATTTTGGAAGGACACGATTCAACCTTTAACACATGGATTTTTCACTTGAAAGTACAACACAAGCATTTACACTCGTTACGTAACTATCACAAACAATCTTCATGATTATGGAAAAATATCCAGTCATTCAATCCTCTGCTATTAAATATTTATCTTTCACTTTTGCAGTATTACCATGAACGCTTTTGTGCCCTGCTTTTTTAAATATTATTTCTTAGAACGGATACTTAGAAATGAAATTGTCAAATCACTTCGAGGCACTTGGTACGGGCCACAAATTGTTGCAAGTATAAGAGGCATTTCTTACTTTATTAGTAGATTGTTTATTAATCACTTTTTCTTTGTGGATTATTGCTTTAAGTCATTTGCCTTTTTAGCTTTATAGTCTGAATTTTTCTCTTACAGTTCATATAAACCCTTTGCATAGCGAGGAAGCATATTTCTTAGTTTTTCCACAACTATTTATGAATTTATCATTTGCCCTTTAATTTTGGTCTTGTTTCCTTTTCAAATTACAGGAGATTTGTTCTCATTTTCGTCAATGTTTCTTTTATTGCTTCAAAGCTTGGCTTATCCTTTGTTCACAGTTTGTTAAGCATGTAATTCTGCCTTTTCCTGCACGTTTCTATTGGGTCTAAAAATATTTAACTCGGCGCCTGGGTGGCTCAGTTGATTAAGCGTCCGACTTCGGCTCAGGTCATGATCTCATGGTTCATGAGTTCGAGCCCCGTGTCGGGCTCTGCACTGACAGCTTAGAGCCTGGAGCCTGCTTCAGATTCTGTGTCTCCCTCTCTCTCTCTTCCCCTCCCCTGCTCATGTTCTGTCTCTCTCAAAAATAAATAAAACTTTTAAAAATAAGATTTATATAGTATGTTTTAATATCTGAAAAGAATATTCTTCTCTCTCCCTCTTTACTCCTTTTTTCCTCCAGGATTTTCTTTGGCATTTTTCCAAGTGTATTTTTCCTATGTACTGGGAACTTTTGTCTCCACCTGCCACCCCTGCGTCATTTCCCGTATTTAATTTTTTAATTATATTTACAAGGAATATAATATGATAAATATTAAGTACATATGCATTTAATCTTTTCTTTCACGTAGCTGGTATTTTTCTGTATTGTTTCAAGTCTTCTTTAAGGTCTGTTATAAAGACTTGTCCTTTCTTCATGTAATATTCAGATAAATTACTCACTATTATTCCTCACGTGTGTGTATTCGATTCTGATCATTTTTGTTTGATTGTTTTTAAAACAGTGAAATTTTTTGCTGTGTTTTATTCTTGCTCATTCCACTCTCCAGAAGTACTGCTGATTTGTGTTTATCTTACATGCACTTGCTTTACTCAGCTTTAGCAGTTCTGCCACTTTTTAATGGATTTATTTACATTTTCTGGGCGAACAATTATATGGAAATTATAGTGGTTTTATCACTTTCCTTTCTAATAATTTCTTGTGACTGTTGCACACGTTCCTTGGTCAAACAGAATATTTAAAAACTACTACATAAGAGATCATGGAAGGCACCCTTTCCGTTATTATTATTTCTAAATCTTTGTATTTCTGGTGCTTCACCAGTAGGTATTACTTTGTCTGATAGCTGAAAAGGGGGCACTTTTTAAGGTAGGAGAATTACTTTATTGTTTTTTGTTTTATTATGGGACTTGGGGTGGTATTTGCAATTGGTATTGGATTTTATCAAATACATTTGGGCATGGGTACCTACTGAGATTATCATACGGATTTATTTTAATGGAATCCATTAAAGTAATGCAATTTTTTTGCATTTACTAATAAATTTACTAATATTAAATTACCTTCAATACCTGCAAGAAGACGTGTTCTTTTGTGGTAGATAGTGTCTTTTTTATATACGGTTTCATTTCATCAGCATTAAAAAAATTTTTTTGTAATATTTATATATTTTGGGGAGAGAGAGAAAGAGAGAGAACATGAGCGTGGGAGAGGCAGAGAGAGAGACAGAATCCGAAGCAGGCTCCAGGCTCTGAGCTGTCAGCACAGAGCCCGACCCGGGCTCGAACTCACAGACTGTGAGATCATGACCTGAGCCGAAGTTCGGACTCTCGACCAACCAACTGAGCCACCCAGGCACCCCTACTTCATTGGCATTTGATTTGATTTTTTTTTTTTTTTCCTGACATCCTTATCAACAAGTGACTTGAGCCCATGACTTTCTTTGGTGGTATCTTTGGTAGGTTTTGACGTCAGGGTAGTTTTTGCTCGAAACTTCAGCGCGTGCTGCTGCTCTGCCAACAGCAAACTGTACGAAACAGAGCAGCAGACCGAAATGTTCTTGAGGGGACTCTGAAAATGAAGAGGTAAGCGGTCAGTGCCGCAGATGTCAATCTCGGCATCGTTTTTGCGGAGATGCGTACGCGCCAGAATCTGACTTGCTGCGGCTCTTCCCAGTTTCCCCAGCGCGGTGTGCGCCAGGCTGCCCCCAGAAACTGCTGGAATCTGGGTCTTGCATGTGGGAGGCACGCACGGCGTGAGTAGTTTTGTAGTAAACGGTTAAAAATTCCAGTGGATACCCCAGAGACATTTCTCCCACCCAGTGGATGTCTTTGGTTTTGTGTTTTTGTTTTTGTTTTGAAAAAAAGGTAGGTATCTCAAATGTGAAGAAGTTAGGATAGTTTTCTTTCAACTTTAAATCAACTGCTGTTCACAGTTTTTCTGCCTTTAATACTGTTTTCAAAAACAAGAGACACTGTCCTCTAGGGCATGATTCCCTGCTGTCACTAAACGTACACCCGTAGGTCCTTTGGGTTTTAAAAGGTTTATTGTTGAACACCTGGGAGAATAGATAGCTTATAACCAAGTCGTAGAAAAGTTACAAAGCTCAGGAGGTCTTAAACAGTCATCATCTCTGTTCTCTTTACCCTTTAGCACCGTCCAGAAGAAGCTTTGGACTTTGCATTTTCCTTTCACCTTATTACTGAGAAGACATTTTATCCTAATTTCTAAAAGGGTGGCTTTTGGCTAAATTTCTCATCCCTAATGTCCTACCTAAATGCCAAGAGACTGTCATTTTTTCCAGTGGTTGTGAAGATGTTTGATTAGACCTTTGTCCTTCTCCCTGGACCATTGGAGAAGCCCCTCTCTCTCTCCTTTGTGTACATTCTAGCTTTGTCATTCCCTTCCCCAGATTTGTCTCTTCTAAAGACATTTGCATATTCATAATCCTTTATTGGTTCCACATCAGAAATAAGCCGTGGTTAGATTTTTCCCTCACTCCATACACCAGCAATAATTGTGTATAAATTAGAAATTTAAATATCAGCAAATAACTATATAAGTGCCAATGGAAGTTATAGATAAATATATAATCTTGGTAGGAAGAAGGCTGTAAAATACGACAACAATAAGGGAATATATATACGGAGAACAATATTTGCAACATAAGGCTGGCAAAAGGTTAATAGCCTTAATAAAGAAAGTTGTTTTGTGTGATGATGTACAAAAGTAACATTCAGTTATATGAACAGTTCTTTGCATTACAGAAAGACGTTATAATTGGCATTTTGTTATTCATATAGATGAACCAATTTTTTGTTATTACTTCTATAGCAAAAACAAATTAGTTACTCACCAGGACTGTGCAGCATAGAACATCAGCAAGAGATCACCAAACTAAAGACTGATTTAGAAAAGAAAAGTATCTTTTATGAAGAAGAATTGTCTAAAAGAGAAGGAATACACGCCAATGAAATTAAAAACCTGAAGAAAGAACTTCATGATTCAGAAGGCCAGCAACTTGCTCTCAACAAGGAAATTTTGATTTTGAAAGACAAATTGGAAAAAAACAGGAGAGAGAGGTAAGCATCGAGTTATCTACCCCTCCCGTCAGTATCTGTTGAATGCCTGCGGTGTGCCAGGGACCGGAGATACGCAGGCAGTACACGTATCCCAAAGTCCAGATTAGTCACCCGAGGATGACAGGGGGTTGGGAAACCAGCGGGATGGTGTAAGTGTGAGCAGAAGGGCAGGTGCAGCCCTCGCAGAGGCACGGGAGGTAACTTTGGTATGTCTAGGTTTTTTGGACTAAATTCTAGCCAAGACCAAAGAAATAGAAAATACCTAACTGTGGAAGGGAGTCCATTAAGTGCCAAGATGGAGAGGGAAAGGGGAACAGGGCACGTTCCGAAGATGAAGGCTGTTCCCTACGGTGGAGCCACAGATGAGAGGGTGAGAAGCGGGGCTGGAGAGGGAAGTGGAGGCAAGGTCACGAAGGAGGAAGGAATTTGGACTTCGTGCCGAGGCCATTGAAGGCAGGTGACAGGGCAGTACTCGTGGTCCCGTGTGGAGTGGGACAGGCGGGAGCAGATGGCAAGGAGGAACCTGGCAGCGAGAGATGAGCAGGACCGCAGGTGCTGACCGGGCAGGTGGGGGAAGCGTGTGGGCTCAGAAGGTCCCGGAGAGCCAGAACCTGGGTGCCATAATGGCCAGGTGTGAGAAAGTGCCAGGATTTTAGGCAGCCGGATGTGTGCTGTTGTCATTCTCAACTTCTATTGGAAGCCAAAGTTTATTTAGTTTGGTATACTCGCTCAGCCAGACTTTTTTAGAACCTGCTGTGGGTAAAGCAGTATTGTAGGCACTGGGAACGTGGCAGTGGACAGACAGACAAATCTCTGTCCGTATGGAGCTTTCCTTTAGCCAGGTGAAGGGCTGTAAACAAAATAAGTAAAATATAGAATATGTTAGGTAATGATAAATGCCAGGAACAGAACATAAGGCACAGGATGGGGCCATGAGGCATTAAGGGGGCAATTAAATTGTGTATATAGGCTGGTCTGGAAAAATTGCGATGAGAAGGACTGAAGAAAGTGGGGGCATCTGTGCAGATGTAGAAGAACATTCTATGTGAAGAACAGCCTGTTAAAAAAAATAATGAGAAGGCAATACTGTGGAGACAGTAAAAAGATGAGTGGGTGCCAGGGATTGGGGGAGGGGGGCGGATGTGATGTCCAGGAGGACGCCAGGGCAGGATGTCCAGGGCAGTCTCTTGGTGTGATGCTACAGTGATGGGTACATGCCGTTACGCACGTGTCCAAACCCTAACGTGAGCTGTGGAGTTGGAGTGATGACGACCTGCCAGATGTACGTTCACTAACTGTAACAAATGTTCCACTCTGGTGGGGGATGATGATGTGGGGGCTGTACCGTGTTTGGGGGCGGGGAGTAAGTGGGAAATCTCTGCTATGGACCTAAAACTTTTCTAAAAAGTAAAGTCTATTAAGAAAAATAGTTTAAGGAGACCAGTGTGGCTGAAGTAGACTTAAGGGGAAAGAATCATAGGAGAGGAGTATGAGGGGGAACAGGGGCCAGATCATGTAAGGCTTTATAGCAGGTCACTTCTGGTTATTTACTCTGAGGAAAACTGATGCGGGGAGTACGCAGGATTTTGAGTGGAAAATTGAGATATTGGGTTGTGTTTTAAAAGGGTTACTCTGACTACCTGGTTAAGAATAGTCTGACTTAGGGGCGCCCGGGTGGCTCAGTCGGTTAGACATCCGACATCAGCTCAGGTCATGATCTCATGGCTCGTGAGTTCAAGCCTCACGTCAGGCTCTGAGCTCTCAGCACAGAGCCTGCTTCAGATCTTCTGTCTCCTTCTCTTTCTGCTCCTCTCCTCTCCTCTCCTCTCCTCTCCTCTCCTCTCCTCTCCTCTCCTCTCCTCTCCTCTCCTCTCTCTCTTTCCCTCAAAAATAAACAAACATTAAAAAAAAAAAAAAAAAAGTCTGACTTCCATAAGAGGAGAAAAGCCCTGAACTCCTGTAGAAGGCTGCCACAGAAATCCAGGCAAAGGAGGGTGGTGACTTGGCCCAGGGTGGGGGCAGAAGTGGTGGTGAGAAACATTGGAATTCTTGTGCTCCTGAACAGTAAAGATACTGGTTTTTGTTGATGGTTTAGACGTGGGATGAGAAGGGAAGAGGAAGGACCAAGGATGGTGCTGAGGTTTGGGGCTTTAGCAATTAGGAGGATGTAGTTACCGTTTAGAAAGGAACAGGGTAAGGGAAGCATGTTGGGGATGAGAGTATTACTGGGAGTTCATTTTAAACAAGTTCCGTTTGAGATGTGTATTAGGCACCCACGTGGAGATGTCACATAGGCCGTTGGACAGATCAGCTGGATTTTAAGGCTAGAAATAAAATCCTAGGAGTATTAGATCACTCACATGGTATTTAAAGCAGTGAGACTACTTGAGATCCCTTAGCAGTTGGTATAGATGGCACAAAGGTCCAGCACTGAGCCCTAGCGTGCTCTGATCTTTGGAAGTTTGTTAATGAGGAAGAAACAGCAAAGTGGCCAGCAAGGACGATGGGAAGAAGACCCAACAAATTTGGTGTCCTGGAGACCATGTGATGAAAGCATATCGAGTCTGTCTATACGTTAAACAAGATGAGGTATGAATTAAGTAAGATGAGGCCCAAACAATGATCATTGAATTTAACATTAGGAAGCTCGTTGGTAACTCTGATAAGAACAATTTCCGTGGAACAGGAGGGGCAAAAACCCCACAGCGGGAACCAAGACTAGGAGGAGAGCGATTGGAACCAGAAATGTGGGACAACAGGGTTTTGAGGCGGTGGCGCAGCAGATGCCAGATTCTGTGTGGTGATAAGCAGCTAGGCGATGAGGAAGGGATACAGCAGACTCAGGGATTCCGGGCGGCTCCCATGAGCGAGAAGGCAGAGAATTGGAAAATGAAATGTGATCTAGGGCTTAGGGGAGACTGTTCATTCTGTTCTCTTATGGAAGAGACTTCTGCTCTGTTCCATACTGGTGGGAAAAAGCAAGAATAATTTCACAGAAATTTTACTCCGTTTGTTTGTGTACACATTTCTTCTGAAAGGCCTCTTTGTATTTTGTCATGTTTTTGTCATTGTTCGTTGCTTGGAGTTACTTCTGAATCAAGAAAGATCCTTAAGCGTGACTGAATTTCATATTTTGACTATAGATAATTTTTTAACGTGGCATATTTGCTTGCACACAAGCAAAAATGGTTTCTTTTCCCAGAAGTTAGCATTTAAATTACAATTTCATGGGGCGCCTGGGTGGCGCAGTTGGTTAAGCGTCGGACTTCAGCCAGGTCACGATCTCGCGGTCCGTGAGTTCGAGCCCCGCGTCGGGCTCTGGGCTGACGGCTCAGAGCCTGGAGCCTGCTTCCGATTCTGTGTCTCCCTCTCTCTCTGCGCCTCCCCCGTTCATGCTCTGTCTCTCTCTGTCCCAAAAATAAACGTTGAAAAAAAATAAAATAAAATAAATTACAATTTCATTTACACTCACTAATGTAGTAATGGAAGGGATTTTTAACATCACATTTTTAAAATCAGCTGGTATGTAGGTTCTCGGTTGACTCGGGATCAGTCATAGGAAATTACCCAGAACAGATCCATATTGACTTTCATTTACTGCTAAGATATAAAGCGTTCCTTACAAATTTTTTTATTAAGTATAAGTTGACACTTATACTCAAGTGTTACATTTCTTTCAGGCGTACAGCACGCGATTCAACTTCTCTATCGGTTATGCTGTGTTCCCCACAAGTGTAACTGCCATCTGTCACCTCACAGCAGCGTTTCAGTATCACTGTATTCCCTGTGCTGTGCCCTTTATTTCTTTATCTTATTCATTCCATAAGTGGAAGCCTGTACCCCCCACCCTGCTTCCCTCACCCGCTCCCCTCTGGAAGCCATGTTTGTTCTCTGTTTTTATAGGTCTCATTCTGCTTTTCGTTTGTTTGTTTATTCATTTTGTTTTTTAGATGGTACATATGAGTGAAATCATATGGTATTTGTCTTTCTCAGTTTGGCTTCTCTCACTTAACGTGATTCCCTCTAGGTCCACCCGTGTTACCACAAATGGCAAGACCTCATCCCTTTTTACGGCTGTGTAATATTCCATCATGTGTGTATACACATCTTCTTTATCCATTTGTCCATTGACGCACACTGAAGTTGCTTCCATATCTTCGCTTTGTAAATGATGCTGCAGTAAACATAAGGGTGCATATATCTGTTCAAATTAGTGTTTTCATTTTCTGTACGTAAATAGCAGTGGAATTCCTGGATCACACGGTATATCTATTTTTAATTTTTTTTTTTTTAATTTTTTTTTTCCAACGTTTATTTATTTTTGGGACAGAGAGAGACAGAGGATGAACGGGGGAGGGGCAGAGAGAGAGGGAGACACAGAATCGGAAACAGGCTCCAGGCTCTGAGCCATCAGCCCAGAGCCTGACGCGGGGCTCGAACTCACGGACGGCGAGATCGTGACCTGGCTGAAGTCGGACGCTTAACCGACTGCGCCACCCAGGCGCCCCCTATTTTTAATTTTTTTGAGGGACCTCCATACTGTTTTCCACAGTGGCTGCACCAGTTGCATTCCCACCAACAGTGCACAAGGATTCCCTTTTTTACACATCCTTGCCAACACTTACTTCTTGTCTCTCTGATTTTAGCCATTCTGACAGGTGCAAGGTGATATCCCACTGGGGTTTTGATTTGCACTTCCCTGATGGTGAATGATGTTGAGCATCTTCTCACGTGTCTGTTGACCATCTGGATGTCTTCTTTGGAAAAATGTCTATTCAGGTCCTCTTCTCCTTTGTTTTTTGTTGTTGAATTATGTAAGTTCTTTATATGTTTTGGATATTAACCCCATATCAGACACATCATTTGGAAATATCTTCTCCCATTTAGTAGGTTGCCTTTTCATGTTGATGATGGTGTCCTTCACTGTGCAAAAGTTTTTTTTTTTTTTTTTCATTTTGATGTAGCCCCAACAGTTTATTTTTGCTTTCATTTCCCTTTCTTAGGAGACACATCTAGAAAAATGTTGCAATGGCCAGTCAGTGTCAGAGAAAGTACTGCCTGTGCTCTCTGTTAGTATTTTTGTCAGGTCTCACCTTGATGGTTTTTTTGTGTGTAGGGTGTGAGAAAGTGGCCCAGTTTCATTCTTTTGCATGCAGCTGTCCAGTTTTCCCAGCACCATTTATTGAAGAGACCGTCTTTTCCCCATTGTATATTCTTGCCTCCTTTGTCATAGATTAATTGAGCATGTAAGCTTGGGTTTATTTCTGGGATCTCTGTTCCATTGATTTAGGTGTCTGTTTTTGTGCCAGTAGCAAACTGTTTTAATCACTACAGCTTTGTAGCACAGCTTGAAATCTTGTAGTACACCCCCAGCTTTGTTCTTCTTCCTCAAGATTGCGTTGGCTACTTGGGGTCTTTTGTGGTTCTGTACAAATTTTAGTAGTATTTGTTCGAGTTTTGTGAAAAATGCTGTTGCCATTTTCATAGGGATTGCCCTGAACTATAGATTGTTTTGGCTAGTAGGAACATTTTAGCAATATTAATTCTTCCAATCCATGAACATGGGATATCTTTCCATTTGTGTCATCTTTAGCATCCGTCCTAGTTTTCAGAGTACAAATTAGCATTTGTACAAAATGGTCTTTCACCATCTTGGTTAAGTTTATTCCCAGGTATTTATTTATTCTTGTTGATATAATTGTAAAAGCAGTTGTTTTCTTAATTTCTGTTTCTCCTACTTTGTTATTAGTGTGTTAGTGAAATACTACTGACTTCTGAGTTTTAATTTTGTATCCTGCAACCTTGCTGAATTCATTTGTTACTACTAGTAGTTTTTTTTTTTAGTGAAGTCTTTAGGGTTTTCTATGTATTGTATCATGTCATCTGCAAACAGTGACAGTTTAACTTCTTCCTCGCCAGTATGGGTGCCTCTTACATCTTTTCTCTTCTCTTCTCTTCTCTTCTCTTCTCTTCTCTTCTCTTCTCTTCTCTTCTTTTCCATGGTGTGTGTGTGTGTGTGTGTGTGTGTGTGTGTGTGTGTGTGTGTCAGATTCCCGTGGCTAGGACTTCCAGTATTATTTATGCTGAATCAAAATAGTGAGAATGAACATCCTTGTCTTGTTCCTGACCTTAGGGGAAAAGCTCTCAATTTTTCACCATTGCATTTGATGTTATTTGTGGGTTTTTCGTATATGGCATTTATTATGTTGAGATATATTCCCTCTAAACCTGCTTTGCTGAAAGTTTTTAGCATGAATGGGTAGTTGAATTTTGTCAAATGCCTTTTCTGCGTCCTTTAAGATAATCATATAATTTTTATCCTTCATTTTGTCGATGTGGTATATAATGTTGACTGATTTGTGAATATGGAACCACCCTTATATTCCAGAATAAGTCCCACTTGATCATGGTGAATGATCCTTTTAATTTATTGTTGACTGCAGTTTGCTGATATTTTGTTGAACATTTTTGCATCTATGTTTATCAGGGATATTGGCCTGTGGTTTTCTTCTTTCTTTCTCTTTCTTTCTTTCTTTCTTTTTTTCTTCCTTTCTTTTTCTTTTCTTTTCTTTTCTTTTCTTCTCTTCTCTTCTCTTCTCTTCTCCTTTCCTTTCCTTTCCTTTCTTCCTTTTCCTTTTCCTTTTCCTTTTCCTTTTCCTTTTCCTTTTCCTTTTCTTTTTGGTGGTGTCTTTGTCTGGTTTTGGTAATGGGGTAATGCTGGCCTCATAGAATGAATTTGAAAGTTTTCTGTCCTCTTCTGTTTGTTGGAATAGTTTGAGGAGAACAGGTATTAACTCTTCTTTAAATGTCTGGTGGAATTCACATGTTAATCCATCTGGTCCTGGATTTTTATTTTTTGGTAGTGTTTTGATTATTGGTTCAATATTGTTACTAGTAATTGGTCTATTCAGATTTTTTGTGTCTTCCTGATATAGTTTAGAAGATTGTGTATTTCTAGGAATTAATCCATTTCTGCTAGTTTGTCCAATTTGTTGGCATATAATTTTTCATAGAATTCTCTTGATTCTTTGTATTTCTGTAGTGTCAGTTTTTCCCTTGTTTCTGATTTAATGTATTTGGGTCTTTTTATTGATGAGTCTGGGTAAGTGTTTATCAATTTTGTTTTATCTTTTCAAAGAACCAGTTCTTGGTTTCATTGTTGTTTTTTTCTGTTTTTTTTTTAATCTCTATTTCATTTATTTCTTTTTTTATTAATTTTTTTAATGTTTTTTAATGTTTTTTAATTTTTTAATGTTTTTAATTTATTTTTGAGAGAGAGAGACAGAGCACAAGCGGGAGAGGGGCAGAGAGAGAGGGAGACACAGAATCTGAAGCAGGCTCCGGGCTCCGAGCTGTCAGCACAGAGCCCAACACGGGGCTCGAACCCACGAGCTGTGAGATCATGACCTGGGTCAAAGTCAGACACTTAACCAACTGAGCCCCCCAGGCGCCCCTCTGTGTCATTTATTTCTCCTCTGATCTTCTTTATTTCCCTCCTTCTACCCACTTTGGGTTTCATTTGTCTTTTTTTCTAATTGAGGTAAAAAGTTAGATTGTTTATTTGAGCTTCTTGTTTCTTCAGTTAGCATTTATTACTGGATAGCTCCCTCTTAGAACTGCTTGTGCTGTCTCCCAAAGATTTTGGACCACTGCGTTTTCGTTGTCCTTTGTCTCCATGTATTTTTTGATGAATTTATTTCTTTTTTATTTACTCATGGACCCATTGGTTGTTTAGAATAAGCCTCTTTGGGGCACCTGGGTGCCCTCCATGCCCAGTGTGGAGTCTGCTTAAAATTCTGTCTCTCCCTCTGCCTCTCTCCCCTTCACACACACTTGTGCTTGCACTCTCTCTAAACAACAACAACAAAAAATAGATAGATAGATAGATAGATCTTCATCTGTATAGCAGCTCCATGTTTGAACACTGATTCCCCTTTCTCTCTTTGGTGGTTTGTACAAAGTCTGTTAGAACTCTTTTTGCCTCTAAGGGTGAATCACTTGTGCCCCTCAGAACTATCTCTTTAAATAAATTGTATAGGAGTGCCTGGGTGGGTAAGCATCTGACTTCAGCTCAGGTCATGATCTCGCAGTTCGTGAGTTTGAGCCCCGCATCGGGCTCTGTGCTGACAGCTCGGAGCCTGGAGCCTGCTTCGGATTCTGTGTCTCCCTCTCTGTCTTCTCCTCCCCCGCCCACACTGTCTGTCTGTCTCTCTCTCTCTCTCTCTCTCTCTCTTTATCTCTCAAAAATAATAAATAAACATAAATAAATAAGTTTTACAATATTAAATTTTTTGTGTGTGCATGCATATGTGTGTATGTAGGTAGGTACGTACTTAAGGAAGAAGGAAGGAAGGGCTGAGAGGAAGGGCTGAATATATTGAGAGGACTGTTGGAAATGTCACTGAGGGTTTGCTAGCACTCTCGAGCCGAGAAGGAATCATGTGGCGCCCACTGTCCCCCTCTTTCCCTGACCTCCACCTTTGCCCATACTTTGTGGTCTGTGTGCAGCCACATAACGTGAGCACAGTCATGAAAGCTACAGATCGCAGATGCCTTCCTCAGAGTTTCAAGTGGAAAACAAAGTAGATGTTGGCAGACAGATCTATTAATAAAAAGGAAATGATTGTAACTTTTAATTTTAAGGGGGAGGATTGGGACTTGGCACCTTCAAGATGGTGCGACTTTTCAGAGTAAAATGAGGAACAGCAGCCAGTCTGGGAAGTCGTTTCACCTCTGACTCAATTCCTTTTTTTCCTCTTCTGTTTTGAATTGTGTTAGTCAAAGTGAAAGGGAAGAATTTGAAAACGAGTTCAAACAACAGTACGAAAGAGAAAAAGTGTTGTTAACTGAAGAAAATAAGAAACTGACAAGTGAACTTGATAAGGTGAGTGCTACAATCTGCTCTCCCCTCCTTGAGCAGGTTCTGGACGTCCAGCACGGTGACAGAAATTGTAGCCTGGTCTTATACTCGGCACAACTGAGACTCAGTACCCCTCCTTATACACAAGGATTACTTGTGGGGTGCAGGAAGGGCTTCCTTCCACCGGTCTGTGCGGGGGCTCTGGATACGGCTTTGCTTATCCCCTCTTCTTCTTCATCCCTCTTATTTTTTGAGCCTCTTTTCTTTCTTTCACTTTCCATCTGTTCTCTTTTTACTCTTTCCTCTCATATTTGTCCCTTAACTCTGTCATGGCTGCCGAAGTTAAGCTGGCCCTTGGCAAGAGCAGGAACAATTAGGCCAAACTGGGGCGGGTTTGACAACCATGATTTCATGTTCATGGTGGAGAACTACCTGTAGCTAGAAATAATATCCTTGGTGGGTAGGAATCCAGAGAAACCTACTCTGCCTGTGGGCGCCCCGGGGGGCTCAGGCGGTGAAGCATCTGACTCTTGGCTTCGGCTCAGGTCATGATCTCACAGTTTGTGGTTTTGAGCCCTGCACCGGGCTCTGTGCTGACAGCGTGCAGACTGCTTGGAATTCTCTGTCTCCCTCTCTCTCTTTGCCCCTCCCCTGCTCACTCTCTCAATCTCTCTCTCTATATATAATAAGTAAATAAAACACTGAAAGAAAGAAAGAAAAGCAAAGCAAAGAAAAGCGAAGCTCCACCGAAATTCTGTAGCTCAAGTAAAGAACAGAACCATAGATTAAACTTAGACTCTGCCAGATTTATGAATGAAATTTCAAATACATAAAGGGAATGTTTTTCCATTTAGTAGCTCAGATTTTTTGAACTGCCATCCTTTTGCATTTCTTTTGTCAGTTCCTAACAAACAGTTGTAAAAATCCTAATATTATCCACATGTTTTAGTAATCATATTTACATTTAAATGAGAACGTTTGGGTAATTGTATTTTATAGTGATTTCTAGGATTTTCCTCCCGTAAAAATATTTTGTTCAACTATTAATTATTCCAGTAACTAATAATGACCATGACTGAAAGAGTCATGAATTGAAAGCCCATGATTAAATAGTCATAAAAGAGAGGCTCTTTGTTCTGTTTTCCACTGCGTTCCGTATCTTTCACTACTTACCCCATGACTGTTCGGTTTTTTAAACATTTAAAAATGACCTTGCTTGTTCGGTTGAAAACTACTTGAGAAAGAATGTACACAAACTCTGTGGGAAGTGGCCCAAAGGTAGTATGAGTGTTTTGTTCAGAGTACAGAGAGCATGTGAAAGTTACCGTGTGACTTTTCGTTATTTCCGTTTAAATAAAACTAATAACTTTTGAATTTTATCCCCATAAAATTTAAGTCACATAATTGTTTTTTCATGTGTTGACTAATAACGACTGTAAAGTAAAACACTATTTCTGTCTATAAGACAGAATTTAAGATTCTCTTAAGAGTTACCTTGAGGTAAGAAATGTAATTAAACTCTAGAAGGCCTCTTCATGTAGTTTCTAGTAGAAAATGTATACAGTTCAAGAAAAATTATATTGAGAAACAATCAAATTGAACGTAGATCAAATCTTGTATTCACTCCTTGGTTTTTTTCATCACTAACCATAAAGTTCTGTTGACTTTACGAGAAACACATATTTCATTTTTAAGCAATACTCTTTGGATTTTGATGAGATGTGGAGGATAAAAATAAAAGCTTGTCCCCGAAGCTTGTAAAAATAGAATGTTACCTTTTCTTACTAACGTGAAAGCTCTGATGAAGGATAGGAGTAGAACTCTGAGGGCAAATATTTAACGACAAATGATAACAAGGAAATATTCATTCCTGGAGCGGTAGAGACAGACCTGGGTTCTGCTACCATTTAAGCCCCTTCCCAATTTTTGCTGTTTTTATTCAGCCTTTGCTTTCTTCCTCCTTAACTGTCGGTTCACCTACCTGAGCACCTGCACTGTTTCTTCTGTTCATTCATTTTCTGGTTTGGTTCGAACTGTGTATTTTGCCAGGAGGAGTAACCAGAGTACTTTTGCCATTGTTGTTCCAGCCCTTCCATCTGGAACCCAGTGAAGGGATTCAAACAGAACTTCTGGTATAGAAGCCAGAAGGCAACTCTTAGGTTAATTTTCAAACTTACATAATTAATCTCATGAAGAGATTCTCACATGCACAGTTTTAAACTCTAAAAACTAAAATTTTAAAGGAAATCAAAAGAAAGTGTGTTGATATTTTCAGAAGTCTGCTAAATTTCTTACAGGGGCGCCTTGGTGGCTCAGTCGGTTAAGTCTCCGACTTTGGCTCAGGTCATGATCTCTCAGTTCATGAGTTCGAGCCCCACATCGGGCTCAGTGCCAACAGCTCGGAGCCTTGGATCCTGCTTTGAATTCTGTGTCTCCCTCTCTCTCTGCCCCTCCCCTGCTTGACCTCTCTCTCTCTCTCTCTCTCTCTCTCTCTCTCCCCCCCCCAAAAAAATAAACATAAAAAAAAATTTTCTTTTAAAGATAATTATGGCAAATAAAATTAGCCATATATGTTAGGAAGTGAAAGTAAATGATTTTCCAGTCAGGAAAAATATTATTTTTGTCTTGGTTTTAAATCACACTATTTTCAAAAAAAGCAGAATTATAAAAAACGTGGAGTATATTAACATAAAAGTTAACCCATGATCTCACCACAAAACAACTATGGTAATTTTATAGGTTCCTTTCCAGATTTTGTTTATATATATACTATTACGTAAGTGCAGTCATATATACATCCATTTTCTAATCTGCCTTTTCACTTAAAATGTCCTGAGCATGTTTCCATATTCTTATGTAGTCTTATAATTACTATAAGCCAAATATGTCAATGTACAAATAGCAAAACCTTCTCATTTCCAAAGAAGCAAAATGAACAAACCCTTAGGTAGAATGTACTAATGAGTTACTTTATATTTACTCAGAATTTACTTCTGAGTTACTTTATATAAATCATTTTATCCTCACAAAAGCTCTGTGAGGTGTACCCAATTATTCTTGCCATTTTATAGATGAGGAAACTGAGGCAGAGGGAATGAAGCTCCTTTCCTAATCAGAGAACCAGGAAGTGGCCAAACGGAATTTGGACACAGGCAGTCTGGCTCCAGAGTCCATGCTTTTATTCAGTAGTAATGAAAATATTAGCATTTCTCTGAGTAATACTAAACAAATCTACTTAAAACCACTTGTACGTGTCGTAACATAGCCGTGCAAAATCTGCATTTCCTCTCCTTCCTGCAAACATCTAGTTGACGTCACTCACAAATCAGTTGGAAGGGCTGTCAAAAAAAGGTGTGTTGTAGGAATGAATTAGCGAAGATGTTGCATCTGCCAGAAGAAATTTCAGAAACAGCTGGTAGACTTCTGGCTAGGCTAACATGAAGAGACTGATGAATCCTGTCAAGAAAAGAAACATTTCAAGGTGGACACGATTGTCAAAAACAATGATTTCGGAGCTCTGGGAAGCAAGGGGAGGAAGACCGCTCTGAAACATTGCTGAGATAAGTGAAGGAATGTCTGAACGAGCGGAGAGATGGACCCCCGTTAATGGGCGAAAGACACATTTGCAGAAGAAACATACTCGAAATGGAGAAGGAACTCTTAACACTCATTAGTAAGAAATAAATACAAACAACCCATTGAAAAAAATGGGGAAAGTTTTTGAACAGACATTTCATGAAAGACCCATGAATGGCAGATCAGCTCGTGCAAAGATGTTCATTGTGGTCAGGAAAACGCCAGTTAAAACCATGGTCACGTGCGGCTGTACACCCTCAAGAATGGGTAGAATCCATAAGAATGACCATACCCGCTGTTGGCAAGGACGTGGGGGAACTGGAAATCCCACGCTGCTTGCAGGCGTGGAAGGTGGGAGAGCCACTTTAGAAACAGTTTCAAAAGTTCTCAGAAAGTTAAGCATACACTTACCACGTGACCCAGAAATTTTCCTACTTACTTATGTAAGAGAATTAAAAACAGAGCCCTTTTCAAGACTTGTATGTGAATGTGCATAGCACCATTCTTCCCAAAAGCAAACCACTGGAAACAATACACATGCCCACCAACTAACGAACAGGCAAATAAAGTTTCCTATTATCCATACGATAGTCTACTACTCAGCTGTAGAAAGGAATGGATTTCTGATACGTGCAACACTGTGGTTGAACCTCAATAATGTGATGAGATATTAAATTGCTAGGAAAAGCAAAACCACAGAAGCAGAAAACAGATCCGTGATGCCTGGAACTCTGGGTGGGAGCCAGGGTTGACTGCAAACCAGCACTGGGGAAATTTCTCATACTAGAAGTGTTCCAAAACGGGATTGTGGTGGTTGTTGCACGACTGCTTAAATTTATTAAAAATCTTTGAACCATACACTTGTAACGGATGAGTTTTATTACAGGTAAATTATACTTCAGTAAATCTGTAAAAAGAAGAGAGCCGGTAAAGTACGTTTTCAGACGTAAGTGGCACCCCTTGAGGTACGGAACTTAAATCCCTTCTTAATAGGCAGCTGAGGGTGTACGTGGGCCTTGATAACTTCTCTGGACCCCATTTCATTCTGAGAAGACCATGAGGTTGGGCGTAGGGTTAAACAGGGAATTACAGCTGTGTTCCTTTGGTAGAGTGGAAGAAATGAAACCGCATTGAGTTGTGTCTTAAGTGTCTCTCTCTCACAGAAGGATAGGCCAAAACACACGCGAGAAAAACCCTGGGTCATTAGGAGAATTGCTGATACATTTAGATGGAGGAGTTGGCATATGTGGCCTGTAGGCAAATCCGGCTCTCAGACTGTTTCTTTATGACCCATGAACTAAGAAGAGTTTTTACACTTATAAGTAGGTTTTTCTAAGAAGAACAAGATGTGATGGAGACCACATGTGGCCCACAAAGCCAAAAATACATACTATCTAATGCTTTACTGGAAAGCTTGCAGATCCCTGACTTAGAACATGGTTTTAGCCTGTATTAGAAACTGAACCTAACATACACAGGCATACACACACACACACACACACACACACACACACACGTATGTGTAAAGATACTTATTGTAAGGAATTTGCTTACCTGATTATGGAGGCTGACAATCCCAAGACCTGCAGTTTGCAGCCCGGAGACCCAGGGGAGCCGACAGTGTAGTTTCCGTCTGAGTCCAAAGGGCTTGAGACCCCGGGAGGAGCTGCTGTTTCAGTAAGAGTCCAAAGGCAGGAAAAACCAACATCCCAACTTGAAGGCATTGAGACAGGAGGAAATTTGACTCACTAGGGTCAGTCTTTTTGTTCTTCTTGCCTTTAGCTGATCGGATGGGCCCACTATGTTAGGAAGGGCAATCTGCTTTATTCAGTTTACTGATTCAAGTGTTAATCTCATCCAGAGGCACTGTCACAGACACGCCCTGATCACGTACGGGTACCTTGTGTGGCCCAGTCAAGTTAGCACATACAATTAACCATCACCAGGCCCCTCATCTCCACAGCCCTGTAAATAGCTCTTCTAGGAAAAATTCATCTCCTTCAAGTTGAGTAATTGAAAGGAAATGAACACAGTATCTCTATAAAACATACCAAAAAGCAAGAAAGGAATACTAACTAACGCAGCTTGAGACCATTTATGAGAGAAAACGTAACCATGAGATAAAAATTGAATGCAAATATTTTATCATAAATTTTTAAAAATGTATTAAAGCAGGAACTTTTGCTTCTGACTAGGACAGATTAGCTTGCATCATACCCACCACCTCCGCAAGAGCTGGATTTATTCTTTACTTGTTTTAATTTCCCACTGTATTTATCTGCAGCAAGGCATTGGAGAGTGAAGAGGGCAGGCTTCTTTACTGACCAAGATCCCATAGCGGAGCAGTGCAGGACGTTGAGCCCAGCACTCGGTGCTGCTTTTCCTTGAAGCATTTGCTGATAGGAAAGCAGTAGCTGAGGAGCCAGGAAGCTGAGCACAGTATTCCACAGGTTTGGAGAGAGAAATACAAGCTTTCTGTTGGACTCATTGAAAGGCTACATTTTAGGAGTAAGAGTGAACTGGAAAGAGATGAGCACTCTCAATGACTGAAAACCAGTCTGCAGTACCTGACCTATCTTGGGTCTAAAGAGGGGGATGTTATACCGAGCCTCAAATTACCTCTAAAATTTTCATATAAAATGTGTGGCATGCATTAAACAATTACCATGCATACTAGGAGATACAACTGCATCACTGAAAACCAAGAGTAAAAATATTGCAAAAACAAAATAAGGAAAGAAAAAATGAAAACTAGACAGTCCATATAAATAAACCCGCAGAGATTCCCATGAGAATTTTCATAAATGAAAATTTAAAATAACTGTATGATAGAAAATAGGAAATGTGATGAATTTCAGCAGACAACTGGAATGTATACAAAAGAGTCAGGTGGCACCTCTAGAAGTAAAAACTAAAATAACCGAAATACCCAATAGAAGATTTTAACAGCAGATTGGAAAGAGCCAAAGAAAAGAGTGGATAAGTAAAAAAAAATTTCAGGCTAAAGTATGGGTAGAGATTAGAAAGGATGGAAATACCTAGAAGAGGACAGAAACCTAGGGGACATGGTATAAAGATCTGATGTACAAATATTTGCTTTCCCAGATGGAGAGGACAGAGAGACTGGCAAAAACAGTATGTGAAGAGTACATGGCCCATAATTTTCCAAACCTTATGAGAAACATTTACGTACAAATTCAGGAAATGCCACAAACCCTAAACGTGATACATAGAAACTAAAACCCACTTAGGGACATCAGAGAAAATCGACTAAAAACTTGCAGCTAAAGAAAATCCTAAAAGCAGTCAGAGCAGAAAGTCACATTATATTCAAACGAGTAAAAGTTAAACCGAAAGCTGACTTCCCAACAGAAAAAAAATGAAATCAAAAAGGAATAAAAACAGGGAATAAAAAGGAATGACATTTTCAAAGTGCTGGAGGATGATTATTGCCAACTTAGAATGTTCTATACATCAAAAAAAAAAAATCTTTCAAAAATGAAAGCAGAAATTGAGACTACAAAACTCTGCAAGACCAACAACTACTTTTTTCAACAAATAAATTACAAGAAAAGTAAAAGTTCTGGAGGGGAACTGCTATAGACTGGAATGTTTACGTCCCTCCAAAATTCCCATGTTGAAACGTAACCTCTCATACGATAGTATGAGGAGGTGCTGCCTGTGGGTCGTGGTTAGTGCCTAGGGTGGAACCCTCATGATGGGGTTATTATCCCTATGAAAGCGACCCCGGAGACCCGTCTCAGGCCTCCCACCTCATACAGAGGCAGCCAGAAGACAGCCGTGTGAACCCAGCAGCGGCAGCCCCACCAGACCCTGAATCTGCTGGCACCTTGATCCTGGACTCTCCAGCCTCCGGACTGTGAGAAATAAATGTCTCCCATTTAAACCACCCAGTCCCTGGTATAAATAAAAGAGACTTAAAGGACATAGGGAACATTAATCTGTGTTTACTTGTTGGCAACATGATTCAGTTTAATAAACTGTTAACGTGTTTTGATCTTTCGAGGTAACTGGAAATTTGAAGTTACTACCTATGTGATGATAATAAGGAAACTCGTTAAATTTAATAACACTGTGCTTATATTTTCAAAGAGAGGGCCTTCTTTGCAAGAGATATACACAGAAATATATATGGGTAAAATTATAGGGGTCTGGTATTTGCTGCAGAATAATACAGGAGGAAGGAGGAAGAAGACAGGATACAAATAAAATGGCATCGGGAGCGCCTGGGTGGCTCAGTTGGTTAAGCCTCCGACTTCGGCTCAGGTCACGATCTCACGGTCTGTGAGTTCGAGCCCCGCATCGGGCCCTGTGCTGACAGCTCAGAGCCTGGAGCCTGTTTCAGATTCTGTGTCTCCCTCTCTCTCTGACCCTCCCCCGTTCATGCTCTGTCTCTCTCTGTCTCAAAAATAAATTTAAGGGGCGCCTGGGTGGCGCAGTCGGTTAAGCGTCCGACTTCAGCCAGGTCACGATCTCGCGGTCCGTGAGTTCGAGCCCCGCGTCGGGCTCTGGGCTGATGGCTCAGAGCCTGGAGCCTGTTTCCGATTCTGTGTCTCCCTCTCTCTGCCCCTCCCCCGTTCATGCTCTGTCTCTCTCTGTCCCAAAAATAAATAAACGTTAAAAAAAAAAAAAAATAAAATAAAATAAATTTAAAAAATGTTTAAAAAATAGAATGGCATCAAGGTGATAATTGTTGATGTTGGGTGTGGGTTCATGGGAATTAACTTACACTGTCCCATTTTTACATATGCTTGAAATTCTTTATAAGATTCTATTTTTTAAAAAGGATGACATAGAGATTTTCAGATCAAGAAAAAAACCAAGAGATGTTGTTATCAGTGGAACTGGGGAGTTTTCAGGCAACTGGAGGTTTGCAGAGGGAAGCAGTTTTAGCACAAGGAGTAGGGGAAAAGCAAAGGCAGGAAGAGAAAATATTCGATGTTTCCAAATTCAGTGACCAGAAGGGTGCCTAATAAGAAATCAGGAAGACCATCAGTGTTTAGCGGAATATGGTGAGTTATCAAATTTAACAAGAGGAGTCTGGGCACCTTACATTCCTGTTCGCAAAAGTCACACGTGTCTTAAAACTGCCTTTCAGCTCACCACCTTGTATGAGAACTTAAGTATACGCAACCAGCAGTTAGAAGAGGAGGTAAAAGACCTGGCAGACAAGAAAGAATCGGTTGCGCATTGGGAAGCTCAAATCACGGAAATCATTCAGTGGTGAGTACTCGTTTCAGTGTGTTTTTGTGGGTGATTTTAGACATACGGCCAAGTTGGCGTGAATTCCGCAAGGCTACTAACGTGGGTTTTTTTTCCCCTTATTTTATCGCTTTGACAAATAACTTTCCCTGAGAAGCATAATTTTATTACTGACCTGTTATTTATTACCGATCCGTATTCTTGTATATTTTCAACTGTTCCTCTTTTCCCCAGTGCAACAAGTAGCCCGTGTCTGCCTTCCATGGCTTCATTGAAAACTGGTGTTTCTAAGAAAAGGAAAGAAAAGAAAAGGTTATTCTAAGACAGTTGGTCCTTAAAAAAACTGAAGAAACTCATTCACTAGCTATAAGAATTCCTTTGTAAGACCAAAATTGCTGTTTGCGATTATTTTAAGAAACAGACGGCCCGGAGAATTTCGAGCCTGAAGATGTGCCATCAGTTTCTTTCGTATACCACAGACTGATTCACACATGGCACCGTAAAAACCTTAAATGGTCACAGTTTCATATTATCAACTATTCTTTAAGCTCTTAGGATTTAATTTGGAATAATCACCCTAGTAACTTTCACATTATTTCATTAAGCGATTCTGGCATTTGTAAAAGTGTGTATATTTTTATAAAACATGAAGAAAGTTGAATCCAATAGGGACTTTATTTTGTAATGAAAATAGGTGGCTTCACTTTTTATATTTACTTTTCAACCTTTTGGTTCTTTCTGGCACATCATGGATGCTTAATTTGCATGAAAACAACTAGTTTCTTTATGTATCTATAGACCAGTCATTTGGTGGGAATTTTAGTTTCTTATACTCTTATTTTGGTTCTTCAAGCATCATTTTCCATTTTCCTACCTTACGGCAGATTCATACCCTCCATCTTAAATAAAATCAGAAGTGAATAAACACTGCAAGAGATCTTACCCAGATGACTCAAGTATTTTGATAAAGGCCTAACTACAGAACTCCTGTGTTCACTCACCTTTGGCTTATGAATGTGACCGTTAAATGCATATCTAAACGAAAATGCCCAAATTATGGAAATGTGGTTGTGTTCCAAACAGTTAATGATTCATTAATGGTTAATTTGTGTCCTTGTCATCAAGTCTACATTTCTAAAGCAAAATCATTGTAATTTTTAGCCAAGCTTGTAATACCAAAAATTACGGGGCCACCTGGGTGTCTCAGTTGGTTAAACATCTGACTCTTGGTTTGGGCTCAGGCCATGATCTCACAGTTTGTGGGTCTGAGCCCTGCATCAGGCTCTGTGCTGATATTATGGAGCCTGCTCGGGGTTGTGTCTGTCTGTCTCTCTCTCTCTCTCTCTCTCTCTCTCTCTCTCTCTCACCGCCACCCCTCCCCCACTTATGCACGCACATTCTCTCTCTCAAAATAAAACTTAAAAAAATAATGTCAGGGCACCTGGTGGCTCAGTCAGTTAAGCGCCAACTTCGGCTCAAGTCATGATCTCACTGTTCAGGGGTTTGAGCCCCGCATTGGGCTCTGTGCTGACATCTCAGAGCTTGGAGCCTGCTTCGAATTCTGTGTCTCCCTCTCTCTCTGCCCCTCCCCTGCTCATGCTCTGTCTCTCTCTCTCAAAAATAAACATTAAAAAATTAAAAAAAATATATCAAAAATTATGACTCTTAACTACTTAGAACTGGTGGTGGCAAAACAAAAAAAAACTATGACTCTTCATTTGCAACTACATTATTATGTAATCAAACTTATAATTAAGCTATTGCTGAAAATGACTTTTACAGAAAACAAAGATGATCTGGCCAAAGCCAGAGTTCCTAGACAACTAATTTTTTCTAGTGACAGACATGATGGGTTCAGATGGAATGAGAAGTAAGGAAATAAGTTTTAGTAGTAAAGGAAATAAGCTTTAAAGGTAAACTCTGGAAAGGGTTAGTAGAAAGGATGAAGGTGAAAGTTTTCAGGTGATACCACAAAACCATCATTTTAGACTTTTCACATTCAAGTGAAATGTGCAGAAGAAATCAGGAATGCAAGCAAGTCACTTTACATAAAAGCTGTTATTTAGAAATGGGCTAAAATATTAGATAGCTAATTATTAAATATGTAACAGGGTAAAAGTAAAAGACGTAGTCCATGTTCTCAGACTTCTCACCTTCTTGGAAGTAAATCTGGGACATTCTATTCATGCGTAAAAAGTCAAGAGTCTCAGGCTGTTTTGAGTTTTCAGTCTGTACGTTAAAAAATGAAGTGATGCTAGGGGCGTCTGGGTGGCTCAGTCAGTTGAGCGTCCAACTTCGGCTCGGGTCATGATCTCACAGTCCGTGGGTTCCAGCCTCACATCAGGCTCTGTGCTGACAGCTCAGAGCCTGAGAGCCTACTTCACATTCTGTGTCTCCCTCCCTCTGCCCCTTCCCCGCTCATGCTCTGTCTCTCTCTGTCTCTCAAAAATGAATAAACGTTAAAAAAAAATTTTTTTTTAAATGAAGTGATGCTAGAAATAGGAAGATGGCAGTGGAGTAGGAGGACCCTAGGCTCAGCTCATCCCGTGAATACAACTAGATAACTGTCAAATCTGACAAAATACCCCAGAAATTCACCTGAAAACTGACAGAACAGACTCCACAATTAGAGAGAAGAGGTCACATTGAAGAAGGTAGGAAGTGCAGAGACCTGGTTTGGGGAGAAACGAATCCTGGCTGCTGCCGAAGGGAGGGAGCCATGGTCATGGAGAAGGGTGAGAGAGAGAGAGGAGCACACAAGGGAACTCATAAGAGAACATCTCCCCATTGGCTTAGAAAACAAGAGGGACTAAATTTTGTGAGTTCTTGGAACCAGCAGAGCTTGAAGACTGGACTTTTAAAGGTCAGTGGGAAATAGAGCCTGGAGGGCACTGCGCTGCTCTTGGAGAGAAGGCAGGCCAACAGCCTGGAGATAGATGACATGGAAACAGTGATCTGAAGAGCCCGTGGGGCACACAATGGGGAGGTTATTTGCTCTTCTTGGAGTGTAGCCCAGAGAGACCCCATTCATGGAGAGACCTTTCCGAGAACAAGAGTAGCTGGCTGGCACCGTCTCTCCCCAGCCCCTCAGCATAAACACAGAGCCACCTGTGGGAAGATACCGGCTGCCTAACCTGTGTACGCCAAGCCCCACCCCCGTGTGCTCTGGTGGGACTGCCCTTCTCGATCGTGCTTACCTTAGCCGCATTGTGGCAGCCCCTTTGTGCCAGAAGGGTAGCACAAACCCTTGCCCATACCACGTCTCCCAACCAGAGAGTTTTGCAAAGCCTCAGTTCCAGTGGAGGTCCCATTTCACAAGCAGATCAAAGCAAAACTGGCTAAAACTCACCACATTTAGGCCAGGGACTAAACTCTGCCCATAGCAGGCAAGGAGCGCCTCTGCAGACAACTGGCCTCAAGGACAGAGCAACCAGAACAGAGCAGCAGAGCACACACACCACACACTGGGGACACTCCCTGAAGTGCCAGGCCTTGGGCACTATATGACCTCTTCTTCATGAAGCCATTACTCTCAAGAGCGGGAGAGATAACTGGCTTTTCTTCTTTTTTAATTTAAGTTTTTTTTAATGTTTATTTATTTTTGATAGAGTGCAAGCGAGCAGGGAAGGGGCAGAGAGAGAGGGAGACACAGAATCCAAAGCAGGTTCCAGGCCCTGAGCTGTCAGCACAGAGCCCGACGCAGGGCTCAAACCCAAACTGCGAGATCATGACCTAAGCTGAAGTCAGACACTTAACCGACTGAGCCACCCAGGCGCCCCATAACTGGCTTTTCTAGCACACAGAAGCAAACAGAGATTTAGACAAAATGAGAAGACACGGGGATTTGTCCCAAATGAAAGAACAAGATAAGGCCGTGACCAGAGATCTAAGCAAAATAGATGTAAATAACATGTCTGATGGAGAATTAGAGTAGCAATCATAAAGATAGTCACTGGACTTGAGAAAAGAATGGAGGACATCAGTAGCACCCTTACCACAGAGATAAAAGAGTTAAAGAATCAGAGATGAAGAGTGTAATAAACAAGATTAGAAACACACTTGATGCAGTGAACAGCAGGCTGGAAGAAGCAGAAGAATTAATGAATGACGAAGGCATAGTAATTGAAAGCAGTTCAATTATGCAAAACGAGAGCAGACTTAGGCAACTCAGTGACTCCGTTAAATGTAATAACTTTGGGGGGCGCCTGGGTGGCGCAGTCGGTTAAGCGTCCGACTTCAGCCAGGTCACGATCTCGCGGTCCGTGAGTTCGAGCCCCGCGTCGGGCTCTGGGCTGATGGCTCGGAGCCTGGAGCCTGTTTCCGATTCTGTGTCTCCCTCTCTCTCTGCCCCTCCCCCGTTCATGCTCTGTCTCTCTCTGTCCCAAAAATAAATAAATGTTGAAAAAAAAATTTTTTTTAAATAAAAAAAAAATGTAATAACTTTGATATTATAGGAGTTCTAGTAGACAGAGAGAAGGAAGGAAGGGAACAAACATCCAGATCCAGGAGGCACGGAGAACTCTTCATCAAAATCAACAAAAACAGGCCTACATCAGGACATATTGTGATTAAATTTCCAAAATACAGTGTTGAAGAAAAAAAATCTTAAAAGCAGCAAGACAAAATAAGTCAGTAATGTACAAAGGAAAACCCATAAGGCTAGCAGGAGATTTTGCAACAGAAACCTGGCAAGCCTGAAGGGAGTGTTATGATATACCTAGCATGCTGAATGGGAAAAATATGCAGCCAAGAATACTCTGTCCAGCAATGATGTCATTCATAATAGAAGGAGAGATAAAGAGTTCCCCGGACACACAAAAACTAAAGGAATTCATGACCATTAAAGCAGCTCTACAAGAAATATTTAAGGGAATTCTGAGTGGAAAGGAGATACCAAAAGTGATAGTATAAAGGTAGGAAACATAAATGCAGTAAAAATGAATGTTTCTGTAAAAAAATCAGTCCAGGAACTCACAAAAGAGGGTATAAAATATGACACCATATACCTAAAACGTGGGGAGGAGAGAAGAAAAGAGTGGGTTCAAACTTAAACAACCATGAACTTAATATAGACTGCTGTATGCAGATGTTATATACAAACCTAATGGTATAACGATCTATCAAAAACCACCAATAAACATGCAAAAAATAAAGGCAAAGAAATTCAAAGATATCAGTTAAGAAAATCAGACCGTGAAAGAGAAAGATGATAAAGGTTCAGAGAAAATCTTCAGAAACAACCACAAAACATGTAATAAAATGGCAATAAATACATATCTATCAACAATTACTTTCTAAATAGACTGAATGCTCTAATCAAAAGACTTAGGGTGTCAGAATGGATAACCCATCTATGCGCTGCCTACAAGAGATTCTCATTTTAGACCAAAAGACACCTGCATATTGAAAGTGAGAGGATGGAGAAACATTTATCATGCAAATGAATGTCAAAAGAAAGCTGGATTGGGGACGACTGGGTGACTTAGTTAAGCGTCCAACTCTTGATTTTGGCTCAGGTTGTGATCTCATGGTTCATGGGGTTGAGCCCCGCATCAGACTCTGCACTGACAGCGTGGAGCCTGCTTGGGATTCTCTCTCTCCCTGTCTCTCTCTGCTCCTCCCCAACTCACACTCTCTCCCTCTCAAAATAAATTTAAAAAAGAAAGAAATCAGGAGTAGCAATACTTAGGTCAAGCAGAGTCGACTCCAAAACAAAGACTGTGACAAGGGCAAGACACAAAAAGGTGTTATAATAAAGGGGACAATGCAACAGGAAGATATAACCATTATAAATATTTATGAGCCAAACATGGGAACACCCAAATACATAAAACAGTAACAGACATAAAGGAACTAATCAATAATAATACGATAATAGCAGGGGACTTTAACACCCCACTTACAGCAAGCAGTGAACAGATCATCTAAGCAGAAAATCAATAAGGAAACAGTGACTTTGAATGACACACTGGACCAGATGGACATAATAGATATATTCATAACATTCCATCTTAAAACAGCAAAATACCCATTCTTTTCAAGTGCACATGGAACAGTGTCTAGAATAGATCACATATTAGGCTGCAAAATAGGTCTTGACAAATTCAAGAAGATTGAAGTCATATCATGCACCTTTTGTGACCACAATGCTACGAAACTAGAGGTCAACTACAATAAAAAATCTGGGAAGACCACAAATACATGAAGGTTAAATAACATGTTACTAAACAATGAGTTGGTCAACCAGGAAATAAAAGAAAAAAATTAAAAATGCGTGGAAACAAAGGAAAATGAAAGTAGTCCAAACCTTTGAGATTCAGCGAAAGCAATTCTAAGAGGGGAGTATATAGCAATACAGGCCTACATCAGGAAGCAAGAAAAATCTCAAGCAACTTAACCTTATACGTTACCTAAAGGAGCTAGAAAAAGAACAACAAATGAAGGCTAAAGCCAGCAAAGGAAGGAAATAATAAAGATTAGAGTAGAAATATATGATCTAGAAACTTAAAAACAGTAGAACAAATCAATGAAACCAGGAACTGATTCTTTGAAAAAGTTAATAAAATTGGCAAACTTCTAACCAGACTTATCAGAAATAAAAGAGAAAGGACCCAAATGAATAAAATCACAAACGAGAGAGGAAAAATCATAACCAACACCACAGAAATACAATTATAAGAGAGTATTATGAAAAACTATATGCCAACAAGTTGCACAACCTAGAAGGAATGGATAAATTCCTAAAAACATAAAATTACCAAAACTGAAACAAGAAAAAACAGAAAATTTGCACAGGCAACTAGCAAAAAAATCAAATCTGTAATCAAAACAAAACAAAAAACTCCCAACAAATAAAAGTCCTTGAACAGATGGCCTCACAGGGGAATTCTGCCAAACATTTAAAGAAGAGTTAACACCTATTCTTCTTCTCAAACTATTCCAAAAGGATAGAAAAGGAAGAAAAACTTCTAAATTCATTCTCTGAGGCCAGGGTTTCCCTGATTCCAAAACCAGATAAAGACACCACAAAAAAGAGAACTACAGGCCCAATATCTTTAATGAACACAGATGCAAAAATTGTTAACAAAATACTAGCAAACTGAATCCAACAAAACACTTAAAAAATCATTTGCCACGATCAAGTGGGATTTATTCATAACTTGCAAGGGTGATTCAGTATTCTCAAATCAATCAACATGATCCATCACATTAATAAAAGGAAGGCTAAGATCCACATGATCGTTTCAGCAGATGCAGAAAAAGCATTTCACAAAGTTCGACATCCATTCATGATAAAAACCCTCAACAAAGTAGGCTTAAAGGTAACATACCTCAACATAGTTAAGGCCATTTATGAAAAACCAACAACTAGTATCATCCTAAATGGGGAAAAACTAGTAAAAGATTTTCCTCTGTAGTCAAAAAAAGACGGGATGTCCACTATCACTGCTTTTATTCAACATAGTGGAAGTGTTAGCCACAGCAGTCAGACAAGAAAAAAATAAAAACATCGAAATCGGCAAGGAAGAAGTCAAACTTTTACCATTTGCAAATGACATGATACTATCTGTAGAAAACTCTAAAAACTCCACCCAAAACCTGCTGGTCCTAAGATACAAAATCAGTATACAGACATCTGTTGCCATTTCTGTACACCAATAATAATGGAGTGGCAGACAGAGAAATTGAGGAGTCAGTCTCATTTACCATTGCACAAAAAATAATAAAATACCCAGGAATAAACCTAACCAAAGAGGTGAAAGATCTGTACTCTGAAAACTATAAAACATTGATGTAGAAATTGAAGAAAACACAAAGAAATGGAAAGACATTCCATGCTTATGGATCGGAAGAACAAGCATTGTTAAAATGTCAGTACTACCCAAAACAATCTATAGATTTAATGCAATTCTTATAAAAATACCGACAGCATTTTTCACAGAGCTTGAACAAAAAATCATAAAATTTATATGGAACCACAAAAGACCCCAAATAGCCAAAGCAATCTTGAAAAAGAAAAGTTTGAGGCATCACAATTGCAGGCTTCAAGTTATATTACAAAGCTGTAATAACAAAAACTATATGGACACAAATATAGACAAATATAGACACAAATATAGACACATAGGTCAATAGAACAGAATAGAAAACCCAGAAGGGAATCCACAACTATACGGTCGGTCAATCTTCAACAAAGCAGGAAAGAATATCCAATGGAAAAAAGAATATCTCTTCAACAAATGGTGTTGGAAAAGAATGAATGAAAAAGAATGAAAGTCCATGCAAAAGAATGGAATTGGATTACTTCCTTTTACACAATACACAAAAGTAAATTCAAAATGGATTGAAGACCTAAATGTAAGACAGGAAACCATCAAAATCCTAGAGAAGACAGGCAGTAATTTCTTTGACATTGGCCATAGTAACTTCTATGTATGTCTCCTGATGCAAGGGAAACAAAAGCAAAAATGAGCTGTTGGGACTACATCAAGATAAAAAGCTTCTGCACCGTGAAGGAGACAATCCACAAAACTAAAAGGCAACCTACAGACTGGGAAAAGATATTTGAAAATGACATATTCTGTCAAGGGCTAGTATCCAAAATATATAAAGAACTTACAATACACCCCTGAAATGAATAATCCAATTTTAAAAACGGGCAGAAGACATGAACAGACATTTTTCCAAAGAAGGCATACAGGTAACCAGTAGACACATGAAAAGATGCCGAGCATCACTCATCATCAGGGAGATACAAATCAAAACCACAGTGAGATACCATCTCATACCTATCAGAATGGCTAGAATCAACAACACGGGAAATAAGTGTTGGCGAGGATACAGAGAAAAAGCAACGCTTGTCTACTGTTGGTGCAAATGCAAACTGGTGCAGCCACTCTGGAAAACAGTATGGAGGTTCCTCAAAAAGTTAAAAATAGAGCTGCCTTACGATCCTGAAATCACCCTACTAGGTATTTACCTAAAGAGTACAACAATACTAATTCAAAGGGATATATGCATCCTATGTTTGCAGCAGCATTATCAACAATTAGCCAAATTACAGAAAGAGCCCAAGTGTCTCTGGACCGATGCATGGATAAAGAGGATGTGGTATACATATGCAGAGGAATATCAGCTATGAAATGGAATGAAATCTTGCCATTTGCGATGACGTGGATGGAGCTAAAGAGTATTATGCTAAACAGAATAAGTCAATCAAACACAAAAACCACATGATCCCACTCCTATGTGGAATTGAAGAAACAAAACAAACGAGCAAAGGGAAAAACAGAGAGAGAGACAAATAATGAAACAGATTGTTAACTAGAGAACAACACACTGATGGTTACCAGGGGGGAGGGGTGGGGGGGTTGGTGAACTAGGCGGCAGAGAGCGAGGAGGGCACTTGTCGTGAGGAGCGTCGGGTGTTGTAGGGAAGTGGTGTCTCACTGTATTGTACACCTGAAACTAGTGTCGCACTGTATGTTCACAAACTGGAATTTAAACTAGAACTTCAACAAAAATGAGGCAATGCCCAAACAAGGTTTTAGGAGTTTGTAATACAGGGTATTTTAAATGTTTCTGTTGGACAAAGTAATGGTGTTAAAACAGAACAGGTGCTGTTGCATGTAAGACCTCAGTTAAATGCATTTCTAATGGCCCCTTACTCTGCCCTCTCCACCTTTCCTATGAAATATCCCTCTTCTGTGAAAGAATACCTTTTAGGGCAGGGAGACCTTGTTGTTCATCACTGTGTGCAGTGCTCACCATTGGCTCATCAGAATACATCGCTCTTTCTCTTTGAAATGATAGGGCAAAAAAAAGTCGGAGTCATAGTCTAGTCCCTAAGAGTGATGTCTAAAACCCATTTCCTCACATCTGCTGCATTCTTCCGGTATAAGTAGGTGGTAGGATGGTCTGTAAGAGCTAGTACTTTGCCTTCAAGCAGCTTATAACATTTAAAAGTTTAAAAACTAATGTGACTGGATTTGGAGATTTGTTACAAGACTTAAATATAAGTTGCTCTATGTATCATACAGTACTGATTTTCCTATAGGAGTGTAGAAGAGAATCACCTCAGACTGAGGTGCTTAAGAAAGCTGGGGGTAATCAGTTGAACTTACAATGTATTTGCTGAAAACCCTGAGGTTAATAAAGAGTCCTATACTTAGGTTGGCTGAATTGGAGGTTCCATATAAAGCAATTGGAAATAAGACTAGTAAAGTTACCACCATACAGTTACCATGAATACTGGGTAAGAATTTGATCTTTATAAGAAGGAGAGAAGGTTTTTGCAAAGGATAATGGCATTGATTAGATGATGCATTAGGAAGGCAACTCTTTATAGTGGTGTTCAGGATGAAATAGAGGGGAGTTTGGGGGAAACTGAACAAATGGAGAAGACATTATGGGAGAAGAATCTATAGGATTCTTATAATTATGAATTAAGGACAAGAGATGACGAAGAATTAGTATTTCCGAAATTCTGAGTTGGAGAGATTAAGAAAATGATATCATTAAAATAGGAAAGTCAGGAGAAGGAAACAACTTCGAGGAAGATAAAGTCAATTTTGATTGTTTTCAGACTGGGCTCACCCTAAGACATCTGGCTACAGATTTCCAATATGCTTTTAGAAACATTCCAGAAAGGTTAAGTTTAAGCATATAAATTTGGGGATTTAATTTCTAGTCAATAAAGCCATTAACGTTGAGATCTTTCTAAGGAGAAAAGAAGGATAATAGTGAGAGCAGCATATAGGAGACAGAGGACAACCAGGAAAATGTTTTCATAATCAGCAGAGGGTTTCGGTAATAAAACTTTTATTTCCCTTTATTTACATTCACTCACGTTACTTGAAATAATCCTCATTCACTAATGTTCATTTGTGTGAAGTAATAGCTTATACTGATTACAACATATTATATTCCAGGCATTGAGTTGAAAATTCACTTCTACAATATTCTTTTTTAGTTATCCCAACAGTCCTATGAGGTAGGATTATTATTCCCATTTCATAGGTAGGGATAAACAGAGTTAGAAGGGGTAAATGACTTAGTCCAAGTCCCAGAGCTGATGAGCAGTGAGCTAGGATTTGAACCCAGAAATCTGTTTCTGAGTCTGACTCAGAAATCAAGTTCTTAGTCACTCTACTGTCTATGTCCTACCTCCCCAACTTTTTAAGGACCGTATTTTAGATATCTTCTCTGTCTCCAAGTATGTCCCCGCATAATAGTATCAATAAATATTTCTGGATTAATTACTGTAAAGAATTTGGGAGGAGAGGATTAGATCTGCCAGAATAACAACATAGACTGAAACTGGACTTTTGTAGTTCAGTAGTTATTTTAATAAACTGTGGTTTCAGGGGCGCCTGCGTGGCTCCGTCGGTTAGGCATCCGACTTCAGCTCAGGTATGATCTCACACTCCGTGAGTTCGAGCCCCGCGTCAGGCTCTGTGCTGACAGCTTAGAGCCTGGAGTCTGCTTCAGATTCTGTGTCTCCCTCTCTGTCAAGGGAGACAAGACAGTCAAAGGGCAAGACAGTGTTGGGCTGGGGGGAGTGAAATTTTAAGGATTTGAGGTTGGAAACAGATAGCAATGATTCTGAAAAGGAATTGTTGTAGGAGACCCGGGGCCCAGTGGAACTTAAATGGCAGGAGTTTGTAACTGACCAAAGTCTTTTTTTTTTTTTCTTTAACCCTTCCCTTCCTTAATTTTTTGTAGCCAATAAAATGGACCTAATTTTAGTCAAAAGTTGAGACTTAACGGGAGACCACAGGAGTAAGGGAATGTGAACGTACTCAAGGTGTAAATAAAAACAAAATTACAAGAGATTGTTTTTTATTTAAAATGTTGAACAACAGGGGGTGCCCGGGTGGCTCAGTCGGTTAAGGTTATGATTTCATGGTTCATGAGTTTGAGCCCCTCATCCGGCTGTCTGCAGTCAGCGCAGAGACTGCTTGGGATCCTCTGTCCCCTTCTCTCTCTGTCCCTCCCCTCGCTCTCAAAAATGAATAAACGTTAAAAAAAAAAAAAGTTAACGTATCTGATTTCCAGAGTTAATGAAACACATTGGACTTCTTAAGTTCCTAGAATGTGCATAAACCCAGATCACTGAGCTGTGCTAGACACTGAAGCAGACTGCTGGACGCCCAGGAGCCTGGCCATTTAAATGAGAATGTGGTTTTCTTTTTTTGTTGTTGTTAACATTTGTTTACTTTTGAGAGAGAGAGAGAGGGGGGGGGGGAGGGGCAGAGACACAGAATCTGAAACAGGCTCCAGGCTCCGAGCTGTCAGCACAGAGCCCGACGTGGGGCTCGAACTCATAGACCGCGAGATCATGACCTGAGCCGAAGTCGGACGCCCAACCGACTGAGCCCCAGGTGCCCCGATAATGTAGTTTTCTTAATTTTTTTTTTCAACGTTTATTTATTTTTGGGACAGAGAGAGACAGAGCATGAACGGGGGAGGGGCAGAGAGAGAGGGAGACACAGAATCGGAAACAGGCTCCAGGCTCCGAGCCATCAGCCCAGAGCCCGACGCGGGGCTCGAACTCACGGACCGCGAGATCGTGACCTGGCTGAAGTCGGACGCTTAACCGACTGCGCCACCAAGGCGCCCCGATAATGTAGTTTTCTTTATCGCCACCATGTAAGTGTCTTTTTTGTATTCTAGAAGGGGTCATCTTCCTCCATCCCCACTTACTCTTTATACTGTAGGTCAGATGATGAAATCAAAAGGTGGTGGTCCCTTGCGGTGTCCAGAATTAAAGAAATTTGAAGGAAACAGCCTCCTACACAAGCGTTCTTACTATTTTCTAAAGCCATTTTCCTTTAAAAGGCAATAAAATTACATACATGGATATAGAGCCTAAAAATATGTAACTGACTCGGCGGGGCAACGTCTTACAGCGATTTCATCGCTTTTAGCATTAGATTCTTTTTCTGGTCCTCCAGTACAGCGTCCTATCTGAGAGAAGCAGATCCCTTGTCAGGGGCCTCTTTAAGATACACAGATATAGATACATGAATTTGACTCCTGGGGAGTTTAAATTCTAAAAGCCGCTAAAGCAAAGTTCAAGGTTTAAATTCATCGGCTGTATGCATCAGATACATCTTGATTTACCTGAAATATACTTTCCTTATTACTATTCAGTGGCCTGAATTTTATTTATGAGAACAGCCAGCCTTCACAAAGGCAAATAGTGTTCCCCAGAGCGTATTAGAATACACTTGTAGACGTTGCAGATTTCAACTCCATTTTTTATTCCTTTGTGCAGTTACAGCTTTCTGTAAACCAGTGTTGTTCATTCTTCGTGAGCACGGTACCTTCTTTTGTAGATTTTCATCTGCTGGCAGTCCGGACCCTAGTCTTGCCCTGGTTTTGAAGGAGATGTAATAAAACACAAGCTTTCTCTTGATAAATTCTGAAATGTGGAGTGTGTCTTATTGAATATAATTTGAAAACATTTCCTTTTTTTAATGTTTATTTTTGAGAGAGAGAGAGAGAGAGAGAGAGAGAGAGAGAGAGAGAGAGAGAAAGCGCTTGAGAGTGGGGGAGGTTCCAAGAGGGGGCAGTACAGAGGATCTGAAGCAGGCTTCTGTGCTGACAGCAGGGAGCCTGATCTAGGGCTGGATCTCAGAACCGTGAGATCACGACCCGAGCTGAAGTCAGATGCTTAACCAACTGAGCCACCCATGTGCCCAAATTTAAAAACCTATCTAAGATCCTAAGAGTTGCATCAGTCAAGGTAGCCTTAAGACAGTTACGAATTTCAGTCAACTTTAACTGTTTCCCTTTGTTATTTTATTGACCATTTTAGAATACAGAGGAGCTTTATTGCAAGATAACCCTGATTTTCACAGAATATTCTACTTTAAACTTTCTAAATGTAGTATGCTTCAGTACATCTAAAAAGGGTATGTTTTGTTTTTGTAAGATAAAATGGCAGAATCCAATTAATGAGAAATCTTTTTTTTTTTTTTTTTAATTTACATCCAAGTTAGTTAGCATACAGTGCAACAGTGATTTCAGGAGTAGATTCCTTAATGCCCATTACCCATTTAGTCTGTGCCCCCTCCCAAAACCCCTCCAGGAACCCTCTGTTCTCCATATTTAAGAGTCTCTTATGCTTTGTCCCCCTCCCTGTTTTTATATTATTTTTGTTTCCCTTCCCTTATGTTCATCTGTTTTGTTTCTTAAAGGCCTCATATGAGTGAAGTCATAGGATATTTGTCTTTCTCTGACTAATTTTGCTTAGCATAATGCCCTCTAGTTCCATCCACATAGTTGCAAATGGCGAGATTTCATTCTTTTTGATTGCTGAGTAATACTCTGTTGTATATATATACCACATCTTTATCCATTCATCCACTGATGGACATTTGGGCTCTTTCCATACTTTGGCTATTGTTGATAGTGCTGCTATAAAAATGGGCGTTTGTGTGTCCCTTCGAAACAGCACCCCTGTATCCCTTGGATAAATGCCTAGTAGTGCAATTGCTGGGTCGTAGGGTAGTTCTATTTTTAGTTTTTTGAGGAACCTCCATACTGTTTTCCAGAGTGGCTGCAGCAGCTTGCATTCCCACCAACAATGGAAAAGAGATCCTCTTTCTCCACATCCTCACCAACATCTGCTGTTCCCTGAGTTGTTAATGTTAGCCATTCTGACAGGTGTGAGGTGATATCTCATTGTGGTTTTGATTTGTATTTCCCTGATGGTGAGTGATGTTGAGCATTTTTTCACGTGTCAGTTGGCCATCTGGATGTCTTCTTTGGAGAAGTGTCTATTCGTGTCTTTTGTCCGTTTCTTCACTGGATTATTTGTTTTTTGGATGTTGAGTTTGGTAAGTTCTTTATAGATTTTGGATACTAACCCTTTATCTGATATGTCATTTGCAAATATCTTCTCCCATTCCGTTGGTTGCCTTTTAGTTTTGCGGGTTGTTTCCTTCGCTGTGCAGAAGCTTTTTATTTTGATGAGGTCCCAGTAGTTCATTTTTGCTTTTGTTCCCCTTGCCTCTGGAGACGTGTTGAGTAAGAAGTTGCTGTGGCCAAGATCAAAGAGGTTTTTGCCTGCTTTCTCCTCGAGGATTTTGATGGCTTCCTGTCTTACATTGAGGTCTTTCATCCACTTTGAGTTTATTTTTGTGTCTGGTGTAAGAAAGTGGTCCAGGTTCATTCTTCTGCATGTCGCTGTCCAGTTTTCCCAGCACCACTTGCTGAAGAGACTGTCTTTGTTCCATTGGGTATTCTTTCCTGCTTTGTCAAAGATTACTTGCCCATATGTTTGTGGGTCCATTTCTGGGTTCTCTATTCTGTTCCATTGATCTGAGTGTCTGTTCTTGTGCCAGAAAAATCTTAATACTCTTTAGAAATCATGTAAGTGTGTGTGTGATTAATGTTAGATTAAAAGAGTATTATTTCTGCAGTTCAAGGGTGAAATTTTACCAATTTGTCAGATATAAGTAATTTGAACTTTCCTAACTGTGACCGGCTTTAATTTGTAGATAACTGAACAGTTCAGCAAACCTTTTCCCACTTGTTGACATGCAGGAGTGCTGTGGGAGACCTTTTGAAAGAAGATATTTAAGAATGTGCTTAAATTGGGGAAAATGGAAGATGGGCATCGAGGAGGGCACTTGTTGGGATGAGCACTGGGTGTTGTATGTAAGCGATGAATCACAGGAATCTACCCCCAAAACCAAGAGCACACTGTATACACCGTATGTTAGCCAGCTTGACAATAAATTATATTTAAAAAAAAATATATATATATATATATGTTTAAATTTTTATCACTTTCACTTCTTGTAGGATGCTTTGAAAACGACCTATATCTCACTGAAGATTTTGTTTGTTTTACTTTTGTGCTTTGTCCGTATACGTATGTATTCCAGGGTCAGTGATGAAAAGGACGCACGAGGGTATCTGCAGGCCTTAGCTTCTAAAATGACTGAAGAGTTGGAAGCCTTAAGGAATTCCAGCCTGGGTGCACGAGCAACAGTAAGCTCAGCGGTTTTGCGGGGAGAGTGATCACCTTGGGTGGGTCTGGCTAGGCTTTAGCCCACTGTGAAGTTTCTCCCAAGAAATCAACAAGTCCACGTCTTGGCCAGTTTGGGAAATCATAGCACATCACTGCCTCCCTGTAATTTGCAGCAGGTAGCCATTGTTGGTAATAATGACGAAAAATAAACTCATCTGTATGTGAATCTACACCTATTTCTGAATCAGTGAAAAATGATACATTGTCACAAGTCGCCTTTCGGCTCTATTGTGTTATTAGAGAAGGTTAGTGCCTTTAAGTAGTTTCCAAATTTATTTGCACTCCCGAATTGGAATGTTAGGGATAAAATAGGACGGAGCTAAAACCAGTCGTATTATTTGATAGGATATGCCCTGGAAAATGCGTCGTTTTGCAAAACTGGACATGTCAGCTAGACTGGAGTTGCAGTCGGCCCTCGATGCAGAAATAAGAGCTAAACAGGCCATCCAAGAAGAGTTGAATAAAGTTAAAGCATCTAACATCATCACAGAATGGTAAGCTTGGGGAATAGACTCTCCTAGAATTATTTTAAGTTGGTCTAGAAGTATTTGGGGGGAAAGTTCTATGTTTAGCCCCTACCTATCACTCTGCCATAGATCTTTTACAAATGAAGGTTCTCTTGGTGATAAATTTAATAATGGTAAACATATCTTAATTATCACTGTTTTTGCTGTTCTTTTATGTAGTACAAAAAGTATATCCTCTCCACAGTCTGAGACAATTACCTGATGAATATATTCCTTCAATCCTCATCACAACAGTAGAGCAAATTATACTCTGAAGAAATAAATGATACAATGAAAATCTTAATTAGATGGGATATAAACATGGTTCAAGAATAAGTCAGAGAAACAATAGAAAGTTCTGGTCACAAATCAACATATAAATAGAAAAATCCATTTGGTGCTGGAAAGCAAAGTCCCAAAGGCATTCGATCGTGAAAAGAAATACGGTCCCATAAATTCAGTTTCTAACGGTGTGAAGCCTTTTAGTGCTTCGACTGTAATCACTCATATTCCGAATCGAATCGGAGGTCAGGCACCCGGCACCCCAGCTGAATTATAAACTCTTGTTGTGAATAATCCAGACATAAATTAAGTACGCATTACCTAAATGTGCTCGTGTGACACCGAAAATGGGAGAGAACGCTTTCCGGAGCCGGCGAGTCGTCTCGAGCCCAAAGCGCCGTTGGGTGCAGTTCCCCAGGTTCTACCTGGACCGAGCGCGCGCCGCCTTCTCCCGCCTGGGACGCGGGACCGTGAGCAAAGCCAAAAACTGTAGACACACTCGTGAAAATGCTCCACTTCCGTGGCTCTGTGTAAAAGAGCCTCACCAAATTCTAAATTTGACCTGCAGTTTGAGGACATTTTAAAATTGAATCATTTAGCTCCAGGTCAGCATCTTCTCTAAAAGGCCAGATCCAAGGTGTCTCAGGCTTGGTGGGACACGGGGTCCCTGCCTGCTCAGCCCCGCTGTCATAGAGCGAGAGAGGCCGTGGACCGTCCGTGAACGGACGGGCCTGGCCGTGCTCCCGTAACACTTTATTTGCACAAGAGTAGGTGACAGGGCCGATTCATCTGCCCTGCAGTGGTTCGCACTTCCCTGATTTGACATGACTGACATGGAAACCAAGAAACTCCAACCACGTACTTACTGTAGGATGGCTCCCTAAAATAAGCGATAAAAATAATGACGTTTTTCCTTTTTTTCCCTTATTGAAGTAAACTGAAAGACTCCGAGAAGAAGAACTTGGAGCTACTATCAGAAATCGAGCAGCTAATAAAGGACACTGAAGAGCTTAGATCTGAAAAGGGTATGAGAATGTGTTTTGCATCAATCAGGGCTGCTTCTGTTCTGAATCCGTTCTGTCGCACGAGTGTCAGCATCTTGCACGGGTCGGGGAGTTATTCACGCAGCAGCACTGGCGCTCACTGATGGATATGTTTATGCTCACGTCACACGCCTCACACACACACACGTGCACTAGCCTGGTCTCTGAGTCATTTTGTTGTGCTCAATATACATTGTTTAAAGAATTTCGTAGTAACAGAAAAACTCACTTTGCCGTAATTTGGACCATTTTTCCATAGCCGCAGACTGTTACACAAATAATGTTTTTGTGATCGGAAAAAACCATTATTTTTATAATATACCTTACACTATTTTCAGATGTTGTAGGGGGCTTCACTCCCGGGGTAGTTGAGGAACAGTGTATGAAGTAACCAAAGATTAATCCGGTGTTAAAAGGCAGTTCAGGGATGAACTGTTGGGGCACTCCATTGCTTTCTTCCATGTCTGATTCTTCAGTTGCCTGCCCTGTGGGATTTCTCAGGATCCATTCCCATTTTCCTGAAGGCATTGCCTGAACATTAATGAGTCATAACATGAACAGGAATTCCCGAGAGCTTGGGAGTTCCATTACAGGAACTTCCTCCACTTTCTTTCCATAATGTGGGCATTCAGAATGTGAAGATGTAATACAAAGAAATTCAGAATGTTATTTTCCCAGTGAAGGGATCCTCTTACATCCAGTTATTAGAAATCCACCATCCTGGGGCGCCTGGGTGGCGCAGTCGGTTGGGCGTCCGACTTCGGCCAGGTCACGATCTTGCGGTCCGTGAGTTCGAGCCCCACGTCAGGCTCTGGGCTGATGGCTCAGAGCCTGGAGCCTGTTTCCGATTCTGTGTCTCCCTCTCTCTCTGCCCCTCCCCCGTTCATGCTCTGTCTCTCTCTGTCCCAAAAATAAATAAACGTTGAAAAAAAAAAATTTAATAAAAAGAAATCCACCATCCTGACAAAGTCCGTATTCCTGACCGAATAGTGGACGAATTAACGGCTTTACGTCATGCTTCCCTCTAACTTCTCGGTCGTGTGACGCACATTGATGGTTGGGTCTCTGTATCTGCTTTTAAAATTGTGGAGGAGAGGGTATCATACACGTGAAGGATTTGACATGAAAAAAAAACCCTAAAAATAGCAGATGTTCAAGACATTTTTTATTGATGGCATTTCCTAGTGAACAAGAAAGGAAGGAACCCAGAAAAGGCAGATTAGGAATTCAGATTGAGCACAGGGCTTCTCACCAAAATGAGACTCAAGCTGAGTTTTCAGACATGAATGGTGGAAGGGAGCTCCACTATTTAGTGAGCAGAAGACAAAGAATATACAAGACATGTAGGACCTGTAGCCCTGAAGGCAGTCTGTACAGAAAAGACACCAGTGCAGAGTATGACTCTGGTGTCAGTGGTGGCGTCATTGTTAGCATGGATCTAAACTTGCGAAAGAAGTAACTCAAGTCTATCACTCTACTTTATGAAGACACGTTAACCTGCCCCTTGTACTTGGATTTTGAACATTGCAGAATAATCAAATTTCACTTTATGTTGTAACATAACGTACTCTACTGCTTAAATAATGTAATGTGATATTTACATAACGAGGGCCAATTTGTTTTTTCTGTGTGTTTACTAGTATATGCCAGTATCTGGACAAGGTTTGGCACCTAATGGGCTCTCAGTAAATACGTATTGATTGGATGAATTTCTGAACGTAGTACATCATCTGGCGAGATTATTGTGAAAACCACACAAATTAGTGGATGTAACTTCCTAAGGATATGGAAATCAAAACGGTGTGCTTGATTGCTAGCATTTATCATTGCCTGTATATTTTAAGAATTATTTTGGAAATTATGCATTTAAAGTTAATGTCACAGTGAAGAAATATGCAGAAACTTTTAAAACTTCATCTGAGAAAACCGAGGGTTTGAGTGCCTCATTTCGTCAATAAAACAATACCTGAAATCAGATTGAGGCCTTGACAACCGATTTTTCATAACTAAATACATTTGTTGTATCACTACTTTACTTTCTTGTAAGAGGTCATGTATATTAGTGTATACTCTGTGTGCAGTACAAGTGTTTCAAAACAGAAACCTTGTTTAGTGATAAATTAGCTTAGAAAAAACAGAACCATATTTTAAAGAGTCTCTCAACCCTACCACGATTTAATGTGTTTTTATAATGTACTCTAAGGGAAAAGAAAGAAATTCGAGAACTCAAGTAAGTCAGGAAACAAGCGTGTCGTGGAGACTGATAATAATCGACTGTTAAGTGATATTTCAAGAAACATTAATACGTTTTTTTTTTTTTTAAATGTAGAGTTAATAGGACTGATCAGCCTTAAAATGAGGTCGTTTGTGAACAGCTCTTAATAGATTCAGACAGGAAAGGTTATCCGTGAGAATGAGTTTAAATTGTTCTAGTTTTAAAAAACAGTTGCTGCTGTCTTCTAGGTATAGAGCACCGAGACTCACAGCATTCTTTCTTGGCATTTTTGAATACGCCTACCGATGGTCTGGATCAACTTGAAGTAAGTACTGAACTGTGCAAGTATTCTTTGTGGTCAGTTTCAAATTCAGGTTGTGATTTAAAATTTGTTGGCGGTGAAACGGTTTTATCACTTCCCACATAAAAGGACCTAGAATCTTCTATAAACAAAAGCCTATTAAGAAAGGAATATGTTCTGTATTCTTATGGAAATGGTGATCACATGTATATGTAAGAAAAATCTAAGAAAGGTCTAAATATGAGCATCCCAAGGTTTAAAAGAAATTTCATCCCTTCCCCTGGGAGACAGGAAATGCAGAACAAATCCTAACTTTTGAAGTAATGTTGACACTTTTGTTTTTTCTCCCAAGCATAGAGCCACAATTAAAAAAAAAAAAAAACGGTGAAAAAGGTCAATCTCAGGATAGAGCAGTGCTGGTTCTAGCTCCAAGTCAATTCAAGTTTTTTTAGGAGTTTACAATAGGCATACTTTTTGTTACAAGTATTACCTAGAGAGTGTTAGGAAGATTCCATAATAATGAAATAGTGACTGTATGCCTGTCAGTTTCTGCTGCTTAAATTCTTTGCCGGGGGGAAAAAAAACCAAATTCATAAAGTATATTTTCGTCCCAGAAAATTCACGTTAGTGATTATACCTCTATTAAACAAATAATCTTGTATCTCTGCACAGAGCACTGTTAAAGGTGCCGGAGTTAAAGTAGTGGCCAAATAGACCGCGCCCTGCTCTCCTAGAGGTTTCGTTCCAGTGGGAACAATTAGAGGCAGAGAGATCCCGTTACTCCTCAAGTGTTTCATTTAATTTGATTATTAATGATCTGCCATGCCCTTCACCTTATTACGTTTTGGGTACAATATATGCATTGTATTTCATTGCTTTGGGATAGGGATCAGCTTTTAAAAGTAATTACTGGAGTTCTAAGTTTCGTGAGCAAGTGACAATGACTGCTTTTCTCATTTGTTTGTTTGAATTAATGTCATTTGCCTTTTAATTGTTTTACAAGATTTTTGATTTATTATTTGTTCTTATTAAATTGCTTCATCCATATTTTCTATTCTTTTTATTGCTGTATTCGTTAAATAGGATTCCTTTTCTTCTTCCTCATCTTCACTGATTGATTTTTTGGATGACGTAAGTCTTTGATTTTCAAACCATCAGTGAATTGAATTGAAGAGTTTTGCCTAGTAATGCATTCAGTTTTAGAATGATCACACCTGGTAATTTACTTGTGAGACAAAATTTGCTTCTTTCTTGTCTGAAATGAAACAAAGGGTTTATTTTTATTAAACATCAGGAAGTGAATATGTACTTTGAGAAATGCTTTGGCCGTCAGGAACCTGGATTCCCTTTCTTTGCAACAGTTCTGAAGACTGGAATGCTTATTTGATTATTGTCACTATGTGGATAAATATATAAAAGTGCTCATTTTTCTTTTCCATGGCAATTTCTGTTTCACGTTCCCCTTTGCAGCATTTTGCTATTTAATTTTTATGTTAGTTAGAAGTAAACGTCTGGTAATAAAATCAGAAAAAGTGACGTATTAAATCTTTCAGTAGATTTTATTGTAACATAATAATTGAGTACAAATCAATTTTTAGTGCTGACAGAATTTCTCTTCTAATGTGGAAAGTGATTTTAGTTAACATATGTGCTACATGCACTATAAATTGACTGCATTATCATTTTCTCTCCTAAATTAATTCTGTAGATTTGATCATTTAGAAGTCCCTAATGTCTTCACTCTCTTTACTGAAATGCCACCTGTCCGCGTTCTCTCTGTTCCACATTAAATGGCACAAAAATCCCTGTCATAAGGCATTTTGTTGTCCTGTTGAACATTTAACCTTTCTAGAAACTGGAAAATAGAATGGGTTCAGATGCAGATGTTCTGCGCAGAACCCAGTTTTTAAACCTGGGGCAATTTTTATGTTTTATTTTTTGTGTTCTGTTAAACATAATTCTTACACTCAGAAGAGTACTTTGCATAATTTTCCACTCAAGAAAACTCCTGATCTAGGCTTAAACATTTTTTTAACTGATTTTTTTTTTCTGCCTTTGAAATATCATACCAAAGTGTACTATGTTCCATTCTGAATGGAAACTATTTCATCATTCTTGAGACGGTCCTAGTTCACTCTACACTGTGATAAAAAGAGAACTCTCTTGATGTACAACATTATTTCATGTTACCATCTACTGCATGTTTGTACTAAAATACTCAAGATGTTATTTCCATAGAAACATCATTCACTTGAAAGAGAAAGACAAGGAAGTTTGAATAAATTCTTTTAATGGTTCCTTCCGCTAGAAAACCATTTCCTTTCTCTTTTTCTAACAAACCCTTCTCCCCGCCCCCTCCTCTCCCACACAAAGCTCTGAATGTAGAACACGGGAGCCCCGGGTGTCCTGTGGCCGACGGGCCTGCTACAGGGACACCCGCGTGGCCCCGCTCTGTCCGCTGCCACCCGGCCGTAGTGAGGAAGCGTCCCTCTTTGACGTTCCTCCAGAACTCTCTTGTCCTTCACCCACCGGCGCTCAGCCTGAGCTCAGTTCACACGGACCACCGAGTCTTAAACCGGCACAAAGGAACCCCTGTTACGCAGCGAAAAGGAGTTGAGTTCACACAGGCTGAATCTTTCTGATCCAGGCGCCAGCTCTTAAAAAGCACGGTCTCTGCTCCCGAGGTTCCCCTTCCCGCTTACTGGGTAAGCACGTAAGGTGACCCAAATCCTGCCTCCACCACCTTCCAGGTGTGTGGCTGGGAGCAAGTTACCCAACCTCTCTGCGCCCCAGTCTGCTGGTCAGAAGAACAAGGGTAATAACAGCGGTACCGACTCATAGGTGGTTTGAGGACTTAAGGGAACGGCGAACGTGAGGCCCTCGCCCTGCTGTTGCCTTACTCGTCATAGGCCGTTCACCCCCTTCCCGAGTTCCTTTAGCTTCCTTTCTTGTCCGGGAGTCTGTTGTCGCCTGAATGTCGCCTTTAGCCCTCTAACCACCTTTCCACCCCCACCCGCGCGGGTCACCGCACCTTCCCCCTGAATCGTCAAGTCAGGTCACCGCTGCGCGGTGATTTTTACACGTCAGGGACAAGGCCAGCAGTCAGCTCCCATTTTCAAACGTAGTTTGTCTTCTTACTTCATATTCTACGGCCAGAGGCTCTTTCTGGTTAATGAGTACGACCGCTCTTCCCAGAGTCCTCATTCCGTTCACCCTCGAGGCCGTGGGAGGATGAAGTTTTTGAAAACCAGCGGCCGGTCCTCAGCACACTTGCGCTCAGCAGCTGAGACGCGAGGCGCAAAGCTTCAGTTCTCTTCGGCATTTGGGATCTTAAGGAACAGAGTGAATTGTGATCTTTGTGCCCACGCTCCTCGGAGTGTTGTGCGGGGCCGCCCCCGGCAGCGCGCAGACTCTAACCCTCAGCCACCCCGCGCGACTCACCCTCGCGTCCTTCTTCTCTGGCGTAGGCCTCATTGCTGCAGAAGGGGAGCCGGGCACGCCGCGGACCCGGAATTTGAATCGCAGGCAGGAACTCGTGGGTTTAGGAAGGGATAAAGCTGAGGTGGAGCAGGATTGCAGAAAGCAAGTTTTCTTTGGCCTCCGCACGCCATCGACCTCCTCATCTGCTCGCCAAGGCCTAGCGACCTCGTTCTGCCCTCTGGTTTTTTAGAACCGAACCACCGGCCCCTCCCCGCCTCCAGAATCACCTTTGACTTCCTTAAGTTCAGAATTCAAGCGAATGCTAGAATCTGGGCACACTCAGAGCAGTTTCCTTTTAAGTTGCACAGTTTACACAGGTCTTGCTACGCGTAGAGTTTCCAATAAGCACGGCCTTGACGGCGGAGCAGTGTACGGAGGTTCCTTCCTTCCCTCTGATTCGGGCGAAGCACCTGCTCCTGTGACTCAGGAGAACTCAAGTGGTTGGGCTTTCCTACGTGCATAATCATGAACTTCTTCTGAAAGAGAAAAGAACTTGGGATATATTCAGTCCGTGCTTCTGGCCACCATTTATCACCGCCTTCTCCCGTTAGTAAAGTGGGCGGTCTGCTGTCCCATTAGGGAAGTTTCTGGACTCTCAGTCTTTGGGGGAATAGGGAATTAGTGGCAACGGGGTACGACACTATTGAGGGCAGATAGAAGGGGGGTTAATTCATGTTAAAAGAAACTGATGTCACTCTGACCACTTTGTCTCTTGGGTCAGGCATTCCCACGTATGGTGAGACACCAGTGACCGCAGGGTAGCCTCATCTTTTCTCCCAACCCCACACCCCAGTCCTAGACTGCCTGGGGTGACTCCATATTGGCCCAGCCTCCAGGTCCCGTACAGGGTGAGGGACAGGTGGAGCTCGGCAGTTTGGCCTTTCCCTCATCTGTTCCCTGCATCCCAGGGGCAAGAAGTCCAGGGATGATCACACCATGCTTACAAACTTCCCATCCTGGTCAGTTCGTTTTCTTCTTTTCAAAGGAACCAAAGATAATACTTGGCTTGACTGTATTAAAGGTAATGCTAATTATGGTCATCTAAATGAACCACTTGTTGTTGTATTTGGTAAACAGATTGTCGTTTATTAAATCTGTGCCAGGTAGGTTTTGAGTTTTATTAAATTACGATTCTACACTCTGTTCATTTGGGCCAAGTTCACACACAAAAATGGGAATTGCCCATTTACCTGGCAAATGAGAATTTGCCAACTTGCTTTTTGGATGCTGTCTTAACTCTAGTGTGCCGAGGAAAGAGTAGACCAAGGAATTAAAGGTCAGACATAAAGGAATAGAGTTAGTACCATTGGTCCGACTGTCTGATCCTCACAAACCCTGTTTTCTTGTATCCTGGCCAATTCCGAGAAGCCAGCAGTCGGAGAATATTGACAAGCTAGTTCTCCTACTCCTCGTTTTGGCCTCATATTAAAATCTTGCTACGATGTCCTGAACTATTTAATTTCAGTCCTGGCTCCTAGCTTCCTTCATTCATCTCTTCCCTGTAGAGATCTCTTGTCTCTCCCCTGGCTTCTTTCATGTTCTGTCATCACCAGTCACAGAAATCTGAGGCTTTGCAGCATTGTGTCAGCTGGATCTGGGGCAAGTCGATCATCCATGAGAATCCGTGGAAGACAGAATTTTAAAACATACATTATAAAGATCTTTTCATCCTACGACCCACACTGGGTGTAGATCCTGCTGAGAAATTATGGCATTTCTGATATTTCCTCCTTCAATTCTTTTTTTTTTTTTTTTTTTTTTTTTTTTTACAAAACTTCCATCCACATGTTAACTACAACCCAACTTGAAACTCACGTTTCAGGAGATTGTCATATGCAGCCCTTCTCTCATTTAGGCAGGATTCTATCTTAATTATATATACAAGATCTGTATTATATTCTCATACATTGAGGCAGTCTAGAGGGAAACACCCATGACCACCCAGACTTTCACTCTTCACTCTCCTGTTTAAGAAGACCTTTGGAATTCATTAACTGAATCTTAAAAGCTATTTGCCAAATCCGCGTCTATAAGATAAAGTACTTCTTTTGGTTTCTGCTTGTGTGCCTCCTTCTACGATCAGCCTGAGCATTACAGTGGCGACCGAGAGACCTAGGTAGAAAAGGCATAGTTTTAAAGGGTATATGATTAGAGATGAAGGCAATGTACTGGCTTCTCCCGGGCTGTGAGACCAGTTCCACTGTTTGTACAAAACCGTGGTTGTGTGTCAGTGTGTAGAAGAGAGAGCGTAGTGTGTGTTCCTGTATCATCAGGAAGCGGCCTAATTTCCCCTTCTTGTTGAAAACAGAAAAACAGCTGTCTGGTTTCTAGGTAGACACTTTGGGAAGAACATTATCACTATGATTTAGTATCATTATTAGCTTTATACAGTGCCAGCTGAGACCAGGTGTTGTCCTTCATACGCAGAGATGGTTTTGAGAGACGTTTTGACTTGTTTTTAGTATGGTGGCAATGTGTGTTACTTTGAACTAGTCATGCATTTTTTCACGGATTCAGCACACTCCCAACTCTGCTCTAGAAGTGTAGAAAGATAGCCAGAAAGTCAAGGATTCTCTGTGTTAATCCTTGCATGGTGGTAGCTCCAAAGACGTAGCAGATGGAGACGTAGGCCGCGAAATGCTTATCATCTTGTTAGAAAAAATAAATCCATGGTTATGTGCTGCGCCATGTCGAAAGTGACAGGTGCCATAAGAAATATTTCAGTTAAGTATTGCAGCATTTCAGAAGGATTCATTCAGTACTTATTAAGGATTTTTAAATTGATAGGCTTTATTACGATAAGCATGTTACACTGTTTCTTGCCCTGAAGAATCCGAGTCTGATGGAAAAACCACATGTGTAAATCAATAATTATAACACGATTGGGAAAATCACACTAATAAAAGATATGCACTGTATATCATAGGAGTGTAAAGGAGAGATACCTGACTGAGCCAGGGGGCTGCAGAAAGGCTTTCTGAAGGAACCAGTGCCTGAGTGGGGTCCCCACGGATAGATGAGTATGGTCCACGGAGTCCAAGAGGAAGGCGTGCTAGTTACACACTGGACAAAGAAACACAAATTGCTTAGGAATCTGCAGGCCTTCTAATCCCGGTTCACCGTTAACTCTTCAGGACACGGTGTTCAAGTCAGCCCCCTTCCCGTTTCCTAGAAAGAAATAATAGTTCCTGTTTAGCGATCTGCCAGAGTTGTACAGATAATACCGGTAATCCGGAATGATCTTCTTACCCTTCCAAGTTTTCTCTGGAATCTTCTGTGGCTCCCATAGACTCCGTTTGTAAACTCCCTCCTCTAGGCCCCCATGCAAATCCTGTACGTCCCGCCTCCGGCCTCCCACAAAACTGTGCAGCAAACCTCAGCTACCACGTGAGGCCCACTGTTGGGGGCCTGGGGTCTTCCCCACCTTGTAAATACCTGACCCGTTGCAAAACCTCAGGAAATGTTAGGTTCAGTTGAATATAGGGAGTTGCCAGAGGTAGAGATGGTTTATGTGTGTGAAGCTCTGCTCTTTGCACATCCCAAAGTTCCAGAGGCTGGGGACTGTTTTGATGCGGTTACTACCTGCTTATTGTTCTTGCTGTTTTTCCCTAATTACTGAATCTTCAATGTCAGAAAGGTGACAGTCCCTTTTGACTTAAGCCTAATATCCAGTCAAGGCGGGTGGTATCGTTGAAGTAACTGTTTTGTTTTCATTCACGGTCAGTGATTCCAAAGGCCTAATTTAGCTCTTACCATTGGAAAGAATCATCTTTGAAAACAGTAAGAGTTTGGTAGGGAAAAGACCGGCCCGTGAAATATTTTATTAAGTGCTAACTGGCGCTCAGTCAGAATTATTTGGCTCCTTTTCGTTCTCCTGTTTCCCGTTGCTACTTCCAAACCTCCACAGGAAGGAGATTGTCCCTCGCTTGCTGGAGCACCATTGCGTGGGTCGCTGCGCAGGGTCCAGCGAAAGCGTTATTGTCACCTTAGCGCGAGTCCGAGCAGCCGTTTCTCCGCTGTCCTATCCTCCAGTTTTTCCTGAAAACAAATATACTTTGAACCTATCAGAAAATGTGTCTCTCTGTGTATGTTGATAGACTTTGTCTGTTAATACGGCGGGAGCCATCGAGAGTCGTGTGTATTTGTAACGTGTAGTATTCTCCTTTCTTTGTTGAAGCGCTCTCCGTCCTGCACTCCAGCTAGCAAAGGCAGACGTGTAAGAAACCACTGCACCGTGTGTCCCCACCCCACGCCCTCCTCCCTGTCTCTCACCCTTTTTGCCTGTGGTTGCAGAACACGCTCACGTCCCCGTGATGTGCTCTTACCTCCGCTGCATGCTTTGTGCTGCTGCTCTCGCTCTTGCCTTTCCGTATTTTCCTTTTCTTTCTTTTCCTTTTCTTTCTTTGGCTTGGGCCGTAAAGCTTTAGGAATGTTCGTCTACATTTCGGCAACCAAACGACTCAAATTATAAGGTATCTTTTTCATGTTTAGTAGGAAAGAAAGTGATTCTAAAGTTTGCTGTCCAAATCAGTCCCCTGCAGAGTAAATGAGTTTCTCAATAAGAATCTGATATGAGCAGATACGTGGAGATTTCCTAGAGATTTTAATTATGTAGAAAAAAGCTTGACAATTCATATTATGCAAAAGTCAAACGAATTTGGGGCAAGTTATAGATCTTATTGGCTATAGTTGGACGTAAATCCGTTCAGCAGAAATCTTTGATAGATTTTTTTAATGTAGTTCAAAGGAATGTCCCTAAATACATTTATAGATTTGAAGCCTTAATGTTGGTAGTTAATTGTTTATATTCTAAGGTAGCTCCAAGATTTTTAGAAATATCGTGACATTCTTTATATATGTATTGGTAACCGACTGTCAGCATCATCCTGTACTAAGGCTAGGTCAGGGTTTGTCAGGATTAAATGGGCTAGGCCACTACCTCTATCCAGCACGATTCTGACATGCCCAGAGTGGGGGATGTATTTGTAGAAAGGTCTCAATTTCCCTACATCGGCATCCACCCCAATGTCATTATGCACAACACACACACTCCGTAGTTGAAAAGCAGTGGGCTGGCTGATGTTTGCTGTTTTTCATATGCGATGTAAAATAGTAACATTAAAAAGGAATGCCTGTCGTAGGTGGAAGTTTTGAAACCTGTCGTCGGCTTCATAATGGTTGGTATTGGTCAGCACCTTAAATCCAAAATTCTTGAGAATTCTTGGACTTGGAAAGAGCTAGATCATAGAATTCTCTGGTTTATGGAGAACGCGGGAAATAGTAGGGTGGCTCGATTAACCCTCCTAGAGCACATGTTTCCAAACTACTGCTTATTAGTGAATAAGCAGTTCGGATACCAGTGAGGCGGCCAGTATGACTTCAACTAGTACTCCATTGATCAGTGAAGTCTTCGAAGAGATTGCTGGTTCAACCGATTTTTTTTATTATCCTGACATTTATAGGGTTAAAACCATTGGGTGCTTGGATTTATCAGATTAATCTTTGAATATGTGTTAAGTATAGCGTATAACCTCTACAAAGGAAGACCACAATATTGTGTGCCCAACGATATTAGGTTCAAATCATCAGCCTGTGACTTGACTAAATTTTTAACTGGTTTTTCTTTAACATGGTTGCAGTTCAGAGAGATTTTATTTTGCTGGTTAAATATAGATTGTGTCTCACTTGCCTTGCAGACTTCTAGGGGCCCTGACCCAGAACACTTCTGTGAGTCTTGGAATAGGGAGAAACTTCTGAGGGAAATAGCCGTTACAAGGTTCCTCCTGTTCAGTCTCTATCTTCATCTTACAGGATGTGAATAAGCCTCACTGACTAGAGCCCACTGACTGTTTCTGTATGATTTTTTAAATGCAGATGTGATAGGCTTGGTAATCTGCTTCCCAGGATTTCTGCAATTTTTCCTTGGTTATGTATCTGGCAAATTAAAAAAAAAAAAAACACCTCTCTGAAAAGTGCTGATGTCTTGGAGGGAGCTGAGTGAAGAATTACCAGCTACTCAGCAGATCCATAGAAGCATCATGGCGGTACAGTGAGGGGCCCAGTGGCCCTGGGAAACAGCGGTGCATTGCAGAAGGGACACAGGTCGTTACCATTCCTAACAGTGGCCTTGAATCTAACAGTGACGTACAATTTTGTTATAGCCTGTGTTTTTAGACAAGCAATATGTAATACTTTATAAATTTAAAATTCTTTAAGTGACTGTTAAATGTCATATAAGTGAGGTATTACAATTTAAGGTTTACTGGACTTTTATGTCCAGTGTGCTGGGAAGTCCCATTCTTTATAAATGGTGCTATTCAATTAAGCATAGTATAAGAAAGATTGGTTACGAATACTGTTGTTAATGCCTGAATGTAAGTGGTTAACGGAAAGGTCCACAGTGTTTTCATTAATAGAAGCATTGAATTTTAGAGTATTCCTTCCGAGTTTAGAACAGAGATTTTAAATAACACGTAGCTGAACTTTCTGTTTTCTGAAAACATTTGTAAAGTCTCCAGAGTAGATCTTCAAATCAATATGTGGAAAATAATGAGAAATTTTCATTGAGTACCAAGTTATATTGTTTGTAATTAGTAAGATTGCACTTACTTGTCATAACCTTGAGTAATTTATTATTTGCTTTAGGATGATAAAATATTATATTTGCTGTTTCCCAAATGATCTAGTATTTCCATAATACTGTTTTTATCGTAAGTTCAATTAACAGAAATAATTACATCGTTGAAAGTTTGAGGTTATAAAGTGTTCCTGAATGCAAAAAAATTGGATTACTTGCCACTTTGTTTCCAAAATACTTCTAGCTTAAAGGATGATGATAATGGGGGTTTTTTCTTAGAGTTTTAATTTTCTTAGAGTTTTATATTTACTAATGCAAAACAAAATGTTAGATGTAAGCTTTTTTTTTTTTTTTAAATCTAGATCAAATCCATATCAAATCTTGGTATCTTTTACTTTAAAACCAGGTTTCTTATGGGAATGTTTTGCTTTTTGTATCTGTTCAAATCTGTAATTATTTTGGAGTAGAAAAGGCCCATTAATAAATAGTCAAGATGAGTCGTTTTAGTGGTTTTTATTATTTATCAGAAAACCATACTGCATAACTTGAGGACTTCACCTAAAAAATCAGATCTGATCCTAGGAGAGGAAAAAACTTTTCTGTTTGACTGTACTGCTCTAACAATACATTTTGTCGATCATTCAGGAGGGAAATCCTAACAGATTCAGGAAGCATTATGGACTTTTTACATGGCAGTGTTATGTATCGTGGATGATACCTCTGATAACTCATTCCGTTTTCCTTTTTTTCCCCAAACGGTAAAACAATAGGTAAAAATTACATTGGATATAGTAGATGTTTTTATTGCCTGCTCCTCAGAATAACTCCTGGAAGTGTGTCTACTTAGAAAAGAGATTTAGGTAACCAAAACAATAGGAAAAAAAATCACATTTATGTAAAGACATCCCTCATGTTTTCACAGTAGATTGCAGCTTAGAAATAATGAGTGAATGGCTTATACTATGAAGATTTGTTTCCAAGATCTTTCTCCAGATAATATCAGAAGGTGCTGTCCAATAAATATTAGCTATTTATTGTTTTTTGCGATTTTTCTCCTTTTTATCATTCCTTCTACAACCATTTACCCGATTAACGAATTATGATATCTCTGCTATTGGTGTGTATCATACTTATCAGCTTTTCCTGAATTATGAATTCAAGTCATTGCTTACATTGAATGCTATCCAGTTTTTCAAAACACAGAGAATTTAACTTCCATGATTTAAGTATATTACTAATGATTGTGTTATAACCATGATAATGGCTCAGAAGATAAGCACAGTTGATGTGCTGTCAATCAGTTGCTTTGCCTCCATGTTCTATGTGAATCATTGCCAGTTAATTTTCAAATTAATTTTAGGCTATCTGCAAAGTCTGCCTTCTAGTTATTGAGTATTCTGAAGGTTTAGTAAAATCAATTGCTTTTTAGTGGGTAGAATCATTAACTATAAGTGTGTTGGTAAGCTTGTAGTTATAGATAAAATTAGCATCTTGATAAACCAGTCCTGTTGGTGTTAATGAACACTTTGATGTAGAAAATATATAAGTGGTATTACGTTTTTCTTATTCTTACTGTTAAACCTCTTTTGAGATATTGTTTACATTGGCAGTAATGCAGAAAGGAAATGAAATATTTAAATCTATTAATCTAACAGGTATTTGCTTCCAACACCTTTTAGAAGATCTGGGAAAATTTTTTCTTAGTTTAATATTCAAACATTATTGCCACCAGTTTATTCTTCTGTACCAAACTTTGTTCCTTGTCTTTCCTAAGAAACACACTTTTGAAAAATAAAGTGGTAATTTTTAAGCTTCACTTATACATTCACGTGTTTTAAAAAGTAAGAGTATCATCATAAATGGTATAGCTCAACTTTTATAAATATACTCAATGCCATCTCAAAATACTACTCAAATATGTTTACTTATTTTAAATTTTTTAAAATAAGAACTACCTTGATTTTGTTTAATCTCTGGAATTTAGTTTTATTTTAAGAGCATATAGTTCCAAAAAGTATGGTAATTTTCATTATTCTGTTATTAGAATTGGTATTGGGTTAGGTTTTAAGTCTAAACGTTTCCTCTTTTGAATAACCAGTTTTTACCTCCTGCAGCTAAGAAAATCGTTTTAAAATCTGTCCTCATTCCTGTGGTTTTCTTTTTTATTTATGAGTAAAAACTGTGAGGAGAAAAAGACTTTTTATAAGTGACAGTGATTCTAAAGAGGGGCCAAGAGGTATGTATTTGAAGCCTCAAGAGTTCCCATCAGAGACACTAATTTCTGTCATCACGGATGAAACCCCGAAGGCATCATTTTCCCTTTGTTCAGTATCACACCGTCAGTGTCACATTTTCACAGGGTCGTGAAACATGATGGTAAATGTTTCAGTGACCAACTGTGGGCGGAGGCAGGGGGATGGGTTTTTAGGCATGATGACTTCCTCGACGTACGCCTCCCCGATCCCGGCGCAGGAAAGTGTAAGTAACAAAGCCGCCTGCCCAGCCCCTGGCCGCAGCCGTCAGGCCTGCTCCCCCTGCCGCCGGGACCCCTGAAAGCCGGCTCCCGCCCTCCTCGCACTGGCACCGGGCTTAAAGCCACTGCCCTCCCAGGTAGGAAGCCACTGTGTTAGCTGGTCAGCCCCGTTCGTCGGCAGCTTTGTCCTTCGTACGGGGCCTCGGCTCCGGTCTTCCAGTCACGCTTTTGTGTGACCGGCCAGAAGCTTCCGCTTTCTTAAGATGACTCAGTTCTTCATACTTAGCAAAGCCCCTACTGAGACACTTCTTTGAAACTTTATGACAGGGGCACCTGGAGGGCTCGGTCGGTTAAGTGTCCGACTCTTGGCTTCAGCTCAAGTCATGATCTCACAGTTTCGTGAGTTCGAGCCCCACATCGGGCTGTGAGCACCAGTACTGTTTGCATATCCGGTCCGTGTTCGTTGAACCCCTTCCCCCGCGGACTCTTACTCAGCTTGCCATTACATAATCTCACGGAAACTAGCAGGAGGAGATTTTCAGAAAGTGGGACCTTTCTGCCTTCTTTCCAGCCCAGGTTTATACTCCAGATTAATGATTTGAATGGAGCACCTTCCCCATGACTGTCCCTGAGCAAATTTGTGAACTGGGCAGAAATCGTCCAAGACTGTCATTTTCTTCTTTCTTTACTCCCCTCTTCCTGGTCAGAGTTCACTGGCAGGAGAAAAAGATAATGTAACTCAGGCTCCATGATCATTAAAGCCTTGAGTGGAGGTGCCTCTGGTACAACAGAAAGAACACAGAATTTGAAGGCAAGGGTGGGATTCAGGCCTGGGTCTCCCACTTCGTAAGCTGTACGAGCTTTCTGAAATTGACCGCATCGCCCGCTCCGAGCTGGGGCGCGGCCGGTATGCTTCAGTCCGAGTGCTCCAATTTTTAAAATATTGAAGTGCTTTCCCAGCTGTGAAGTACATATGTACAGTCTTTAAGCTGACTGTTCTCTTTATTGACTTGTCACTTCTGATCTAAGCATTGTCCTTGCTGTACAGCACATTTGAAGCAAATTCCCCTAACCTCTTTTCCAAACTGCTTTCCTCGCCTTTTCACTTTAAACACACGATCCTGGTCATTTTGAAAATCGCCAGACGGAACCAGTCATTGATCAGTATGCTCAGTCTTTAATGCTCAGTTTTAACCCAACGTCTTTTGAGTCTCTAAAAAGATTCGGTTAAAAGGGTGTGGCTGAGTGTGAGTGCTGGCATTTCTGCCGCAGAATAAGAGGGTGGAATCGCCTGCAGTGACAGACACAAAGCTGATAAGTCCGTTTCTTTTGCCTGCAAGTGATGCCTGGTAGAGGCCCAGATCTCGTTCTTACAAAGGACAGAATTCTCTCGACCCTGCAGGACATACCTCTGTGAAGTTCTCTGAACTTGTGGGAGATTTCTCTCGTGAAACACGAACGTTTCACATGGACTGCAAGAACGTAGAGTAGAGACCGGCACGCAGAGTGAGAGGTCGGCAGTGAGGACTGCAGCATGGAGGTGCCTGTGGTCATCTTTCCCTCTGTTTACGGTAAAGCGAGTGGTCCTGCTTTTGTGGAATGACGCTTCCCGGAGGTGAACGTTCAGGCTGAAGTGCGTTTTCCTCTCTTCACAACAAATGTTACCGTGATTGTAAGCCTTACAGAAATTCGCTAAGAGCTGCACGCTGTTTGAAAGTGATTTCTTGGGTTTTTGTCATTCCTGGCTTCTCCTAGACTGATCCCGTTGAGAACACGTGTGTGCGGAATCCGAGCGTCCGGGTTTGCATCCAGTCAAGGTCCACATGTCCTCCCACTTCTTGCGAAGCTGAGCCAGCTAAGGTGTCTCCCCGGGGTAGCCCCGCTCTCCAGCTTGTCACTTGTCAGAAAGAGGGAATCGAAAAACAAGTGAAAGCCGACTCTTGTTTGACTCAAATATATTCTGTAATTAAGTCACGGTCTACTGGAGAGCATTGCGTTATTATTATAATGTAAATAGGACCGTAAAACAAAAGCAGAAAATTGTCCCCCCCAAGTTCAACCTAAAACAGACAAACACTTATTTCATTAGAAAGGTAGTTTGTATCTGAAGTAGAGGACTGTGTGGAGCAGAGGGCGGGGTTCTCTAAATCTTGGAATTATCAGATACAAACGTCGGAGGCACACAGCCGTGTCAGGTGCCATTCTCAGATTTTAACTCTTCTGATCTAAAAAGATATGTGTAACTGCCGCAAAGTAGAGCTTAAAATAAAATTGCCATTGCCGGCCGCTGAACAGTTTACTCTAACTGCCCATCAGCAGTAGGCATTCGGCCGTCCCCTGCCTTGCGGTAGCACAAAACCACCACGACCACCGCACCAGTGTTGTTCTGCACCCCACGTGAATGCTTTCAAACAGCCGGCTGGCCACTTTTCTCAGCAGAGGTCATTGTCTCAACAAGTCTGAAGGGCGTCGTGCCTCAGTGGGTGCGGCTCAGGTCTTCCGCTCCAGGCACAGCGCTGCCGCCGCCCCTTTGTTTCCCGTGTCGTCTCTGGAGCCGGGAGCAGATGGCCCACCTGGGAAAGCTGTCTGAAATGAAAGGATCCGTGGTTCGAGTCTAACTGGGGCTTTTCCAACTCCTCGAGCGACGACCGCAGACCGCTTAAGTTGATGACGCTCTGCTTTGTCTCAATCGTTGAGTTTATACGTTTTGACTGTTGAAATCTTTGGAGCGTAGAGAGAATAGAAAACGCCCATGTGGCCACCATCCACAGATGTAGCAGATGTGGACACTTTTGCCCTGCTCTTTGCCAATTTGTTTTCAGAGAAAGTTGAAACACCCTTCCCTGTACCGTTCCCCTTCCTCCTTCCTCAGACGCGTCTAAAGACCCTGCCATTGATGTACTTTCTCTTCTTCAGTTTTACGTTTTACTTCATCTGTAGACAGCAACCGTACCTGATAACATTTGCTCTACGTTTATGTTTTACACACAGGTTATCTGTATCTTCCTGTAACCGCTTTCATTCAACGTGATGCTTTTGAACTTTCCTCCTGCAGATACGTGTCCATTTAGTCCACTCGTTAAACCGTTAACATCATATTTCGTTGTATGAATATACCACAACCATGTATGCATCCTCCTGTTGTTGGAAATTTGGGATATTTAATAATGTCATATTATTGGATATCTGTTTCCAATTTTTGTTGTCATAATCAGTGCTGAAGTGAACATTCTAATAGCTGTCTGCTTTTGTGTGTGCAGAGTGTGATTAGCTATGTACCTGGGAGTTGAATTATTGGATTGTATGGTATGTGCATTCTCAACTTTAACTAGATTTTGCCAAATTATTTTCCACAACAGTTGAACCAGTTTTCACTCCCACCAGCAATGTGTGAGAGTTCCCCATTTTCCCACATCTTCACCAACCCTTGGTACTGTCACACATTAACTTTTGCCAATTTGATGGGTATGGAGTGGGATTTTTAATTTGCATTTCTCTGATCTTCGTGTTAACTCAGCATCCTTTTGTATGTTTATTGACCACTGGTGATTTGCCTGTATATGTCTTTTGTCTGTTTTTCCATTGAATTGTTTCTTTTGTTTTGTAACTGTTCTTTATATAATGTGGATACTAATCCTTAGCTGGCTTATATGCACTGCAAATGCTTTCTTCCCATCTGTAGCTTATTTTAAAATTTTATTTGGTATCTTTTTGTCTTGCAACAGTGTTTATTTTAAAGTAGTCTTATATATATATCAATCATGTCCTCTATGACTCCTGTTTTTTTCATGCATTTCCAAAGCAATTCTGCCCTATGCAGCATTTATAAAAATTTTCTTCCATATTTTTTCTGAAAGTTTAAATTTTTTTATTTTACATGTTTAAGACCTTAAGCTGAAATTGGTTGTTACAAATTATGTGAAATGGGGTTCTAAATCCATTTTTCTCAGGGGTACCTGGGTGGCTCAGTCAGTTCTACTCTTCATTTTGACTCAGATCATGATCTCACGGTTTGTGAGATCGAGCCCTGCATCTGGTTCTGCACTGACAGCACGGAGCCTGCTTGAGATTCTCTCTCCTTCCCTCTCTGCCCCTCCCCCTCTTTTCCTTCTCTCTCTCTCTCTCTCTCTCTCTCTCTTTGTCTTTCTCAAAATAAACTTTAAATAAATAAATAAATAAATAAATAAATAAATAAATCTGTTTTTCTCATATGAACAACTAATTCTCTTATATTTCCCTCATTGATTTGTAAAACTCTTTCTGCTTTATATAAATGGATCTGTTTGGGGGTTCTTTATTCTCCTGTTTTGTTTTTTTGTTTTTTGGGGTTTTTTGTTTGTTTGTTTTGTTTTTTGGTCTGTTCCTGCACCAGCATCACATTGTCTTGATTACTGTAAGCCTGAAGTAATTCACCTGGTGTGATCCACCACTCCCACCCACCTTATTCTTTTTCATTTTCTTTTTTTCACCCTTTAGTTTTACATATGACTTTTGTGATCAGCTTGTCAGATTCCATATGGGGCTTTTGATTAATTGCGTTGAATTTATAGATTCATCTGAGGAGAATTGACATCTTTGTGGTTGGGTCTTTCCGTCTGTGAACATGATATATACATATCATTTAGATATTCTTTTATATCCTTTGATAAAGTTTCATTTTTTTTTCTTTATTAGTTGACTTCAAATTGCTTGTTAGATTTGTTCCTAGGCATAGGTACCTTGAAGAATGGGATCTTTTCCAAATAGTATTTTTATTTGACATTGCTGGTCTTTGTGAACTCTGTTAATCTTGTCTCCAACACCCTTACTTCATTCCTTTTTATTCAAAACTTCTCTTAGATTTTCTGTGTAAATTCTAATGTCAATTTTGTTTCCTGTTGTTTTTTATTAACTTTCACATAGGTATTCAGTGTTGCTCTCTTTTAGTTCTCATGTTTACCTTTTTCGGCATTAATTATAAATAGGGTTGAAAACTTTTTCAAGCTATTTAAAGGTAAATTAAATTTAAAGGTAACCTCACAATTAAGCAGAAAATTCTGAGAAACTCAATTCCATTCTAAGGTTATTAAGCATATAAAATATTCGGTTTAATATAGTAACAAAGACAAAGACCATCCATTTTTGTCTTAATGTTTTAAAATATTCTGTAACTTTGTTCAAAGCTAGCTTTTTCCTCTTGCCTGCTTGCTTCGCATCCTAAAGTAAAGTAATTCTTTGTGCCTTTTTTTTTAAACTTCGCTAATTAAGTGATGTCTCTTTTCCAGTAAAATCACTGGTTCCTTTCATTAAAAGAAATATCTTACACTAATACCTATAGAATAAAGATACGACTTTTAACTTTTAAATTTGCATGTTAAGTTCTGAATTCCAATAATATTAAACAGTCTAGCTTCCTTCTTTGGAAATTGATTTCTGCACAAAATCCCATTAATCATTCTCTCTCTCTCTCTTTCTCTCTTCCTCACTTCCTCATTCTACACACACATGCACACATGGACACGCACACACACATACACACACACACTTAAACACAAATCCAGTGAATTGTGTTCTATATATGTAACATACATTCTGTATATAGAAGTTAGAAGTTAAAAGACTTCTAAATATTTTGATTATAAATCCTGCTTTAAAAAACTCAGGAACTTTTAAGAATTAATGGGGGCATATTCAGATGAAATCAAAAATTAATATCCTCATTTTTTATGTAGACTACATGCTGTGATGTTTTTTTTTTCCTTTGTGGATTCTCTTTTCTAAATCATTTCTTTTTAAATTTTGAGACAATTATTTTTTTGCTAATTGAGCAACTGTTTCGTTTGTAGATGTTGCAGGCTGAAATTTAAATTATCAACACTATGAGAATTTTAGCTTCATTGAGATATTATTTGCCTTATTGATGTCTTGCTTGGCTTTATTTACTTTGATTTATTTTTAGAGATGTTTGAAATAGATGGAGTGTTTCATGATCTCTGTTTCCTCTCTTGCCCCTGGATTCAGACTGTAGACAGTACTCCTCTTCCTGTTCACACACCGACCTTAAGGAAAAAGGGATGTCCTGCTTCAACTGGCTTTCCAGCTAAGGTACTCAATCTAGATACAAGCATGATGGGTTCTGGAAAAAAAAGTACTAGTAATGGGTTTCTCCTGCTTTTTGTATTTGTTGTAATTTGTGCTGTTGGTTCCCTCACAATCATAAACATAAAAAGCTGGGAAAGAAAAGAAGAGAAATTGTATATGAATGGAAATAATCACCACCTGGAAAGGTAGGACGAGTGTTGCAGACCTTGTTTTCTTTTTATTCCGTCTTTTCTCAATTTTTTTTCATGTCAGTCTAAATCAAAAATGACAGTTGAGAATGGGAGGGCTGTCTTGAAGTGCACGGTTTGGTTGGTTTTATTTATTTGGCGAAAAAGCTGACAAGTTGGAGTATTACGCCTTTTCTTTTTTAAGCATTTCTGAGTTTTTGAAACATTTCTGTTTTTGAAGTATATTCTCCTTTTACTTCATGCTGTTAAAGATTTTTTTCAAATCAGTTATGGGCACTAACGAATTGAAGGGGAAATAAAATAATTGAGAAACCAATTTTTCCAAAATCCCAAACAACTTTTTATTATTAATTATTCTCATTTTAAAATATAAAATCTGGAATCCATAGTAGTGGAGGAACAGATGACTTGAATATACCGTACACACAGCATTAGCTTGCACACAAACACATTTTTGATTAAGGAGAAAGACTACAGACTTGCAGAGTTCAGAAGAATGCTGGGTTTGTGTTTTGCTAGTTCTTTGGGGCTATGCTTTTTTTTAATATGCAGTCTCATTTAAAAAAAATTTTTTTAACGTATATTTATTTTTGAGAGAGACAGCGTGAGTGGGGGCGGGGTAGAGAGAGAGAGAGAGACAGAATCCAAAGCAGGCTCCAGGCTCTGACGTGGGGCTCGAACTCACGAACCGTGAGATCATGACCTAAGCCGAAGTGGGATGCTTAACTGATGGAGCTACCCAGGAACCCCAAAAATGTTTGTTTATTTTGAGACAGAGAGAGAGCAAGTGGGGGAGGGGCAGAGAGAGAGGGAGACACAGAATCTGAAGCAGGCTCCAGGCTTTGAGCTGTCAGCACAGAGCCCGACTCGGGGCTCAAACCCAAGAACCGCGAGATCATGACATGAGCTGAAGTCGATCACTCAACCCACTGAGCCACCCAGGCGCCCCTCTAAGTATTTGTTTTTAAATAATATCTACTATTAAAGTTAGATATACAATTAACAAAATAAATGTATAATTGAACCATAACTCGAGAAGGTTTAGGGTTCTAGAAAACACAGATTGGCATTCGTTGCTTATCTGCATAGTTAGTTCATGTAGGTAATACAATAAATGGAAATTTCTCATGAAGGGAGGTTATTGCTTCTATGCTTGCTCTCTTTTTTGTGGTCTCCTTGCTTCCGTTTTCCCAAATTGAACATCTTGAAGTCTGTTACTGTGAGGAATAGTGCTTAGAGGACTCACTGTAAAGAAGATGTTGAGGCCGCTCATGGAAGAATTTAAGACTGAAGTTGACAAGCCACTGAGAAAGAGACGTGTTTAGTGAGAAATTCAGCTGAATTACTGTTGTTTCATTCTATTCATTGTAACTATGACTGAAGTATTGATTATGGTAGAACATGAAGATTTAGTTGCTTAGCTCAAACTCCTACAAAGAAATTCTAGAAATTGGAAAACTTAAATGACCTCCCTCCCCAGAATGTAAACCAGAGAATGAGAGACAGGTTGGTGGATCCGAAAAGCTAATGAGATACACAGAAGTATAACTGGTATACAGAAATACAATCTGCATAACCTATGCTAGATAAAGCAAAATTTTGAGGCCAAAATATGAATTTAAAATAAATAGGCACAATACGTATCTCAAAGAGACTTCAAAAAAAAGTATATTGGTAACAGGGAGTGGGATAAGGCAGCTGTGAAGAAAAACAATTTGCAAGTGCTCACATGAAAATATAACTGCTGACGTAAAGTACCCAGCAGACAGCCTCAGCGGAAGGAACAGACTGGATATAGCAGAAGAACAAGTTAGCGAGGCGGGAGATGAGATGGCTAGTCTAAGACGATACGTGGTAGAAATAGTTTCAGTATCTCTGTAGTAGGACTTTCAAGGGGAAAGAAAAAAATACAGAGTTAGAAGTACTGGAAGAAATAAATCACCTAAAATTTTCCAGCACTTAAAGCTGAAAAACCTCACATCGAAATACATCATTATGTGCTAGAGAGAATAGATTTTTAAAAACTCACACTTAGACACATTATAGTCAAATTTAAGGATATCACAGATCGAGAGAAAGTTCAAAGTGTTAGAAGGAAAAGAACTGTGAACCCTAAAATATTAACCCAGCTATAATATCAACTATGAGAGGAAGTTAAAAATATTTTCATGTGTACAAGAATTTAGTTTATTATTGAGAAAAAAAAAAAAAAAACCTCATTGAAAAACTCTCGTATATACTAACAACAAACTACCGGAAAGGAAATTAAGTAAACAATCCCATGTACAACTGCATGGAAAAGAATAAAATGCCTAGGAATAAATTTAATCAAGGAGATAGATCTGTTCATTGAAAACTATCAGACATTAATGAAAACACTAAAAAGACACCAATAAATGGAAAAATATTCTGTGTTCATGGATTAGAGAAATTAATGTGGTTAAAGTGTCTTTTAGCACATGGCAATCTGTAGATTCAATACAGTTCTTATCAAAATTCCAGCAGCATTTTTCACAGAAATAAGGAAAACAATGCTACAATTTGTATGGAACCACAAAAGACCCCTAAATAGCCAAACAGTCTTCAGAAAGAAAAAGCTGGAAGCGTCACACTTCCTGATTTCAAACTGTGTTACAAAACCATAGTAACCAAAATGGTATGGTGCTGGCATGAAAACAGAAACATAGATCAGTGGAATAGAATAGAGAGCTCAGAAATCAATATGCATATGCCTGTTTATTGAACATACATATGATCAATTAATTTATGACAAAGGCACCAAAAATAGACAATGGGGAAAGGATCATCTCTTCAAGAAATGATATTGGGAAAACTGGACAGTTACATGCAAAAGAATGAAACTGGACCACTTTCTTATACCATACACAAAAATCAATTCAAAATGGATTAAAAACTTGAACGTAAGACCTGAAACCACAAAACTCCTAGAAGAAAATAGTGGGTAATCTCCTTGAGCACTGGGCTTAGCAGTGATTTTTTGGATTTTTTTTTTAATGTTTATTTATTTTAGAGAGAGAGTGAGCAGAGGAGGGGCAGAGAGAGAGGGAGACACAGAATCTGAAGCAGGCTCCAGGCTCCGAGCTGTCAGCACAGAGCCCGACGCGGGGCTCCAACTCACGGACCGCGAGATCACGACCTGAGCTGAAGTCAGACACTTAACTGACTGAGCCACCCAGGCGTCCCAGTGACTTTTTGGATTTGATACCAAAAGCAAAGACAATGAAACAAAAGCAAAAGTCAGTGAAGTGGAACTACATCAAACTGAAAAACTTCACAGCAAAGAAACCCATTACCAACATGAAAAGGCAACCTACAGAATGAGAAAAAATACTGTAAATCCTATATCTGGTAAGGGGTTGATATCCAAAATAGAAGAGCACTCCTACAACGCAATAGCCAAAACCAAAAACGTAATCCAGTTGAAAGATGGGCAGAGCACCTGAATCGACATTTTCCCAAAGAAGATATACAAATAAATGGCCAACAACTACATAAAATGGTGTTCAGTATCACTGATTGTCAGGGAAATGAAAATCAAAATGACAATGAGATATCACCTCATGCCTGTTACGATGGCTGTCATCCAAAGGACAAGAGATACCAGGTGTTGGCGGGGATATAGAGAAAAAGGAACCCTCGTGCACTGTGGGTGGGAATGTAAATTGGTGCAGCCACTGTGGAAAACAGCATGGAGGTTCCTCATGCAATTCAAAATAGAAGTACCATGTGGTCCAACAACTCCACTTCAGAGCATTTATCTGAAGGAAACAAAATCACTATCTGAAAGAGATACCTGCACCCCCATGTTCAGTGCAGCATTATTTACGGTAGTCAAGACATGGGAATAACCTACGTGTCTGTTGACAGATGAACGGATAAAGAATATGTGGCACATGCGCGCGCGCGCACACACACACACACACACACACACTGGAATATTACACAGCCATAGGAGAAAGGAAAATCTTACAATTTGTGACGTGACATGGGTGGACTTTGAGGGCATTTTGTTAAGTGAAATAAGAGACAAATACTGTATGATCTCACTTATGTGTAGAATCTTAAAATCTGAACTCCACAGAAATGGAGAACATATTGGTTGCCGGAGGTGGGACTGGGAAATTAGGGAAATGGCTGAAGGAGGCTAAAAGGTACAGACTTCCAGTTATAAGGTAAGTAAGTTCTGGGGATGGATGGATGGAAAGCACGGTGACTCTAGTTAAGAACACTGTATTGTATATTTGAAACTTGCTAAGAAAGTAGATCTTAAACGTTCTCCTCACAAGAAAAAAACAATTGCAACTATATGAGGTGATGTGATGGATGTTAACTTACGGTGATCATTTTGCACTACATACGTCCACCAAGCCATTGTGGTAGACACCTTAAACTGACATGTTTTATGTCAGTCATCTCTCAGTAAAACTGGAAGACAGAAAAGTAAGTATTCTTAGAGGAAGTACTCCATCAAAAAAGATGGATAAAGCCACATGGCCGCTGTGAGAGATTTGGGAAATAGGGTGACTAGGTATCTCAGAGAACTTTCCTGTGATCTACAAACATAAGGACCCTCGCTCTACAAAGTGGAAGGGAAAGGAAATGCAGATTCAGAGCAGTCCAGAATTAAGTTCGAGACAAACACGGTGGAGGTGAGTGTAAGGGTCAGATGAGGTGAACATGGTTAGGCATTTGTCTCTCCTTGGGAAGTGCTGCGGAGACAGCATAGCGTGGTCGTTACCGTGGCAGGTTCCCAGCAGGGTCTCCCGAATTGCACGCCCCGCTCCGTCACACACTCTCTGGGTGGACGGACTCAAGCGAGTTACGTGCCTTTCCCCGCTTCATTTCCTCATCAGAAAACGAGTACAACCATAGGACCCATTTCACTGGATTCTTTGGAGTTTTAAAGAAGCTTAATATTTGTAAATACCTTAGAACAGTACCTGACAGGGTAGTATCGTGTAAACGTTTAAGTATTGGCAACTTGATGAGGAAAGTGAGCCCAAGTGTGGATCTCAGCAGGCTGGAAGAAATAAACAGAAGACGAGCACATAAAATGTGTGATTTTCATACCTGCAGAAGGAATGCTATTCAGTGAATGACGGCAGGAAAGAGAAAAGAGAAGAAAACATGGTGGCCTCGTACCGATAACCGTGCAGTGAATTGTCTCAAATCCTAATGTCTTAAAAAAAGATGTTTTTATGACGCTCCCAGCTTTGTGGGTCTGAATTTGAGAAGGGCTCCCCTGGGAAGTTGTCACTAAGGGTCTGCCGTGGAGGGTGGCCAGCTGTCAGCCAAGGCTGCAGGTGTGTACAAGTTCGGCTGCATGACCAGGACGGCTCCCTCCGGTGACGAACAGCTCATGCTCATGGTCTGTCCAGATGACGGCCGCAGCCTTCCTACGTGGCGGCTGGCTCTCCAGAGTGAGCGCACCACGAGAACCAGCGAGAATCCGCGTGGCTGAACGCAAAGGTGTGCGCAAGGGGGTAAAAGCAAAGGCACATAGACGTCACAGATACATACCATGATGTGGAGTTTAAGGTGTAAAACATCAAGGGGCATGAAAGGGGGCAGTGTATACCAACAAAGGGAATAATACACAAAGAAGATCGTGATCGTGAATGTGTATGGGCCTGACAGTTAAGCCCCACACTACCTGAAGCAAGAACTGAGAACTCAGAGAAGCAGGGTAGAGACAGATTGGAGATTTTAATCCACACTGATCATACCGACAGCATAGTGGGGCAAACGCAGGGCAGAGGACGGACGGTTAGTACCCACAGGCACCAAGAGCTCTTACAAACCACAGAATGAAGTGTGCCTGAGGTAACTGGCCAAAAGCCAGGAATAAGCAGATGAAAAATCAAAATGACTGACACCGAAAAGATGGTCAGGGGGCCTGGGTGGCTCAGTCAGTTAAGCATCTCACTTTTGGAATGGGCTTGGGTCACCATGTCACGGTTTCGTGAGTTTGAGCCCCACATCAGGCTCTGGAGCCTGCTTGGGATTCTCTCTCTCCCTCTCTCTCTGCCCCCTGCCTCACTCACGCTGTCTCAGTCTCTCTCAAATAAATAAAAGATTTTTTTTTTTTAATGAAAATAAAAAGGTGGTCAAACTTACTAGAAGTTGGGGCAAAGCAGTTTAAAGTAATAATGAGTGGTCTCTTAGCATTTGTGGTGTACGTGCCTTTGTTATCAGTAGGATACTATGACGCATTACAGGTGCCAGTGTGATTCAGTTCCACCTTTTTAAATGCAATGTAAAAAAAATTTGATGAAAAATACGTGTCAGTGAGTCTTTAGGATCCAGTGAATGGAGGATTCTGGGAACTTGGTCACCACGGCAGCATGGTTTTTAAATCTCTCCATAGAAACAGACAAACTGAATAGATATGAAAACTTTAAAAAAAAAAAAAAAAAAAAACAGATGGGACCTGAACAGTAGATGAGAAGATTTTCCCATGAACTCCAAAACTCAAACTGATAGGGGGGAAAAAAAAAGTCATCTGAAGACTCCCCATGTTATTAAACATCGTGCTAGAAAAAACAGGTGAAGCAGAGGGATTCATGATAATCCCAGAGCCAGAAAACCACAAGCACGAGCACGCGGTGCTGGGCATCTCAAGGACAGAAGACACAGAAGTGAGTTTCCAGCCTCCGCTCCTTCCTGCAGCCAAGGGCAAGGGAGTCGAGACGGTGGGAAGGTGGTCCAGTGCTACGATTGTAAGGTCTCGGAACCAGCTGGTCAGAATGTCCTTCCAGATGACAGCCCCAAACTAAGTAGGGCTGGCAGGGATTGGTTCAAAACTGAGCCAGACAGGAAAGGAAAGAGAAGGTCCAGACAATGAAGGAGAGTGGGGAGGAAGAGCTCAGAAAGCACAAGGTCATTTTTAAAAATCATTTTATGAAAATGATAGAAAAGAGAGTCAAAGGCATGGAGCTAGAAGAATTACTCTGGCCCACCCCACCCTCATAGACGTCCAGGAAAAGTCATTTCGCTTGAAAGTGAGGAACTGAAAATGGTCACAGTCAAATCTCACACGCACAAAACGGGAAGAGCGGGCATTGTATCTTCACAAAAAATGGAAGTGTGCCAGAAAGGGCCGTCTGCAAAACCAGTGAAAACTGCAATCAGTGTTTCAGAAGAAATTGAGGGAACAGTAGAAGCTGTGAAATAAAAATTGGAAATCGCAATCTAGAAACTTAGAAATGAGTGCTGGAGAATGCAAGATTTGAGGAGGCATGACAGAAATCCGGATACAGCCTGACCTGTAAGGAATTTGGGAGTAAATAAACTCAACAGATCACTTATGAGAAACAGAAGATGGAAAGGAGATTTTTTTAATCAAAAAGTGAGGGAAAGGTAAAAAGGATTTGAGAAAAGTGATGGACAGAAAAGAAAGGCAAAGAGGGGCCAATGTTTATATAATAGGAGTCTCTGAAAGAGACTCTGAAAGCAACAGAAAATATGAAAATCTATATTCAAGAAGATTTTCCAAAATAAAGCAGACTTGAGTACCCTATATGTTATCTAACTAGAATTGAAATAAAGACTTGAAACAAAAAATAAAATAAAGCAGACTTGAAACTCCTATGACAGAGGCACACACCATAACCGAGAAAATAACCCAGACAAAACAAAACACATTCCAGCAAACTATTGGTCTTTGAAGAAAAAGAAGAACACTGGACACACAGGCAAAAAGTAGTAAGTCACTCAAGGAGGTAAAAAAATGAAATTTTCATCAGACTTTTCAATAGCAGCCCTACACCAGAAAACAATCGGATAACATTTAAGATTCCCGAGGAAAGTGTGAGTCAAGGGTTTTTCCGCCTTTGTGACTTTGTGTTTGACAACTTTATTGAGGTATAATTGATAAACAACTCCATGTAGTTAATGTAACAACTTGATGAGTTTGGAATATCAGAGATTTTTGAGGATTTTAGGTTTTTTAAGGATAATAAAGCACCCGTGAAAAATAAAAACCACAGAACATGCAAGAACTCAAGAAATATTGTTCCCACAAGCCCTTCCGGAAGGATACAGAGAGGACAAGCTTCAGATCAACCAGAATGATAAGGCACCAGGTACCTTTAGGGACAGGAGTGAAAAGAGGAGTCTAGAATGAATTGGGGAATTGGTTCAGAATCCACAGAAAGCACCGTTTGAGCATCTTTCAAAACTCAACAGCTTACCCCCCCAACTCAGCAGTATGTTCATTTTGTGGAATGAGCAAGCCAGAGACCACAGACTGAGGGACGCCAGGCTCGGTGGTTGGTGAGAGAGGGGAGGTGTTGAACTAGAAGTAGTGAGATTTTGCAAAAGTCTGCAAACTGAAGGTAAGACTCCAAAACCCATTTCCCCTGCTTAGCTCCCAGAATGTTGGCGATGGGTTTATCGCTTCCTCCTTCCGTCCCCTCCTTGGAGGATTTCAGTGGATTCTCTGAAGAAATTGAATGGCCCAGAAAAGACTTCCAGATAATGGCAGTTGAGAATCCCAAAGAGACAGCTGGGTTCTTATCAATGGCACATACACACACATACTGCCCAAAAATAAACCAAAAAACCTTCCACTAAGCTTTTTCACTGATTTACATTTAAATACGAACAAATTCCCAAGGATCAGCAGATATTTTAGGAAATCCACTAGCAAAAGAAAAAGATCCAAAGAAACAAAAAATTTCCTATTTTCGTTGAAGGATAAAGAGGCAGTGCCACGCAGAAGGAACAAAAAGGAATAACTAGAAAAACAGGAAGAGTCCTTTGAAAGTTAAAGACAGGACAAGCATTTAAAAAATGTTTCAGATGAATTGGGACATAAATTTGAAAAAAATCTTTTAAAACTTATTGCAAAAGGATGGATAGAAAATAAAATTTGAGAAATCAATATCCAAAAAACAAAAAAATTTCGGTAAAATAACAGAAAAAAAGAAAAGGAAATTGTACTAAATAATACACTTTCTGTAACCGAAGGGCAAGATTCCGGTGTGCAGAGTCCTGCCAGTTCCCAGCACGGTGGGTGACAGATACCTCCTCCTGGGCACATCACTGTGTGATGTTTCAGGACACCAAGAATATGGAGAACTTTTGTAAACCACCCAGAGATCAAACAGATCACGTTCAAATGATCAGGAACTGAACTGACGCCATACTTGTTAACAGAAAAATGCAGAGAACGGTTGTCAGGTAAAATGATTTCAAGCGAGTGTGTTTGATTCCTCATCAAGTGTTTTATCAATTTTGAGAGGGAAACGAGCATTTTCAGAAAATCAGGATCTTCTAAAAGCGTATCGCCCAGGCCCTGCTTTCTAAGTAAACCACTAAGAAATGAATTCCAGCAAAACGAGGGAGGAGACGAAGACGGAGAAGGCTTAGGGTCCACAGGAGAGAGAATCCCACACGGGTTGGTTGAGAGACTGAAGCCTGTGGCCGAAAGCGGAGCAGGAAAGCAACGGGCTCCAGGAACGACACTTCAGGTCGGTGAACACGGGGTAGAAGAGTCTGGAAGGCTTCCTTCTTCACGTGGTAAATCGATTCTAGGGCATTTTACAGTCCCTTTGGAGAATCTGGGGATGATTCATGAGTGAGACTTAGAAAATTAACTTTAAAAGACGGAGGACGTCCTTCATTTCAGAGAAATAAAAAGATTACACAGGAAAGCTCCAACTATAGTATGCTTCTCAACTCATTGATGATTCCAAGGTCACAATAACTTACACATTAAATGTAAAATGCGACCCCAAACACAAAGAGCAGCAGGTGTAATAGTGCCAAATCCTTCTCTTCCGTAGCAGGAAGTCCGCAGAATGTCTCAAAGCAAGAAACCGCAGTATGCTCTTGCTTGGGTTTTGGTTTGGTTTTGTTTTTGCCAGAAATACGGAGACACATTACAGAAGGGGGCAAACAGCTGGAAGGGGTTAAAAGAAATCACTTCTAGGAGGGACGACCTGGGGCAAGAGGGATGCTTCTGCTTGACTAAGCATTGTGATACTACTGTTTTCCTTTTTAAACTGTGTACGTGTATTAGTTTGATTTAAACAATTAAAAACATGCATAGGAGAACATGTGGAGAAATTGGGCGATGAAAATAAGATCTCAAATCGTAAACGTAAGACGGAAATATTGCTGGACTCTATCACATCAAAATTAAAGATGTTTGTACAGTGAAAGCTTGGTTAATAGGGGCTATTCGGTGGTGACTATCTAGCAAAGGATATTTGCAATGTGCAACACCAATACAGGATCAACCTCTAGAACATGTATGAAACCCCTGCAACTCTCTATGGAAAAGATTAGAAAACTGTTGAAAAACTGGCGAACGATCTGAATAAGTAATTCTCAGAAAAGGAACTCCTAATGGTCAACAAGCATGTGAAGAAATGTCCAATCTCATTAGCAACTGGAGAAATTAAAAATTAATCCTTTAAAAATTATTATCACTTTATACTCACCAGATTGCCAAAAATTACATAAGGTAACTTCAAGGACAAGAAGAAACAGACGGCTTCGCACACCGCTAGTAGAAGTGTAAACGATCCGGGGCGCCCGGGTGGCTCAGTGGGTGAAGCGACCGACTTCGGCTCAGGTCGTGACCTCACAGTGGGCGGGTTCAAGTCCCGCATCGGACTCTGAGCTGTCGGCACAGCTGCTTCGGATTCTGCGTCTCCCTCTCTGTCTGCCCCTTCACCACTCACGCCCTGTCTTTCCTCTCTCAAAAATAAACATTTAAAAAAAAAATTTTTTTTTTTTTTTTTTTTGAGTATAAATGATACACCCATTCTGGAGGGCGGCGTAGCATTGTGGAGTGGACGTACAGCACAGCAGCCAGCAACCTCACGGATTCAGGAGAGCCTTATACGGATCTGGTCGGCAACGCGGTAGAGACGCTTGTTGCCACGGGTGGTAGCAGAGAGATGGATCAAGTGTGGCCCGTGCGCTCACCAGAGCCCCTGTGAAATCTACACTCGCAGCACAAAGTACCTAATTTCTCGGGATATGTACATACCCAAGGGCCTGTGTAAACCCAGTTATACCGGGTGCCAGATCCCATGGGGAAGGAGGGGAGTAGAACAGCTGGGATGAAGGGAAAAAACAAGAAGGCAAAATAAAACCAGAGTGAGGCCTCCCCCAAGCTCTCTGATAATATTTCACGGACTAAATATTAACAAGGTTTGTGCACTTAACGTTCCTCCCCGCAAAGTAAAATTTACTCTATGTTTCTTAAAAGAAGGAATGTCCATAATTATATCAAAGTAAAAGTGTTTAAAGGGAAAGGAAGAGCTTTTTTTGAAAATTGGTTTTAAAAGGAAGGTTTGTAAGAGGTGAAGACTTGTTATCAGTGGTAAAATTCTCATAGCAACAGGGAGGTTTTAAGGTTTTACCGGGGTTCGTAAATAGTTCAAGTGTGTCCTCACAGCTTCTGCCAAAGACATTTTACCTTCTCCAGTGAGGAGCTTGAAGTCTAACACAGGGACAAAACTGGAGTAGAAAAGAGCCCTTCTTTCTGTCCACCTCTTTCAAAGTCAAGTTTATAGTTAATTCTCCCTTTACTCCAAACTGTCACATAGTCTAAAACTCTAATTTGGGCCCATGCTTTAGATTTAATGCCCCTTTTCCTAGACAATTTTTCATCTTTCCTTCCTCCTCGAACTACCCTTTGGGGAAGTATGAGAAATCAAATACTGACCAGGACGCAGGAAAAGAGATCTTAGAAAGGTCAGAAGCCAAGCAGGCTGGATCCTAGGGGTGGATTCGTGTATCTTTCTGCGACTGGTCCTCTCACCCCCACCAAAACCAAAGCCGGAATCCTGCTGTGTGATGCCTAGAGTCAGTGCCGTCAGAATCGTGATCTTTGATTATGTTCTGCTTTATACTGTCCTTAGTTGAGATCAGTGAAACATGGGCCCCTTACTCTTTGTAGTAACTCCCATCCCTTCCCAATTTAATCAGCACCTACCAGTTGGGTCGCTGGTCAGTTAAATAGTGCTCTGCTAAAGCACTGTTTCTCGTTCCTAGCATACGCAGTTAAAATACTGGCATCCTGAGTGGATCTCTGAAAAAATAACAATGTGTTTTGTTAGCAATTTCTTGAGTATTGTGAAGAATTACTATGACATTTGTCATGGCCACAGTACTATTGCTGATATTTCCGAGCTGTCTGCTATCCCTTAGAAGAAGAAAGAATGAAGTTCCCCACCTTAAGCTGCTTATCAGTTTTTCTCTCGTGATAAAAAGCCTCCAGAGCAAATCAGGAAACTAACTTGGCATCTTTTGTATTTTAACATATTTTAAACACTTGAAGATACTAAAAAATTTATTCTGGATAGTTCCCCAAAGAATAAAAAATTAAAGGGATGCCTGAGTGGTTCAGTCCGTTGAGCATCTGACTCTTGGTTTCAGCTCAGGTCATGATTCCAGGGTCGTGGGATCGAGCCCCATGTCATGCTCCGTGCTGAGTGTGGAGCCTGCTTGGGATATCCTCTCCCTCTCCCTCTCCCTCTCCCTCTCCCTCTCCCTCTCCCTCTCCCTCTCCCTCTCCCTCTCCCTCTCCCTCTCCCCGTGCCCCCTCCTCTGCCTCTCCCCTGTTCGCACATGCTCTAAAATTAAAATAATAAAATAAAATACAAAGCAAAAACTTAAGAGTAAAAATTGGTATACAGGAGAAATATTGAGCAAGGTTTTATATGATATTCACAAATTAGGTGCTTGTATTTTTATCACAGGCATTGAGGCCCCTGGTCTTGAGCTAACTATGTGTCACGTGGTTTGGGGGTTTTTTAAGGAGCATATTCTACATGTTTTGGAATGATCAGACCTTGCGAGATGACAGAATCAGACACGTCAGCTTGAATTTTAACTCTGCCATTAACTATATATCCATGAGTAACTGATTATTTTCTCTGAGTCTCAAGGAAATATTATCCGTCTTTACGGGGGTATTATCTCCATTAAATGAGATGAGGTATATGAATTATTGGCACAATGTCTGTTGGTGGGGGCTCAGTCCACGCGGGATCAATTTTAGAGTAAATACAGAGGTAGTCTGTGTTCTACTTGGAATTGCGTCAGACCCCAGTGCTGCTTTGAAGCCTTTGTGGTGTATAAATCACATATTGAGAAGAGCAGAATTTATTTTTAACTTAAATTTTAAAGCTTTGAATGGTCCCTTTAGTTTTTTAATAAGATACGTTAGTTTCATAAAAATAAAGACTACTTTATAAACAGGATTGCGTTGGCATTTGCATATTATTGGAATATAGAATAAAGTTCTTACTAGTTTAAATCAGTCACAAATATAAAAAAGAAATAGTCAAATTTGTTTTCAAAAATAAATATGTTCTAAATGCTTACTCTACTCCAGCCCTGTTTGAAAGGGCTGGAGTTCTTTTTATGTTCACGTGTTCACGCCATGAAGTAGATACTATTATTGAACCTATTTTATAGAATGAGGAGAGCAAGACACAGAGGAGTTAAATAGTTTATTAATTACTCCGGAGAGGTAATTTGAAGAGGAGAGGCATGTTCCAGATCGCTGAAGTCTGTGTTGACTTACTGCCAGATAGAACAGATAAGACTTCGAGAACTTTACTGGATTTGCCTTAAGAAGTTTCCGGCTGCCATCTTTCTCTCTCTAGAATAGTGTGTGTGTGTGTGTGTGTGTGTATTTGTCTACTGAAGGGTAGGTAATACCACCTGCTTCCATAGGAGGAAACAGATTTGTTAAGCATATTGTTGGTTCTTGGTCCCAGAAAGTAAAATGCTTGTTTTGTAGCAGGGACGAGAATTTTCAGTTACTCTGTTCTTCCAAAGAAGGTATAAAAGCATATGAAATTTCTGTTTTTGTAAAGATATAAATATGTGACATTTCACTTAACTCTTTGCTGAAAGATAATTTGAAGAATTTGTAAAAATCCTGACTCAAACTTTGTGAGCAAAAAGAAAAAAAAAAAAAACACAGTTTTTAGGTTTTCAAATGTCATTCAAGAACTATTATTTAACTTCTTATATTATTTTTAGCATCACCTAGCTCAGTATTGCCTAATAAAAATATTTGAAAAGCGTAAATTACAGAACGATATGGGAAATGAAAATGATTCATCCCACTTATATTTAGAATATTTTCTAGGAGCTCGTGTGGGGCCCAGAGAGTCACATTATGGAAATCCTTTAAGTAATTGGTGTTCTTAATAATTGGTATATATATATATTTTTTTATCAATTTGTTTTGCAGCGCAAGACTCATCAGTTTTTTGTCAAATCTTTTACGACGCCTACCAGATGTCACCAGTGCACCTCTCTGATGGTGGGTCTGATAAGACAGGGCTGTTCCTGTGAAGGTAAGAACAAACCGATTGACTTTAGAGTCCTAACATTGACTCTCTAAATTGTAATCGAATAACTTTGTTCCCCTTAAAAGGTATATAAATATAACAGGAATACAGGTAATAAACTGAGCACCTTGGAGAAACTAGATAGACAGCCCCTAGGAACCTCTTCCAGGGGAGATCTATTTAAATGTGTCTCATTCATCTTTGTTTCATTATTTGGATGAATTTGAGGTCCTGGAGTGTGAGAGAAGATGTGACAGTTTCCTTGAATCTGTTCATTTAATTGTGACCTTGTTTAATTTCCCTGACAAGAGAACTCATTCTTAAAAAGTAAGCAGTTCGGTATCTTTTCAGAAATACTAAATGTGTGCCACTTTGGCTCAAAAGATACTTCTTCCCAGTATTTGTAGCAGCAGTCTTCCCCACCACTCATTGATGCATTGATCCATCCATCACATGCTCATGAGATACCTGTTGCACACTTCTAGGCACTGGGGATGTAGTCGTGGGCAGGAGAAAAGACAGAGCCTGCCCTTGGGGAGCTCACATTCTGAGAAATGAACGATCAGGGGTCATTGAAACTGAAAACAAAGTGTATTTGTCTGGACACCACTTTATTTTCCCCAAGACTTCTAAGATGAAAATGATTTAAATGTATTGGGACACATTATATTTGTTTGGGAATGGTGCAGGAAAATACCTTCCTTAACCAAATGAGATTTCTCACTTTAACGGTGCCTTCTATCTCATTTACTGGTGTATCTTATGAAAAAGATAAGAAAATAGTTGCTAATTTTAATTCTAGTATTAGTTTCTATGCCTTAGCCCTTAGGGCTGGAAGGGACTTTGAGGGGAAGGTCATCAGTCCACATGAGATGCAGGTGTTCCCCTTGTAGAATGTGCTTGGACCTGGTCTGTATCTGGTCACTTTGGATAGTGGGGAATTCAGAGCATCTTAAGGCAGCACATTCTATGTGTGGGTAGCTCAGAAGATCCAGACCGTATCATCTCAGCTGGTCTTTGAGATGCATCGGTTTAGAGCCAAAGAAAATGGTCTGGGTTAAAAAGTAGATTTGAGAGTTAGCACAAAGTGATGAATGGAAATGGGGTTTTCCAGGAAAAAAAGCACAGTTTGAAAAGGGAACAGGTATGAGGACAGAACCTTAGGAAACAGAGTTCAGGGGAGGTCAAAGGCAAAGATAGCAAAGCCGTCTGAGAAAGGAATAGCCCATGTCCTTGACCAGGAACGTGTGATGGATGCCAAAGGAGAGAATCTGTGCAGTTGTTAAGCCTTGTCTCATTTTGGATTTAGCCAGCATTTCAAAATGTCCTTTCAAAATCTGTCGGAGAGAATCCCAGACAGCTACCTGGCTTTAGGTGCCTTACCATTTCTTAGGCACCAGTCATTTGCAATAACAGAAGGGAGTTTTGAGACCTCCCCAGACTCCCTTCTAGAGTCTCAGGTCAGGAAACTGTGCCTGTCTTCCCCACAGACCCCTAGAACTCTACCCTGTGCACTGTGGGGACACGTTAAGTTAGACCCTGCCCAGGCTTTCGTAAATGTGGTGACAGCCTCCGAAGAGTCCTGTCATTTTCATTTCTTCCTGGTTGATTGAAGTTAGTTCCTGTAAAGGACAGTTATTTTATTGTTTCCGCTGCTGTTGGGAGGTGAGATTTTTGCCCGTTAGTCTAACCAATTGTCAGACGCTCCACTTACAAGTGAAGGAGACGTCTTATGGAAATGTGGTGTTGTTGACAGTCTGCTAGTTCATCTGATTCTTAGGGGGTTCATAATGCCCATCAGCGGTATAATCTGTTTTCCCGTGTGTGTGTACTCCCATGATGCTGTCTCTCCGTCTCCGCTCTTACTCTTTCCCGAATATTCTCCAGAACCCACCCTCACGGTAGGAGTTGTCTAAATACGTATTCTTAGTTTGTAGACCCCTCCAACGAGCTTGTTTCTTTTAAATATTTTAGATTTTAATCCTCACCCAACCAAGTCTCAGTGAAAATTATGCATTCATTTTTTGTTTACCTTATTTCTTCGCGTCTCGGGTTTATCACGGGAGTATCAGATAGAGGTGTCATGGCGGTGTTGGTAGTTGCGGTTGGCCGGTCCTGAGCCTGACTGCCTGGGTTTGAATTCCAGCAGTGCCACTCACGAGTCCTGTGACCCAGGGCAAGTCACTCGTAGATTGTTACAGAAAAATTAAATGCACCCAATAAAGTTAACCATTATTATGATCTTAGCCCTGGTTTACATAGCTATGATGATATTACCAACTCCTGAATCTTACACTTAATTGGTGCCTTTTAAAATCATTGAACAATTTCATTTTCAAAAAGAGGGACTGGTAAAGTTTGCAGGTATTTTAGAGATGCCACGTAATTTCATGTCCATCAGTGGCCCTTGCAAGAGAAATTTCAAGGCAGATAGCAAGTTGGAGTGAGATAAAAAGTAAGAGAGCACTCTAGAAACTACTTTTTGGAATTAGAAGTTTAAATCAACTGTTGTATTCACAAGCTTAGATGTTTTTTTCTGTGTGTTTGTTTCTCTTGATTAACACAGAACAGTAATACGTACAAATATTTACCATTTCTCATTGAAATTCTTATTGGTAAGCAAGTGAATCCGCTCCTCAAAAGGCAGAGCAGTTACTTAAATCAAAGCCACAGATAAACACTCACCTAATGTGGCAACTTGCATATGATGAGTGCTCAATGTATTTTCTTCTTGTAAAAAGTGCATTTCTATTGAATATTGTGGGTTTTTTTCCCCCTCTTTCGAAAGTGTGTGGATTCTCGTGTCATATAACTTGTGTAAACAAAGCTCCAACTGTGTGTCCGGTCCCTCCTGAGCAGACAAAAGGTCCTCTGGGGATAGATCCACAGAAGGGAATAGGAACAGCATATGAAGGTCATGTCAGGGTAAGTATGATCAGGTTGGATTTAGATTAATCTCTTGAAATTGATTAATGACTGGAAAACTAAGTCCAGTTGCCTGACAGACCTACCACTTGACAGAAAATTGGGCAAACAAAATTCATGTAATAATTGGGCAAACAAAATTCATGTAATAATTTTATTTCATCCAGTGTGATTTGAAAACAAAAACCTGGTCTTCACTTGGAAATAAATTCCAGAATGTCTTAGAATTTTCTGTACTGCTCCTGAGTTGTAACGAAATATCCATAAAGGAGTCTTCAACACTTGGTCTTGCTGGAGATCATAGCGTATGTTATGAAGGGTGAGCTATTGGCAGGGTGTATTCTTACTCGTAATCTTGAACAATGTTTTTAAGTGTCAGCTGCATTTGATCTTACACCCAAATTTGACTTTTATGCTATTTAGAAATGCATGAATTATTTTTAAGATTGTATTTGTAAGTAACCTCTACACCTAGTGTGGGGTTGGAACTCACAACCCTGAGATCAAGTGTCACATGCTCTACTGACTGAGCCAGTGAGGCGCCCCCCCCCCCAACATGAATGTTATTTTAATGAATTACAAGTGAAAGTTAAAATGGTACCATTAAAAAATTTTTCGGAATCAAAAGTCATTCAGTATTTGAGGAATGCTTTCTTATGTTTTTCTCGAGTTATTAATGGTATATGTGTTCATCTGCACTTCACCAACCAGAGTGGCAGACTTTGAACACACAGACGTTATCTCTAGGCTTTCATCCTGCAGTTATGTAGGTAATTAAAGGGCTATGATTGACGTTTTAGTTTGAAATGTTTTTGTCTGTCTGTCTGTCTAAGATCCCTAAGCCAGCAGGAGTGAAGAAAGGATGGCAAAGAGCATTGGCTGTGGTTTGTGACTTTAAGCTCTTCCTGTACGATGTTGCTGAAGGAAAAGCGTCCCAGCCCAGTGTTGTGGTCAGTCAGGTGATTGACATGAGGTGAGCTTTTGAAAGTGAAGATATTTGTATCTTTTGCAACGGAAGAATAAGAAAGTATCTGACTGTTCATCTAATTATATTGCCATATTTTTATCTAATTCTAATTTCATGTTAATATTCTAATTTACTGATATTGCTAGAGTAATGTAATTAGAAATAGGAGGCAAAGTATAGTTATAGGACGGGTTGATGTATGTGTGTTGAGTGAGCTGGGGATAGGGCATCAGGGAAAAGAACCGAATGTTTGAATCGAAAAGCCCAGCGTAAAGATGGCTTGGGTAACGAAGGGCTAACACGTAGTGTTTCAGTCACCGCCTGAAGGCGTGAAGCATGATTCCAACGTGAGGAAAGGGAGTAGAAATGTCAAAATCAGACAGGCTCTCAGACTGTGTAATGAGCTGGTAAACGTTTGAATGAGTATACCTCTTGAATGTTTCTGGTCTCTTCTTCATGGTTTTCCCCTGCCCCGTGGAGCGCTCTCCTTTGCCTCTTCTTCTAGCGCCCAGGCTCCCCTCAAGTGACTTAGTACCCCCAAGGCACCTCCGCTCTGATGACTCCCACAGGGGCCTCCGCCCAGCTCTTTCTCCAGTTTTCAGAACGGTTTCCGGCTCTGGCGCACACTGGCGTTTCATACAAGCACCTCAGCCACGCTGTCTTCCCCCAGATAAGGAATATGAAGAGGTAGCCAGGAAAGTCCCACAGAGACTGCCAAGGGACTAGGTGCAGGAAGGATAAGGAGAAGAGTCAAAGACAAGACTAGGGCGCCAAGTCTTTAAGACCAAGAGGAGGATGATACCAGGAACCCAGTTAAGGAAATCACGAGGAATAGATTATTGTGGAGGAATTCTGTCTCAGGCGTAGACAGAACAGTGAGATGTCAGATAAGCTGTGTTGTGGGCACTTGAGATGTATTGCGGGAGGCAAGAGGGTCCAGTGTTCTGGAGACTCTGGAGACCTTCCCAGGTTCAGGTCCTCCTTCCCCATGTACACGTTCTGGCCTGGCAACTGTAGCCAGCAGCCGTTCCTAGCTCTTGTATAATTACCCCTGTTAAGTTACTCCTGACAAGTTACTTCGGGCAGTATCCATTACAATGACAGAAAAGCCAAATGGTTTTAAAAATTCAATTTGGACATTTTGTGCGAGTAGCTTTTGAGGATTGCTTCGTGTGTGTTCTATGGATATACCTACCGAACACCACACACATACCCACATATGCTGACTTTTAATGTTTTACTTTTCCTTCAGGGATGAAGAATTTTCTGTGAGTTCAGTCTTGGCCTCTGATGTAATTCATGCAAGTCGGAAAGATATACCCTGTATATTTAGAGTAAGTATGCGTGCTGTAATTTGATCACTGAATTACGTGTTCTTAGTGAATATATATCTCGTCCCTCCATATAGATCATAAGCCTAACTAGGAATAGGACCCAATTCCTTAATGTGTTTCATATCACCCAGTGCTTGAATGTATAGACAATTAGTGCTAAGTAAATATTTCATTAGTAAAAGACCTGAGGAAAGCCTGAATATTTGGCTTCTAAAATAGGTTTCATCTTGGGCGATATTTTTGAGCCACAATTCAATTTTCAGATAAATACGCAACATGGAAAATTGAACAAGTGTGAGGTTTCTCAAGTTTTTGAAAAACAGAGGTTTCTTTTAAAATCTCATTTAAAAAACTAATGTTTTATTTCTATTGCTTTGTAATTAACTACTCCAAAACTTAGTGGCTTAAGCCAGTAATGATTTATTTTTTACCATTCTCTCCGTCAGCTATACGGTTTGAGTGGTGTCAGCTCAGATTACTCACATGAGCTCATCTGGGGCTGGAATATCCAAAATGACCTTGCCCCCATGCCTGGGGCCTTGCTGCTGGCTGTTTGCTAGGCGATCTCTGAGAACTTTCTCCATGCGTTCGGTCTCTCATTCGGTCGCTGGCTGAGCTCTACATGGCTGGCCTTCAAGAGGACAAAAGAAGCTTCCAGAACTTTTGAGGACCAGGCCTAAGACAGGCATAATAACTTTTGTGCGTTTTGTTGGTCAGAGTACGTCATGAGGCCAGCCTGGATTTAAGGGGAGGGACAATAGACGGCACAGCTTGATGAGAAGAATGCAATTCCATAGGAAGAATTGTTGGGAACCATCTCTGGAGGCTGCCTGCCCTCCCACAGGGCCATCTTGAATTGGCAGATTAAGACAATAGAGGTTTAGGGGCTCCTGGGTGGCTCAGTTGGTTAAGCGTCCAGCTCTTGGTTTCAGCTCAGGTCATGATCTGATGGTGAGACCGAGCTCCACGTCGGGCTCTGCACTTAACAGTGTGGAGCCTGCTTGGGATTCTGTCTCTCTCTCTCTCTCTCTCTCTCTCTCTCTCTTTCTCTCTCTCTCTCTCCCTGCTTCTCCCCAGCTCATGCTCCCTCTCAAAATAAGTAAATAAACATAAAAAAAAAAAAAAAAGACTATTGCCCTAACGTTATGCCCACTACTTAGTGTTTGTCTATGAATATGGTATCTAAGGACGGTCACCAGGGGAGCCTAGGGAGGCCCAGTTGCCTGTAGCTGGTTCACACAGTTGGAGTTGACTGTCACTGCTGCTTAAATCACATGTATGTGAAATTCAAATCTGCTCTGATTGTAAGTGCTATTTGTACAATGCTAAATCTTCATTTAAATACGAGGGGCGCCTGGGTGGCGCAGTCGGTTAAGCATCCGACTTCAGCCAGGTCACCATCTCGCAGTCCGTGAGTTCGAGCCCCGCGTCGGGCTCTGGGCTGATGGCTCAGAGCCTGGAGCCTGGTTTCCGATTCTGTGTCTCCCTCTCTCTCTGCCCCTCCCCCGTTCATGCTCTGTCTCTCTCTGTCCCAAAATAAATAAACGTTGAAAAAAAAAAATTTTTTAAATATGAACATAAGTGATCTGATCTTCCCTAAGATTCTGTGTGTTATGAAGTGGCAAAGAACGTTAAGTTTATTTCTGAACATTTCTGACTTTTGAAAAGAAGTTGAGAACCAGTATGGTGGGTAGTGTGCGTGAGCGGGACGTGGGACCCGGTCTGGCGGGGCGTCTGTGGGGACAGTACATCCCTGCATCACAGTTCCCTCAGATGTACGCTCAGCATCCAGTAGGGTACCTGCCTCAGTGCTCATGCAGGGCTTTGAGCAGTGCTCATGCTTGACCCAGTAAATGTCAGGTGCTGTTGATCTAGGAATATGGGTGATGCATTTCTTAGTGGTGGCACTCAGCACGTCATAGCAAAGAAAATAAAAATAGTTATTAATGTTTAAAATGGTACCTGCTGTAACTAAGTAAAAGATAGATAGATAGATAGATAGATAGATAGATAGATAGGTAGAGAAAGGTATCTGCTACCTTTGCTTTGTCATGAATCTTCATGCTAAGACTAGTTATTCTTCTGATTAGGAAAAGCTGAACTCTGGAAGGGATCATTTGGTGAGTGTTCACCTTGTTGGCCAGAGCTAAACAAAGTAGCATCGGCACGAAACCTGCTTGAAGTGTGTCTGTTTTCTAACACAGGCTGATTAAACTGTCCTAGGTCACAGCCTCCCAGCTCTCGGCGTCAGACAGCAGGTGTTCGGTCCTGATGCTCGCGGAGAGCGAGAGCGAGAGGAACAGGTGGGTGGGCGTGCTCAGCGAGCTGCACAAGATTTTGAAGAAAAACAAGTTCCGAGACCGCTCAGTCTACGTCCCCAAGGAGGCTTATGACAGCACTCTGCCGCTCATTAAAACCACCCAGGCGGCTGCGATCATAGGTATGGACTGGCGCCGTGGACCATGTTAGCATAGCTGTTGACCAGCCTACCCTGGGAGCAGGGCTGGCTTGCATCCAGGGATCCCCCGCGCCCAGCATGGCAGGCGCCGTGCCCCACACACACAGTGAATGTCTGCTGAGTGAGTACACGAGAAAGTACACGAGAAGTGCTTTCCGAGTGCGTTTTCTTCTGGAAGAAAGAGTGCTAAAGATGAACCTGTGAACGATCTGTTTTCTGCTGTGCGACTTAGAACCAACTATTTAACTGCTTAACGCATAAGTTTCCTGGGTAGGATGCAGCTTCTGATGACCTCGCAGAAGTTAGGAGGTTTCGGTAACGTGGGGCCCGTGACAGGATGCCCTGCATAGCAAATGCCCTCAAGAGAGAGCAGTTTCTGGGTCTGGAGGTTTAAATTTCTGTCATGTTATTGGTACACATCCAACTCTTTGGTTACTTCCTAGTAAATAGTGAAAAGTTAATGAGTAGGGTCCATAATGCCTTCTGCAGTTTCTCCCTCCCAAAACAAGAAGTGGACCCAGGGCACTAGCAAACTAGATTTTTTCTCTTTTTTTCACCCTCTGTTGAATAAACGTTTACTTCTTTTTATAAGTATTGATACACTTTCTAATGATCTGTTAAAAAAGACATGAGGTAATATTTACTGCTATCATCTGAAAGGAAACTTAACAGTACAAATTTTTATTCCTATTTTTAAGTTCCTTATTTGAGTGTTTTTGCACCAAATTTATTATCCATTTTGTTGTATTAGTTGTACACAGCTTTGCCTGTTAACAGTGTTTCGTACTCGTGTCTTCTGTAGACCATGAAAGGATCGCGTTGGGAAATGAAGAAGGGTTATTTGTCGTGCACGTCACGAAAGATGGTAAGAGAAAACTTAATCATTGCGGAGTAACTTTCAACCCTATGTCGTTAGAAAAATTCTAATTTCTAGGAAGAGCAGGATTTGGTCTGATTTATTCTATAATTGAAATTTTCCAGACCTAATTTGATGTGTTGATAAATCAAAAGATAATTTTTGAACTTCTTTAATCCTCCCGAGTTCTTAAACTTTCAAGTGTGTGTTGTGTTTCTTGTGTCACTGATTGAGCACCAGTGCTCCACAAACAGCCTGCACGTCTCAGGACGGGACGTGAACGATACAGCCGGACTTTCTCATTGCTCTGTTAGTGTTAGAAGTAGCCGTCATTCAAGTGTGTGTTCACTGTTGGGAGATTTTCTCCCGCATTTAATACAAAAGAGTTTTTTTTTCCAGGGCCAAATTAAATACCAAGGGAAATAAAAAGGAACCAATTTATCAGTGTCCTATCTTTATATCAAGTGCGATCGTGGGAAGACAACGCATTTAAACTGCATTTGCCGCCCCTAGAATACGTTCCGTGAAATAAGTCTTCCCTCAGTTTCTAAAACAGGAGCGCCATGGTGAAGTTCCTGAGAATTTAGTGCCAGTAAAAAGGTTTTTCCTGGAGATGTGGCACGCTTTATCACACAGGGACCCTTTGCCTTACCTCACTGTGGGCGTGTGCCGTCACCTTGTAATGGGTATAATTATCTCCCTCTTTCTCCACATGATTCTGTTCTCTTACTCTTCTGTGTGTGTGTGTGTGTCCGTGTCTTCATTATAAGTTGACCTATCCTTTTGAGTGTAGTTGGGATGTAAGTAATCACTAAAACGTCATTCTGCACTTGATTTATTACTGTTCCTTTGCACAGAAATTATCAGAGTCGGTGACAATAAGAAGATCCATCAGATCGAACTCATTCCAAATGATCAGCTTGTTGCTGTGATCTCAGGACGAAATCGTCATGTGCGCCTTTTTCCCATGTCAGCTTTGGACGGACGAGAGACCGATTTTTACAAGCTGGCAGAGACGAAAGGGTGTCAGACCATAACTTCTGGCAAGGTGTGCCACGGAGCTCTCACGTGCCTGTGCGTGGCTATGAAAAGGCAGGTCCTCTGTTACGAACTATTTCAGAGCAAGACCCGTCACCGAAAATTTAAGGAAATCCAAGTCCCGTGTAACGTGCAGTGGATGGCGGTCTTCAGCGAACAGCTGTGCGTGGGATTCCAGTCGGGATTCCTGAGATACCCCTTGAATGGAGAAGGGGGTCCGTACAGCATGCTCCACTCAAATGACCACACGCTGTCCTTTATCACACATCAGCCGATGGACGCCATCTGTGCAGTTGAGATCTCCAGTAAGGAGTACCTGCTGTGTTTTAACAGCATCGGGATATACACGGACTGCCAGGGCCGGAGATCCAGACAGCAGGAGCTCATGTGGCCAGCAAATCCCTCCTCTTGCTGTAAGAGTCTCTTACTTTTGGCTGTTTGCCCTCTGTGTCTCTTTCCTTTTCCTTCAGCCTCGTTTCCTAAATATATTCACTCTTAATACCGGCTTGTTTTTCTAAGTCCTCCTTAAGGTTTTGCCTAAGTACTAATTGTGTCGTTTGTGCAAAGTGACTCTCCGTAGTTAGTTAGACCTAGGCCAGCAGGGCTGACCTTAACTTGTCCAGAGTTGAAGCTGATCTTTCTGTGGAATATTTTACTTAGCTGGCTTTTTAACCCATGTGGTCTCTTGAAGTACCTCTAAGCAGTTATCTTCACGGTCCCCCCAAATACAGTGCTTGTGAGCATTAACAGCTCCTAAGACTTACTCTGGAGAAGCAGTTACTAAGTGAATTATTTAGGCGCTGATGTAAAGGCATAATGCAGCATCTGTAAGAAGTGTTTCTCCGTTTTATAGTTTTGTCTAAATACACGGGTATTTAAGATTGCCTGGTGCACTCTTTCAAGAACTCGGAGGACATCAGTGAATTAGTGAATGCTGTCACGTGCCATTTCAGCGGCCAAGGGCAGTGCCCTCACGGAGCACAGAGTGGGGTAGGCAGGACCCCTGCGGCCGAGACACGGCAGCGGGTTGTGGTCGCCCTGTGGCGGATGCGTGGGGTTCCCCCGCCGCACGCACAGGGGTACCTGACCCCCGATGCTTTGTCCTCAGTGGACGACACTTGAGCGTGTGTGAATGCTGAACCAGGGAGCCAGGGAAAGCTCGAGCGTGCAGCAAATCCAGGAAATAGAGTGAGATCCCCACGGAGGCCAGACAGGGTGGATCTCAGAACACGGGGTGGGGGAAGCACTGGGGACAGGAAGCGTGAAACCTCTTCCGCTGGCCCCCGTGAGGAGGGATGGTGGACGGAGACCATCAAGTCTAGAGGTTCAGTGGGAGAAGAGTTAGGAGGCTGGTGTGCTTGTTACAGAAGAGTGAGAGAATCTAGAAAAAAAAAAGAGAAAAAAATCCTTCTAATCCTATCCACCTAGCCCTATCTATTCTTAAAGTCTTGTTTCTTCTACACTATGTACTTGTACCTGTGGTGTCATATGCAGAATAAAGGCTGTCTTGTAACCTAGTCGGGTAACGAGGCAAAGTATTACTTCCGTGCGGAGTCAGAGTGAGAGAGTATCCGGGTCGTATGGGTAGGGTGGGCGGTAATTCGATTTGTGACCCCATCTTAGGTAGATCATCTCATCCCTCTGCTAGTGTCACTGTCGATGCTGTTTCGCTGTCAGTAGCTTAATTGGTTTAGGAATCAGGTACTTCAAACGTGACGTGAGGACGTCCCTTTATAGAACTAGCATTGGACAAGGAACGTTTCGCCCTCGGCATAAGCCAAATGAATCCTCATGTCCTGTAGCTGCCGTCCCATCCGACCCATAGTGTCTCCACTGCTCGTTTATGATTTATATCCTGTTCCCAAATGATTGGATGCGGCTGCTGCATGACCACAGTAGGATTTGGGTGGGATTCCGTTCCACAGTTATGTAGCATAGACCTTTCAGAATGTTTTGTGTTGAAGAGTTACAGAAGTGCGGGGCGCCTGGGTGGCTCGGTCGGTGAAGCGTCCCGCTCTTAGTGTCAGCTCAGATCGTGATCTCAGAGTCGTGAGATCGAGCCCCTCATGGGAGTCTGCCCTGAGCACAGAGCCTGCTGAAGATTCTCTCCCTCTCTCGCTGCCCTCCCAGGCTTGCATGCACGTGCATTTGTGCTCGCTCTCACTCTCTCGCTCTCTCTCTCTTTAGAGAGAGAGAGAGAGTGAGCGAGAGCAAGAGAGAAGTAATTAGCCACTGTCCCTCCTTCCCTTCTCGCAGGCTACAATGCACCGTATCTCTCCGTGTACAGTGAAAACGCAGTTGACATCTTCGATGTGAACTCCATGGAATGGATTCAGACTCTCCCACTCAAAAAGGTAATTTAACGCCAAAAATGGGCTAGCAAACTAATGAGTGGAGTGAACCACTGATGGGACCAGTTAGCTCCTTTTCGCTAATCGAGCGTTTTCTGGCAGTTGGTAATTTGGGATTCTGCTAAGAGAAAAAAAGTAGAAGCAGAAGTCAAGCTGGTTAATTTTATGAGTAGCTCAACACCATAGTATTTTTATCACATTCAGTGTCACCGTGTTTCGCTGCGTCATGAGAGCATCGTGGTAACGAGAGACTGGAGCGGACCCTCCACCTCACACATGGGTCCATCCCCTGCTTCAGGAGCTGCGGGGCGGGGGTGGGGGGAGGGGGGAGACCTGTCATTCTTCCTTGTGGCTGTCGTTCACATTGTGGCGTGCAGGTGGTAATCCTGTGAGACAGACCCCACAGGCTGGAAAAGTGACTAAACTGAGAGCCCAAATGTGTGCAAACATCTCATCGTTAAAAAAATAAAGGTGTTTATGCTCCTCATAAAACATGATTTTCCCTGTGACAACAGAGAATTTTTACAAGCATGCAACAACTGTTCTGTGTGGGTGAGGAGTAAGTTTCACACAGACATGCGTAGCTTGCGTCGTCCGCTGGGGGCAGGGCGGGGGGGGGGGGGGCACGAGAAAGTAGCCAAGGTCAGATTTCAAGGTCTGCCCCAATGCCTAAGGACATCAGCCGTGAAAACTCTTGGAAATACTCCCACTTCAGGGAAAGCACTCAAAATATGGCCCTCTGGTTTGCGTTTGGGGGCTAATTACATTTATTTTCCATTTTATCATGTAAATCGTATAGTATATATGAAAGAATAGGAGCTTTGTGAAGCATAATAATTATTAACAGCTCACTCAGCGCCAGAATATTACCAACATCCCTGCCTCTACCTGCGTACCCGTCCCTTATCCCACCCCTCAGCCCCTCTCCAGAGGAAATCACTATCCTGAATGTTGCCTGTATCATCCCTTTGCTTTTCTTAAAATACACATTTTTTTTTGGCATATTTAAATATTCCTAAACACTTGTTTGGTTTTGTATTGTTCAGTTCTGTCTGCCTTTGAGCTTTATGAAAATGTTACACTGTGTGTTCTCTGCCTTCCTTCCTTCATGCATATTCCAGGGTCCGTCTGTGTGATTACGTGTGCTGTAAATAGTGCATCGTTTTTCACCGCTATAAAATACTCTTTTGAGTGACTAGATCAGTTCATTCCTCCATCGGCTGATTGGCAGACACATGAATTATTTTCCAGGTTTTGCTACTGTGAACACCGATGCCTATGTTTCTCTAAGTCACGTGTCCAGGAGTGGGATTGATGGGGCACGGGGAACACAGGGGTTCAGCTTTACAAGATAGTGTCAGATTCTTTTCCAGAGTAATTGTACCAGCTCATCCTCCCCCCAGCAGTAACCGGAGTGCCTCCTCACCCACATCTTCCCTGACCTTGCCATTCTCAGGATTCGTAGTTTTATAACCTTTATAAATGGTTACGACATGCTGTCTCACTGAAGCATTAATTTGCACATCCCCAATTAACTGTGTTGTTGGAATCTTTTGTATGTTTATTCGTTCTTAAATTCTGTGAAATACCTACTCATGCTTTTCGCTCATTTTCCTGTTTGTTCTTCCTTATTAATTTATTGAAATTTTTTATATATTGTAAATACTGGGAAAGGGATGGGGTAAATCTTTTCTATTTGTGACCTAGTTTTATGGTGTATTTTGCCAAGCATATATTTTGATAAAATAATGATAAATTGTATTATTTTGCTAAAAACTTACTGTTCTAAATTTTAATGTCATCATGTTTTTTCTGTTAAGAAACTCTTTCCTAACTCAAGGTCATAAAGATATGATCTGTGTTTTATTCCAAACGTTTGAAAGGTGTGCCTATTACATTAATGTCATGAACCTGTGGAGTTGGGGTTGTGTGTGTGTGTGTGGTATGAGGTGGGGACTCCGTTGCTCTGTGCCACATACATGAGCAGGTGCTCTGTCACCACTTAGTGACAGCCCCCCCCCCCTCCCCACTGATACAGTTTCATCCCCATCATATGTGGACATTTAGTTCCACTTCAGGTTCATAAAGTAGCTGTGTTAATATCTTCTTAGTATAAATAGTCACTAATGGCTTTAAAAAGTCAAATTTAAGATTTAAATGTATTTAGGGGCGCCTGGGTGGCTCAATCGGTTGAGCGTCCGACTGCAGCTCAGGTCATGATCTTCTGGTTTGTGAGTTCGAGCCCCGCTTGGGGCTCTGTGCTGGCAGCTCAGAGCCTGGAGCCTGCTTCGGGTTCTGTGTGTGTGTGTGTCTCAAAAATAAACATTAAAAATTTTTTAAAAAGATTTAAATGTATTTCTACTTTTTCCTGCAGAATATTCTTTCTTTAGAATGTTGTCATTATAACTTTTTGTTAAAATTACATCATTTTATATGCCTTCCCCATCAGAATTGTTGATTTTCTGAGAGCGTTATATTCTGAAGGGGAAGGATAAATGGAAGGTCTTAATAGGGTGCGCTTTACAAATAGGCCTAAAGTTTTATGGTTCCACTTGAGGGTTTTACTGAAATGCTAATTTTATTTTATTTTTTTTATTCTTACCTTAGGTTCGACCCTTAAACAGTGAAGGATCATTAAACCTTTTAGGGTTGGAGACAATTAGATTAATATATTTCAAAAATAAGATGGCAGGTAAGAAAATATAACGTTAATACGATAGCTTCAAAGGAAATACTCTCTCTGAGCTGACTGCCCAGAGATAATAAGTGGCAGAGGCCACATTTAAACCCAGGTTCCTCTTACTCCGAAGTCTGTGACCTTGGCTACTATCATGGTCTCAATATATTCAGTTAAATGTCTGGATAGAAAGTCGTTCTGTCTAACCTAGCTATGTACACAAAATACTTGATGCTGACGTACCTGATTTCTCTGGGGAGTCCTGAATTAAGTGCAGAAAGTATGGCTGAAAGCAGCATTTCCTGTACTAGTAATGCTATAAAACCTAACCCAAGTCTATGGCACTGAAATTGTGAAAACTCATGCAGAACTCTGACTGGGGACTTCAGGAGTACATCATCTGCCAGGGCACCCGGGGCCTAGAACTTGGCGAGTGCCCGTGGCCGCACGGGCAGGGCCGCCAGAGTCCAGAGGGGGCACGGGAGCTAGAGGGCGCGGGCGGTGTCCACAGTCACGCGGAGGTCGCTCGGCCCTGGAGGGCCCTTGGCTGACAGACTGGTGGTTGTAGCAAAGGTCCTGCCTGGGGACATTCCACCGTGACGGGAGAAAGGAGATTCGGATTTTAGAAATGATTGCCACTCAGCGATGGCTTCGCCACGAAGCTTCTGCACTTGAGCTGTAAGCGTCTCCACCTCCAGGGCCTGTACTTCATTTGTGTCTGTTTCTTAGAGGAAGTCACAATATTCACGTAGGATCGGCTGCACCTGTTCTCACCATGTGTGGCCGTGATGATCACAGAACGTGTCCGTTTCCCAGTCCACGTCTGTAGGATAAAGCCTCTTTCCACTCGTGTTTCCGCATCTTTCCACTCCTCCTCCTGCCCTAGGCTGGACGCGGGGCGGGCTTGGAGAGGGAAAGCCTGGCAGGATTTCAGTACAGGTGTCTTGTCCTCGGGAAGGGGAGGGAGAGGCCCTCGACTTTTCTCTGGCTGCCTCTGGCCTTCCTCTCTCAGGGTTCAGTGTTGCTGCAGTCCTCCTTCTGGCTGTCCCACGTCCCCCGCTGCCACCGGGACCCAGACCCACCCCGGCCGCACGATTCTCACGTTCCAAAATCGTGTTTCACACGTAGTTAGGAAAGCAAGCTGATGAAGCTGCATTATCAGGATATGAGAAGAATACTGCTTTTCCGCTAATCCCCGGCCTTGGCTTGCCTTTCCCTCGCTTCGGCTTTGTGGGTGTTAAAAATTCTCCAGGTTGGCTTTTCTCCTGTTCCTTAGAGAATGGCGTCCCTCGTGTTGTGTGAACACAGCTGTCTCTTTTATTCCTAGAGCGTGTTCACAAATTTCAGCATGTCCGGGGAGCCCTTGGCGGACGGTTGTTTACTTCTAGGTTATGAACGCTGAAACCGGATGCCAGGTGCATACGATTAAGTATCCTCGCCCCACCAAGATCAGAGGGGTAGAAACAGCAACAGTCTTGCCTTTAATAAAGGAAGCTGGTGGGAGCCCAGGTTTTTGTCCTTACCCACATCTAGCAGACTGGATCTTACAAAAGGAAATGTTTTATTATGTAAAAGAATTTTAACGATCATTTACGTGAATACTTTACCATTTATGCCTGATGATTGTGTAGCGTAATGGGAGGAGTTTTTTTTTAACACCCTAAGCCATTGGAACCAGTACCTGGAAGGTGAGAGAAGACAGGATAGAGAGATGGGGGGGTGGGGAGGGCACAAGGCGACAGGACCCCCAGGCAACTGCATTTTCCTTTTCTTCTGCTAGAATTGTGCCACTGTATGTTTGTAATCAGATAGGAAGTGAAAATATACTTTGTAAGCTAGGTTTCATCTTGGCGTATCCCTGTGTACATGTGTCCCGTTTGAATTATTACTTACCGTGAGTATCAACACACACCTTTTAAAAATGCAAATTGCGTACGTTGGACACCTGATTCCTGTTTGTGCTGTCTTGGAGATTAACGGATAAAAAGCATTTTAGCGCTTCAAAGAACGCCACCGGTGTTTGTCTTCTTTTAACAGAAGGGGATGAGCTGGTGGTTCCCGAAACATCAGATAACAGTCGGAAGCAGATGGTTAGAAATATTAACAATAAGCGACGCTACTCCTTCCGGGTCCCAGAGGACGAGAGGTTGCAGCAGAGGAGGTAGGGGGGCGAGCGGGGTCGTGCCCGTCGTCGGGGCCGTGGGGAGCCTCTGCGGGGCTGGTGGGTGACGGAGCGTTAGTGATTTGGAAGGAAGATGGGGTCTCTGAAAATCTGTCATCCCTCTGTGGTGTCACACACCACAGTGACGAGCCTGCTTGTCAGTGTGATTTTGATTAACACTCTCCAAAATGTACGCGCTGGATTGAAGCACCACGTTTGCGCTCGTTTCTCCGTGTGCGTGAAATACTTGCGGTTTTTAGCGGTTTTTAGAATGCGAACCTTTGCTCAACGTAAAACAGATCCTAGCTGCATGTAGCACACGGGCACGGGCCTGAGAACTTCAGATTAACCATTCTCTTCGAGAGTAAACAGCCAGTGGGCTGGTAATATTTCCAGTTACGGGTAAAAACATCTCTAAAGTGTTATCAGTGATTTTAAAAGGCCTGCAGAAAATGGCCAGGACTGTCTGTAAAATAGAGCTTTGGCGTGTGAGTACTGAGAGAACCCTCTCTGTTTTCCCACCAAAAAGCGTTAAGATCTTGTGTTTAAAAGAAAAGCTTCTAAGTTTCAATTGAGTATATCTTATTGTTAGTTCTGTCCTGGCTAAACTTGATTTCACAGTTTTATTTTTGTGAACAAATATAGGATGCCTCATTGTTTTCTAAAGTTAACGAGATCGAGCCCAGAAAAAGTGTCTAAACGGGTGTTTTATCTTACAGAGAGATGCTGCGAGATCCAGAAATGAGAAATAAATTAATTTCTAACCCAACTAATTTTAACCACATAGCACACATGGGCCCAGGAGATGGGATACAGATCCTAAAAGACCTGCCCATGGTAAGAGAAATGGAGGGCAGACGGGAGCGGGGTTACGAGTGGGGCAGAGGGGGAGAAGACACGGACGCGTGCGTGCCCACATACGTACGTAGGCTTAACGGGCTACGCAAACGTGACAATGAGAGGCTGTGTCCCCGTAGCGCTATGTGCGTACGACGGGCGGGAGAAAAACACAGCGTCTGGTCATCTGTGAAGAACCAGACAGATCCGGTTCTTAGCTGCACACCCCGTAAACTTGCCCCGCATCCAGTTGCTGATGGAGCTCACTGCCGGGTCGGGAGAGGATCTGCACCGGGATCCAGAACTCGCTCACCAAATGCTGACGTTTCACTCAGCTTCGGCAGTTCCATACAGATATTCGGCCTTTCCCACCTGCACAGAACCACGTCAGCCCAGTCGTTAACGGTCACACCTGTTGCCTGGTTGGGCAACCAAATCTCTTTCCTTTCCCCGATTACACACGTGTTGCCTGGCCTGTCTTCCACACAAAAGTACAACATAGGCAGACCGGTTTGTCACGTGAAGATTGGATTCTTGGACCTATTATGTTGAAATTAAGAATACTAGTGGAATTAGGAATTTTCCAGGCTCTGTGCATACTTAGCATTTTGGTATCACGGTACCTGAGCAAACTATTAAAACTTCATACGGCCCTTCTGATCACTGGTGGTGGCGTTCAGACTGTGAATCTGGACCCAGGCTCTCTCTGAGGGAGTCTGTCCTCTCGCCACGTTGCCAGCTCTGCTGTGACAGGAGACACGAATATCTTATCACCGACAGGAAAAAATGCTAGGTGATCTAGTTTAATGTGCCATCAAGCATTCCTTAAGGTGAAGGAGTTTCAGGGGTTCACAAAGTTCCCAAAATATTCTTCTGCTTCATAGCCTTCCTCCATCAGGTGAAAAGCCAGTTTGCTGATGTTCTAGAAGTTTTTCAGGCCTTCCTACACAGGAGGACTTGGCCATCACACCCCCCGAATAAGCACACGGAATCGAAATAGCAGATTTCAAACACTCTAAGAACTCTCTGTCAGCGCATCATCTCCCATTACCCCCTCAGCACTTCAAGTAAAAGAAATCTCTCTTCATTTTTTTGTTCGAAATAGGGGCTGGTGGTAATGACTGAGCAAAACCAGTTCCGATAGCATTTCCGGGAGATTCTTCCCCGCACCTGACTCCATGACGCATGGCCTTCTGTGCTGGTCACGTATTCCCATCAGACCTCTTCATTTTAGCGTTTGTCGTCACTGATTGTGTTAACCCGTGACTGCGTTGTGGGCTCTTTTTGTCACGGACACAGGTGCCTCTTTGTCCTACAGTGCGGTCCAGTTTTTAACGTGTGTTCCGTTCCTTTCTTGCCATGTAAGCACCTTGTGTTTCCAGGACGAAAACTTGGTGCAAATTTTTGAAACCTGTGTCTTAGCCTTATTTTATTTCCACCTGACTTTCTTTTACTAGCCAGGGACATACAAGCTGGGGCTGTTGTAAACGTCCATTTCATCACCCAGCCAGTAGTTTTAATACACTGTCCCCCAGACCTGGGTTTGTCTTGGGGTAGACCCTGGGAAAGAACGCAGTAGTGTGCAGGTCTGAAAAAAATTAACGATGATACGTGTACCCGTGTGTACACATAAATGTTTGTTGAAAAGCTCGTGATATTTTAATATGTTCTCAGGTTTTATGTCCTTTCCACTGAGATGGAATTATCTGTATTTAATGAACTATTTCCAAAACTTAAGATGAATTAAATTCATCAACCGTCACCGTGTAAGAACTTCGGGCACCAAAGCCACCTACCATCCGAGCCAAGAGCAGCGTGCACCCTGGACATTTTTCCGTTTTCACTTCTCATATCAGTACTGCTTTCCTGGGAAATACTCACGAGCTTGGAGAGTTTATTGGAGATCTTTAGAAACTTAGTTCTGTTTCCTTTGTACCAAAATTGATACTGATATAGGGTTGTTGGCCTCCTGAATGTGGAAGAGAGTGTCAGGAGGAGGGAGTCTCTTCTCTCCTGAATCGGATGTGAGCCCTTTACGCACATCTAGCGCGCCGAGAGGAGAAGCGGCACAGATGACTTAGAAATACGGACTGCTCCTTGTCATTTCCTTCCGTCATCGTGGGGTACCGCCAGTAAAGGGCAGGGATTTCTCCCGGTGAACACAAGAATAATATTCTACCTCCAGAAGATTTATTTTTGGCACATGACCTTTCTTCTGGTTCAGTGACCCCCGAGAGCTCTATTGAGTAGTTATTACATTTACATCAATAGGGGTTTTTTTTTCCTTTTTGGAAATAACTTTAGAAAGTGCTGGTTCACTCACATCTCTAAATTTAAAACAATGTCTCATAGAGGAGCTCTTTTTTAAGTCTCCATAATCTGTCAGATTTTGTTTAGCAAAGCAAGTTCATCCCGGTTCGGGGGCCTTCTCCCCGCAGTGGTCCGTCCGCCCACCGGCCCCTGGACCACATGGCCTCAGAGAAAGTGGCCGGGTGCTGAGTGACCGGTCCCACATCACTCAGAAGCCATTCAACCGGATATGCTAGCGCCTTCGGTTAGAAAAGCTTTTTCTCTATCTTTGCTATTACAGTATTTTATGTTTTTATTAATATGCCCGCCCAGACATGGACGGGATTTTTCCCTTGTTAAAAACGAACCTGACTTTTTGGGTGTCTAAGTGGAGCCAGGTTTGGGCTTCTGGGAGTCACCACCGCTAATGAGGGTCACCGAAACAAGACCGGGGAAAGCAAACACACGTGCAAGTCTGTAAATTCCAGGGAATGGTGTTAGGTTTCTAAAGAAAACAGGCTAGCGGTTCTGATGAGAGGCTGCCTGTGGGTTCGCTCACCTTGAACCATTTCTCGCTCTTTCTGTCCTTACTGATGGTGTGTTTTTGCCAGATTTTGATTCTATCACATAAGAAAACACGGAACTGAACTCTGAAAGTCCGGTTTCGGTGCACTTGCTGCCGCTAATAAAGGAGAATAATTGTACAAGGTGAACGTTCCAGGAACTGGCAGGAGGATTACAAAATGTAACTTTCTAAGGCCTGAGAGTATTTCCTTAAGGACTCAGTTCTGATGTGAGCGATGTCGATGTCGTGCCTTCCGCATGCGTGCTGTCTGAAATGTCACGTGGAACCAGTGAATCCATTTTCATTACCGTGTTACTTTTTTTCTTCTTCCTGTTGTTTTGATAGCCAGGCCTCCCTTATCCGCCCTCGCTTCACTCCGGCCTCATCTCCTCTCCGATCAACTTTGAGCACATCTATCACATGACTGTTAATTCCGCTGAAAAATTTCTCTCTCCTGATTCCATAAACCCTGAGTATTCCCCGTCTCTACGCTCTGCCCCCGGTACACCCAGCTTTATGACTCTGAGGGTATGGACGGCCGAGTCAGGTGTTAACTACCACTAACCGTGTGCGGACCTCCTGTTCCCAGCTTGATAAGTAACCCGCGGAGGGCGCTTCCCTTTGTGAATGTTCTTCCTGCTTCTCTCCTGCCAGACCTCTCCCCCTCCCCTCCTCTTCCTCTTCCTCCTCCTCCTCCTCCAGTTCTAGTTTGTTTCTTCTTTTGAGGAGAAGCATGAAGCCTGGGGAGGATTTCACTTTTATTCTTTAAACAGTATTGGAGGGGTTTTTTGGGGTTTGTGTTTAATAGATGTTCCCATCATGATGTCCCTTTACAGATGCCATCATTAGAAATAGTCCCCGTGTGGGTCTTTATTCTGTTAAACTAAACAAGGAGTCCCACAACTTCTGAATTTTTTTTATAGCACATTACCCTAAATCTGGTTCAATTCAGAGAAAATTCTTTCGATTTAGTGAGGTTAATTAAGGTCTGTGATAGGACCAAGCCACAGGCCTCCTATCTACAATGAACCCCGTTTTGAAAAAGCTTAAAAATGTCCCAAGTAAAAATTATAATAGTATGAACGAGTAACGGGAAAAATTCCAAAAAGAAGGTGATCTTACTAGGCTTTCAGATGCTGATACACCTTTAATTCCAACCAGGATCCAAGATACGACAGCTAAATCAAAGAAAAAAACACAAAGTGTGCAGCATCTATCTGGAAGGAGTGCGGCCCCTGCTGGCGGCCCCTTGGATCCGGCCCCTTGGATGCCGCCTGGCATCTCTGTAGCCGGTGGCCGTTAGTGCAGCTTTTCCATACCTTCCATCAAGAAATACACGCTTAAAAAAAAAAAGAAAGAAATACACGCTTGTGCTAACTTCACAGTAACGTTTTCTCAAGTTAATGTTACAAATACGACATCCGGGTTCTGTCATGCAAACCCTTGTCCCACAGTGCCCTCTGACTCAGAGAAACAGTCACATCCATTTTTTATTTGCATAGAAAACTGTAGGGTGACAAGTTTCTTTTTGTACTTTTGTTTGCATTGTACACTCTAAATTATGTTTGAAATGTCACTGTCATTAAGCTATAATGTCATGTAAATATCTTATTTGACAAAGTAGAAGATGAACTGTGATTAAAAAACATCAGCCTTAGGTTGCTTGTCAGCAGTCCGCAGGGAGTGGATTCCAGAAGAATGTTGCACAAACTGACCAGCCAAGAATTTTTCATACGAAAGATGACAGAAACGTTGTTTAGGTCAGTCCTCCGCAAGTAGAAACACTGTTGTCGGTGAAAATCTTCCCTAATCCAAAGAGTATTTGCACATGAAAAAAGACCAGTAGCTTAGGTCTCTGTCCTAGAATGAAAGTGAACTTGAAATGACTGAACCATAAACTTTTTTTGTGGGATTGTATTTTTTTTCTCACAAAACGTGTCTTCCGTGTGTCAGTCTTTTGCGACTTCAGCATTCGGTGTGACTGCACAACTGGTAGGTTTTTCCAGGCTTGATTTTTGCCACTTATCCCAGGCTAGGCCTGTTCCGTAGGAAAGGACGGCCCCAAGGTATCTTGAGGTTTCTAGCAGAAGCAGTAAACACGTAAAGGTTGAAACTGATTCTCCCACCTCTCGGTCCTTCCTTTGCTGCCTCGTGTGCACGTCACTGGCGTCTAGAGGTTTGCTTCTGTGTGCGCGAATGTTAAAACGCTGGCCCTGCTTCCGCTGGGTTTTATTTTCTTAGAGAAAAAAAGGTAAAGCATTTGCTTCGAACAGATAACACACTAAGAATTAAATGGACTTTGCAGATTGGGTACACGAACCAAGATGGCGGCGGTTGAGTCTGGGGCCAGCCAGCCAACCGACTTTCAGTGTGTGTGGCTCCGTGACTCGAAGCTCCTCACGCCACATCAGCGTGTTGCCCGGTTGCTGAGACTTGCGCCCGGCGTTAGTGGTTTTGACGTTAACCTTCCCTCAGGTGTCAGCCCCGACACCTCTCCAGTTCTCAAACGTCCGGGTCCCTTGAGGCGGCCAAGGGCTCTGGGTGCTCGGCCAAGTTCAGATGGCCCGCCCCTCACGCCTCCTCTCTGGCCGCGTATGACTTTTCAGAGCACCCGTTGGCCCACTTTAATACCTGGGACACCAAAATCATTCCATAAGTTGATGGAGAATCTTGTAAACCGGTGTCCCCGAGTCAGAGCACTTCGCCCCGGCTGCAGTGGTTTCAGGCGTGCTGTCCGTGACTCCTGGTCCCGCTCTGTCAGCACGCCAGGGTGTGGGGATGTGCACGTGCCCGTCCCCTACCACGCGGGAAAGCACTTACTTGAGAAAAATCTACCCTTGAGTGACCTGGCTCCACGTGGGCTCGCTCCATTCAGCTAGTGCAGTCCCGCCAATCAAAGTCGCCGACGTAGCAAAACCTCCGTTTCGGGCGTCTGCAAATGTCCATATAATTCTGCACCGCACTGTCACTTCTAACCATGTAACTTCTACTTACTGTTCTCACAACAAAAAGAATTCTTATTTGCCGATAACCGTTTCCATAAGTACAAGGACAAGCACTTACCCTCGATTGGGGGGAGGTCGGCTTCCATTAGGGGTTAGTACTTCTGTGGGCAGGAGGGATCATAGAATCGGGTCCTTGTTCTGTGTCACCCCAGGTCAAGATCATTTATTTGTTACAGTTAGAGTGAAAATTAGACGTCTCCGCAGAAAATCACTTTCTCTCCAGCTGAAGAATTTTTCTTTCTGTTTTGTTTTCAGAACCCTCGGCCTCAGGAGAGTCGGACCGTGTTCAGTGGCTCGGTCAGTATTCCGTCTATCACCAAATCCCGCCCTGAACCCGGTCGCTCCATGAGCGCCAGCAGCGGCCTGTCAGCAAGTAAGTGCTGCCCGGGAAGCCCCGGGCCCCCCCCTGCTCTTTCCTCTCCCACGGTGCACGCACCCCTGCCTCAGGCCTGCTGGGTGGGTCTCGTTAGCACAGGGGCACCTGTTAGGAGAACGATCATGGGGTCCTTTGTGAGCCCACAGTGCATCTGGGAGACAGGCAGACACATAATAGTACCAGTTGTGGTGACAGGTGCTCCGAAGGAAGTGAGCAGGACCCCCCTCAGAGAGTGACAAGGGGGAGCCCAAGGTCACAGGCCTTCCCTAGGGGCAGGGCCGCATCTGAGTCCTGTTTGAGAGAAGGCCAGGGTGGCCACCTGTTGGCGGTCGGGGAGTGACCCAAAAACTAAAGCACAGGAGGTAGGCAAGGTCAGATCAGGGACTTGCGGAGCAAGCTAGGACGTTGTTGTCTTATTAGAAACCAAGGACCTTTACCTAGTTTACATTCTTAAGAAGATCCGTCCACCTGCCAGAGGGAGCAGGCAGGGCCACAGGCAGGGGTGCAGGCATGATCCTGGGGGGCTCTCGGCGCTGCCTGGGGCTCACAGGGGAGAGGAGGAGACCGTTGGGGGACTTAGTTGTGGGAGGTGAGGGGGGAGAGCCACAGGGGTGCCTGGGTTCCAGAGGGGCTGGCAACACATTAGAAAGGAGACCTGGGTCTGTCTCAGAGAGCAGCGTCACGGAAGCAGGCCGACGCTCGTCATGCATCCGGCGAACGGCGCGGGGGCACCGTCCCCTGTGACCTGCTTCCAGGTGGCACTGTCTTCATCGTCAGCCTCTCTCTGCCCTGAGCTGCCATGTTTCCTTCCCGGCGCTTCCGCGGGAACCCAGGGTTCGGTGGGGGTCAGGGCGGCATGTCAGGTGTAGGGGTGCTGAGCGCCACCTCCTTGGAAACGTGCACGGTGCACAGAGGCGCCGTGTGACCGCCTGTGACCATGACATGTCCCACCGAATTCGCGGGGACCTTCGGTAGTTCCTGGGTCACAAGTGGTCTGCTTGTCTGTCGCTTTCTCAGAAGTAGCACGGGTGGTTGGCGTGGTGGAGGGCGGAGGGGAGGCGGATCGCACTGGGTTCGGCTTCACTCGAGACACGTGTCTGTGGCCTCACGTGCTGGAACGGTAGCTACATGGGTGGAAGTCGCCACGGCGGGCGGAAGGCCCCCTCGTTCTCCAGCTCCCGCCGTGGGTGGCTGCGGCCTTGGGGCCCTGACCGTGCGAGGATTGAAGCAAGGATCGTGGGTTTTCTCCTTTCCGAGGGCCCGGTGCGGGGCCCCTGGGCAGCAGTGGCCCCCTGAGTGGCCGGAGGCCCATGTCCCTCACCACGCGGGCCTGTGTCCTCACCCAGAGCAGGTGGCCACAGAGGCAGACAGAGGCGTCAGCCTTTCTATAACCTCCTCTCCGAGGGGACTCGCCCGCCCTGGTCCCCCTGCAGCACTCAGACCCAGCTGGGGGGGGGGGGGGGGGGGGGGCCCTCGGGTGGGGCTTTCCCCCCTTTGTCCCTGTGTCCTGAGACACTCACGGGCCCATGTGTGGCCCTGACCACAGTGAAAACTCCGGCCAGGTGGAAGGGTGACAACCACGTTACTGTCTTGTTAGTAATGGAGGTGAGGCAGTGAATTTCCCTGATAACCAGCTGTGAATTACCAAGATTTGACATGCAAACGGCGTCACAACGTTGGTATTTTAGTCCGTGATCCTTCTCCAGACCCTGGGAACCAGAAGTTGTTTCTGCTTTCAGAATCCAGATTCTTTTCAGCACGTTTACATTTTAGAAAGGAATCGATGGTACAACGTGTTACATTCCCAGCAAGATCGGGGCGGCACCCACAAATAGATCAGCATTTATACCGCCAGATTCGTGGCTGGTCACACCGGAAATACGTGGATAAACGTAGTCGTGTAAAATGAGCTCTGTCGTTAGCCTCCCGGTGGCTCCGATCAGGTTCGCCACCCTGCGTGTTTCCATCGGCCTTAGGAGACCGTCGCTCCCGGGCTCCTGTGGAATGGGCAGCTAGAGATGGCACCTGTGAGGTGGAGACGCCAGGAGCCCGGCCGGCCGCCGCCTCAGGGGCGCTGCAGGAGGGGCCTCTGTCCCCGCCGACAGCGTGCAGACCAGCCCACGGGGCACCAGTCGGGCGTGGCCTCCTTGAGGCCCTTGTCCAGGAAGCCCCGGGGGGCATCTGCCGTGTCGAGTGCCTCTCACTGGCTTTAAGAAGAGCCCAGCTCATGGGAGAAGTTTCCAGAAGGGCAGGCAGCCAAGAGAGAAATGAGAAGTCATGGAGGACCACGCTGTCCGTCTCCACAGCCAGCCAGACTCAGGGTGGCTTCACGACACAGAGGTGTCAACCACCGTGGCTCCACCCCAGCCCCCCCCCCCCCGCCCTCCACAGAAAGAAGGCCTGTCGGCGACCGGGTCACTGGGGAGCCTCGACTCTCCTGAGGTCACCCGAGACAGACGCCTCACTGCCCGACCCCCCGGGCATGTGGTCTCAGCCAGCCGGGACCCCGGTCCTGGGACTGTCCCCGGGCCCCTTTTGCTGGTCAACCCAAACAGCCCTGCTTGAATGTTCTCAGATGGGAGTGGCTGAGTGTAACGTTTCCTTGAAAAGCACTTTCCCAAAATGTGTTCTTCAAAATAGTGTAAGTCACTGAGGGGGCATCGGTTGCTTCCGCTCCCTAACCGATCGCTAGAACGGAAGGAAGGAGCCAGGTAGACAGAGGTGTGGGCCCCGCTGCGCCTGCGCCCGTTTGCACCGCGTCTCCGCGCCCTGAGCGCTCGCTCGTTCCCACAAAAATCCTCTGAGGTAGAAGTTATTATTTGCAAATGAAAACCGAGACTCAGAAAGTTAAAGTAACTCTTTGAGGTCACACAACTTTTTTATATCGAGAGAGAGAGAGAGAGAGAGAGAGAGGGGGAGGGAGGGAGGGAGGATGGGCGCACAAGCAGGGGGAGGGACAGAGAGGGAGAGAAGCTTAAGCAGACCTCACACTCAGTGCAGAGCCCGAGTTGGGACTCGATCCTACGACCCTGGCATCGTGACCTGAGCCAAAATCAAGAGTCAGACGCTCAACCGACTGAGCCCCCAGGCGCTCCAAGGTCACACAGTTAATAAGCAGAGCAACGGAAGCTTCTGGCACTTCGGATCTTCTTTTCAGAATGACAACATTTCGGAAAAGTAACATGCCATGCACTTCCTGTGGCCCTGGGGCAGGCGTGGGGCCCCAGTGAGGTGACCAAAGGGCCCAGGAGAGCCACGTCCGAAAAGTAAGGCGTGTGTCCCTGGTCTCTGGAGAAACAGTGACGATCGGTGCGTGTCTTGTGGGAGCCGCCACTGCACACGTCCGGACGCAGGCGCCCGTCCCCAGGGCGGAAGGACGAGTCTGTGGTTCCCAGCCGGCGTGCGTCCCGGAACCCTCACGAGAGGCTTCGCCCGCTGCCGTATCTGGTGTGCGGTGGGGCCCAGGCGCCGGCATCTTCAGCCCCAGGACGTGTCGCTCAGTGCGTGCTCAGCAGTAGTAGCCCTTGCATGAGGTCGTCACCGGGGCCGCGAGGACAGGCGTCAGCAGGCAGGTTCCTGTTCTGCCACCGAGGACTCCTGGGTTTGGTGGCCGTGAGGTACACGTGCTTGACGCGGTCGTCTCTGACCCTGTTCCCAAAATCTTCGTGTGAAAAACTAAACTGGGATTTGTTAGGCCAACAACAGCGCAGAAACCTCAGCACGGTCGTCTTGGACCAGCGGACATGTTTCTGCACCAAAACTAAAGAATAATGAGAAGCGCTGAGAACTTTAGGTACGAACAACACCCCCGTCTTTCCAGGGGGGATCATCCTTTCCCGCCTCCTGGAGGCGCCTCAGCTCTAAGACCACAGGAGAGCGAGATTTTAGAGACACTCCCTTCCTTCTCGTGTCCAGGCTTTTCTCCCCGGGGAAGAGAATGCTTCTGCTGTGTTCCTTTGCTTTTATGCCGATTCCCCAGCAGTGAGGTGACAGGTGCAGAGGCGTGGCCTTGACCACCGCCCCCTCACCAGGTGGCCCCAGGGCAGGGGTGGCCTGTGTCTCCCCAGTCGGCACACTAGTCCATAAATGAAGTTTCACCGAGTGATGTCTTGTAGGGTCATCCGCACAGAACGGCAGTGCGCTAAAGAGAGAATTCTCTGGAGGGAGCTACAATGCCAAGTGGCCGCCCATGCCCTCCCCGTCGGAGGGCTCCCTGTCTTCCGGAGGCATGGACCAGGGAAGCGACGCCCCGGTCAGGGACTTTGACGGAGAGGTGAGTGCGGGGCATAGCAGCTGGTGGCAATCCTGGGTCCGAGAGACCCGGGCACTTGGGGCACCTGGGCGGCTCAGTGGGTTAAGCCTCCGGCACGTGATCTCAGCTCGGGTCTTGACCTCCGGGTGGCGAGTTCAAGCCCCGCACCGGGCCCCACGCTGGGCTTAAAGCCTGTTTTTAAAAAAAATAATGACTTGAGAGGGACCCCGGACGGGAGTGGGGCGGGGCCGAGCCAGGCCAGTCCCCAGGGCCACAAACTGCAGTTTTGCTGGGACGTCCTGCTAGCTTTGGCGCGAGAAAGGCCGCAGAGAGGACTGGCCGCAGAGAGGTCCTGTGCCCGTGATACGGCTCTTGAGAAGGGGCTTCGTCACTGACGGAGACCAGGCCCACCAGGTTCCTTGCGCGGGGTGGCCGCGGGGTGGCCGTGGGGAGCCGAAGCCCCCCCCCCGGCGCCGTCACTTCTCACCGCCGTCTTCTCGGGCCTCCAGGACTCGGATTCTCCGAGGCATTCCACGGCCTCCAACAGCTCCAACCTGAGCAGCCCGCCCAGCCCCGCGTCGCCCCGCAAGACCAAGAGCCTCTCCCTGGAGAGCACGGACCGCGGGAGCTGGGACCCGTGAGTGGCCTCGGCGCTCAGAGTGGACGCCGGAGCGGCCTCTCCCCCCACAGCCCCTCCGCGGCCCGATCTCCGCTTCCCCGCCCCCGCTCCCCAGCCCCTGCCCGGGAGGCCCGGGCCGGGCAGCAGGAGCAGGGTGGGGGTTCTGGAACGCGGACGATGCACCTGCAGCCCCCCTGGCCCCCACTCAGCCCACACCTCCACGCCCCCTCGCCCCGACAGCAACAACCATAAAGGCAGACTTCCACTGAGCAGCTTCGATGAATATCGATTCCATTTCGTACACTTAGAGTTGCTTTCCATAATAGTTGCCCCCCCCCCAAAGGTAGCCTGAGTAGACGGATCCCACGGACGGCGCGGTGAGAACTTCAGGCGGACCGGTGTCCTCGGGGAGTCGCACCCTCCCGAGCGGCCGCCCGGCGCCCACAGCGGATGTCGACCCGATCGCCGCCAGTAAATCCGTACTCACTAAAGCAGCGCATATTTTACTACATTACAGAGTTTAAATACGTACACAAATGTAGAGGTTAAATACTGAATGTACATAGTAAAAAGAAGCATCTTGTATTCGACAAAAGATGGATACGTATATAAGAGAGAGATCATTTAATTTAAAGAAATGTGTTGTTTCTTGTCTGTTTTCCAGCTCAGTACTTTAGAGGGTAGGAAGGCCTTGAGTGTAGACGCTCACAGGCTTGAGGAGTCAGAGCACCCCCCTCCCAACCCCAGCCGGCTCTCACACCGGCCGGGGCCGCAGTCCCACGGGGGCTTCAGGAAAACCTTCCGGAACTTGGTCTCGCCGCTCTGGGCTGCGGCCCGGGCACAGACCTGACCCCGGAAGGTTCTTCAGCAGCAGCGTCGAAAGGCTAATCTCCTTCCAAGACCTGTCCTTTTCCGGCAGCAGGATTCCAGCCACGCTTGTCCTTTTTTTTACCGTGTTTGGTATCTTCTGCAGATGAGTGTAGAAATGCCGTCTTGTCACGTCCTGAGCCCTTCCGTTGAGAGGACGCGAGGAATGTCACGGCTTCTGAGGGTCCCTAACAAGGTTCAGAGAAGCGCTTTTCTCCTGGGCTACCCCAGTTCCCGCGCGGCCCCCTGGGCGGAGGGGGGCTCGCGCTCCGCAGAGAAGCCCCAGGAAGGGTGTCGTTACCAAATAAAAAACCTCAGATGCGAGGACTTGAACAGCCTTAACCAAATATTCTTCCCCACACCGGGCGGGAGACGGAAACGCGCGGCCCGGGCGCGGGCAGGACGCCGGGGAGCCGCCACCTGGCCCGGCCCGCGTCCCTCCCTGCGCGGCTCAGGCTCCGGTTCCACCCAGGTGAGCACCTGCCGTTCCGGCCACCGCGAGCCGGTGAAACGCACGCCCAGCACAGCCCTGCTTCTTGAGACGTAGTCGCCAGTTAAGCACATGTGAGCGGAGGGAGAGAGAAATAAAAATATCTCCTGGAAGTAAAGAGAGCGGGTCTCAAAATGTCACTTTTTATCTTAAATTCCTCTGGGAGCTAGAAACGCGATTTATCCTCTCCCTAGACTTCAGCCAACAGGGAACCTGAGTGGCGGTGTGTGAGCACCGTCTCCGCAGGGCGCACCCCTCTCGGCGGAGCCGGGACCGTTTCCAGGTCGATGCTACCCTGAGAGGGCACCGGGAGGTTCCGGAGGGAGGGAGGTTCCCAGTGGCGGCGGCGGGGGGGGGGGGGGGGGATGTGTTGCAGAAGGGTCGCGGTAGAGGATTTACAAATGACGGGTTTGGGAGTCAAGCGGTCGGCAGGGTGCTTGCGTGGGCAGGGGGGCTGCGGGCGGGCCTCGCGTACTGCGCGGTCCTAAGCTCCTAGATCTTTCTGCTTCGGGGAAAGAGTGGTCGCGTGAAGTGCTCCCGGCTGTCCAGATGTCGAGGATCAGACCTTGAGTTTGCTTCCTGCCCTAGACCGGGTGGCGCTGTGAACCCAGCACTTGGGGGAGAGGAGGCCAGCCGCCTCCCCTCCTCCCTTTCCCCTGGCGCTTCCCCTCCCCGCGCGCCGCACCCCCACGCTGAGCCTTTAGCTTATAGCTGTGACAACCACGTGTGAATTTTTGTTGCCTGTGGGTGCTTATTTTTTAAAGGATGCTTTCAGGATCAAAGTACCCCCCTGCCCGAAGCCTGGACCCCACTGCAGTGAGTCATGGCGGGCAGAGCAGAGCGCCCCCTAAGGCTTGGCCCGCAGCCCGGCTCTCAGGGAACTGCACCCCAGCACTTTTTGTTTCCTCCACAGCAGGCTGACAGAGCGGTCCCCGGTGTGACAGATTCTGACAGCAGGGCTTTGCGGGAGCAGCGCCGAGGGTGATGGGGGGCGGGGGGTCCCCGAGATAACGATCCTTCCACTGGGCTTACCCCACTCGTAAGGACAGAGCCGTTGCCAGTTGCCGTCGGAAGCTTCTCGGCATGACCTGGAAAGACCGGGGCGGGTCCCAGGGCAAACGACACGTGCTGTTCATTCGAAGGGATCTGTCGGAAGCTTCTCGGCATGACCTGGAAAGACCGGGGCGGGTCCCAGGGCAAACGACACGTGCTGTTCATTCGAAGGGATCTGTCGGAAGCTTCTCGGCATGACCTGGAAAGACCGCGGCAGCGGCATCGCTGTCCGAAGTCATTTGTCCCGCGGGACCTTTTAAGAACCGGTAGGGCGGCCGGAGCTCGTTTCGCAGTAGGAAGGAAGGGTCGGAGAGGCGCTCGCGGCTGGTCTCTCGGTGGTATTCGGTGCTAGGTCTGGCCGGCCCACCCGTTGTCTACCCTTGACTTCTCACGAATTTCATTGTGCGTGCTTTGGGTATATAAAATTATATGCGCACATGGCTGTTTCTTTTTGCCAAATACAAAAGCCTTCCTCTTCGTCACCTGATCACGGAAGATTCCCACAGCCCTACGTACCTGGGCGATGCGTGCTCGGTCCCGGGAGCAGTTTGAAGGGCAGGAGCCCGGGCCGGAAGGGCCTGTCCATTCAGTTTCCCACGCAGCCCTCGTACTCAGGCTTCTGGGGAGAATCCGAAATTCCTGTTTGCGGCGACAGTCTGTCACTCCCTGGCTGGTGCTCGGCCCCGCTCGGCCTCCGTGTGGCTACAGTCACGTCTGTGTCGTTAGTGCCACGTGCACTTCGGCAAGAGACCGGTTGCTTTCACGCGGACTCTCAGGTATCACCCAAGGGCCAGAGCAGGCGCGGGCCGGCGTCCCGAACACCCGCCCCCGGGCACAGCAGGGCCGTTCTGGTCACAGACGCCGTGGCCCCCTGGCCGGGTGGGGCCCTGGAAACTCCCCACCCGTGTCTGGACGGAGGGGCGCGCTCAGCGGCCAGACAGGGCACAGGCCGGGCGCCTCCGCCCCCAGCGGCCCTGGCCGGGCCCCTGACCCAGCAGGCAAGCTGCACGGCGGTTCATCGAGCTCCCCCTGAAGCCCCTTCCCTTGTTGGGACTCGAACGATCGCTTGAGTCCAGATGTCTGCAGGGTCCCGCCGGGGAAGAGGGCCGGTTCGGCAGGAGCGGGTGTCAGCCGTCAGCCGGGGCCAGTGGGCCGAGCCAGCCCTCCTCCCCAGGACGACTGCCACGCACGAGCAACCCTGTCGCTCATGGGGCCAATTGACGAAAACAGACCTTGAGATTTCATGAAAACAAAATCTGCCTTTTCGTTTGATAGTGTAATATCATTTATTTTATAAATTTTTTAGGGTTTTTTTTCTCATTGTAATATTGTACAGTTTTGCATGGCCTAGGTGTAATCATTTTTTTGTTCAGAATATAATGCGGACAAATGTGTGTATGGAAGGAAAAAGGCTGTTGCGTTGGCCTCTGATCACTCTTGATTTTCTTTGGTTTTATACCCTCAATGTTTTAGGGAAGTTTCTAAGAGATTCTCTGCTACCAGACAATGGTGTGGATTCTTTTGCACAGAAATACTGAAGGTGGGACAGTCGAAAATGTAACAAGACTCCTCGCCAATATTTTATGTTGGTCTCGGTATTAACCAGAATTTGATGTATTGCAATAAAACAGGGAACTGTTGGACTCGACTGTTTCGTCTGTTCTCCCCGACTGAAACGTCTGGGGAGCGGAGGAGAGGTGACTGACTCCTCGTCTTACTGGGTCCCGCCTCCGGCCCGTCCCCATCCCCTCCCTGCAGGGCCCGGGATTCGAGGAACCTAGGACCTTCCTTAGGTCCGGGGAGCAGTCCGATCTCCTCCGGCCAGGCCCCGCCCGAGGCACCCGAGGCAGCCCCACTGCGTGCAGCTGCCAGGCTGAGGACCCTCTGCGTGGCCAGTTCCCCCCTGGCTGTCACGTCTGACTGTACCAACCGGTGGTGGCTGGTTTTCTGTCTGCTTCCTGCATTTAGTGCCTCTGCCCCTGTCCCCGGATCAGGACGAAGGGCACATCGGGGGACACGCAGGCCAGGCCGGGAGCTCTTAACAAGGTAAAGTGAAACTGGCTGAGACCCGCTCCCCACCCCTCACCCCCCATGCCATTTCACACACAGTTGACGGTCCCGACCGTTGTGGGTGTAACGGCCGCCTCGTCACAGAGGCAGGTGTGCGGCAGGCTCACACCGGCAGGCCCGGAGACCCAGGCCGCGCAGGCCCTGCCGGTAGGCGTCTCCGAAGTAGCTGCGGCCCTTCCGTGGGTGGCCAGGGTGAGGGGGACACCCGGCTGCCTCCCCTCTCTTCCCGTGCTGAACGCAGACAGAGCTTTCCGGGGCATGACACTGGCCCTGACCCTCTCCCAGCGGAAGGACGAACACCACAGTGCTGGGATGGTGAGTTTCGGTGTTCTTTTTAATATTGAAACAAATCTGACCATTACAAGAATTGTACAAAAATTAACAGCCCGTAACGACCCCCCAGCTCTAAGCAGGCGTCATCCGCACCTCCGTCTCCTCCACAAAAGCCCTGGGGCCTGGAGGGGGAAGGGGGGGCCCCCACACCAACTTCCCACGCAGAGACAAGGGCGGGATCGCTCCCACCCGTCGCGGGCCGCGTCAGTTCTGCGGAAACTTCCACGCGTCGGGAGTATACAGACCAGCCAGAGAGCGGGCAGGGCCTGCTCAGAGCACAGGCTGGAGGGAAGGGCAGAAAACACAAATCTCATTCTAGAAGCACACACACGAGCCTTAGGCTTCACGGTCAGTAAAAATCCAGGGGCTTCTCGGTATTTCCGGCGGCAGAGGTTCCCGGGGAACGCGCTCACCTTCCGGCGAACATTCCATCAGGAACATCCCCGGGCCCGAAAGGGAAAAAAGGAGAGAAGGCCGCCTTATCTTTACCTGCTTCAGAGGCTCCACACGCACGTGCAGACTGGCGGCGCGGCCGGGCCCCGCGTGCAGTCCCGCGCGGCTCGCCCCGCGCCCTCTTAGCGGTCAGAACCGCCTAGAAGCAGCGGCCTCTCCGGAGCCGCCCGCGTGGACGCCCCAGTCCCCCCGCCTCAGCCCGCTACTGCTCGGCCTGCCGCCGGCGGTAGTTGCTGTAGGCCTCCTCGAACATGGCCTTGCAGGGGAAACGGGCCTTGAGCTTGGAGCAGATGAGGAAGGAGCCCCCCATCTTCCTGTGCAGGGAGTAGGTCTCCTCGGGGGGCGGGACGAGGCGGTGCTTCAGCATGATGGGGATCAGGTTGTGGATCTTCTCGGTGGTGCTCTGCGTGCCGAAGTCAAAGGGCCCCTCCGAGGCGAAGGCTTCCCCCAGGATCAGGATGGCGTCCAGATGGGCGTCCTCCATGGCCTGGGGGGGGGGAAGGGTGAGCGGCGCCGGCGCCCCGAGCATCCCTCACAGTGTTCTGAAGGGGCGGGCAGGGTCGGGTCAACGCGATGAGCGAGTGGTGACCGGGGCCGAACTCCAACACGTGCCACTCGCGCCCTCAGCGCCGGTGCCCGGCCGCCCGCGCTCCCCCGGCCCCGCTCCAGGTCTACGCGGGCCCATCCTGCCTGGGCCAGGCCGGCCTGGAGCGCAGGGCGGGAGGAGAGGGCGCCGCCGCCTCTCCCTCCATCCAGTTGTAAGTCGAGGTTCGGCTTCAAAGGGAAGAGTCCCGCCCCCCCCCCCCCCCCCACGCACAGGCCTCAGGGCCCTGCGGGGCTGACCTTGACCTCGTAGCCCGTGAGGAACTTCATCTCTATGGATTTCTTCAGCACCGCCTCCCTGTCCCTGTCGGCGGCTGCCCTGATGATCTGGGGGGACGCACACCAGGGACCGACAGCGGCTCCTGAGGAGGCGTTCCCGGGGCCAGGGACCCCCAACTGCCCGCCCCCCTCCTTGTCCCCCTCACCGTCCTTCCAAGTCCCCCGCCTGCGAGTCCAGCGGGCCTTGTCCTCACCCACCGTCGCCCGACCCCGTCGGTGTCCCCCACCCCCTAGGAGCTTCCAAGCATTCTAGGCCAAGACCGGCCCCGCCCCCGGCCCCGTCTACCTGAATGTAGAGGTCAGTGAAGGATCGGTCAAATTCCCGAGTTGCCCCAAAGTCCAGAAGGGCCACCTGGGGGGCGGGCGATAGCGGGGGAGGTTCGCCCTGGTGGAGAGGGGGCCGAGACCCCCCCCCCCGTCCCCGAGGCCCCTCCCCAGCGGAGCTCCGGGGGGCTCACCTTGTGCTGCTGAGGGTCATAGAAGAAGTTGGACCAGTTGGGGTCCGTCTGCATGAAGTGGAACTCGAACAGCTCCCGCAGGCACAGGACCAGGATGTTGTAGCAGATCTGGGGGGGGGCGGGCGGGCGGGCGGCCGGGTCACCGCGGCCCCTTCTCCATCCTCCACCCGCCCCGCCCTCTGCTGCGCAAGGGCCCCTGACTCCAGGTGTGCCAGGCACGGGGACACGGCGGCGCCCCCCCATCCCCTTTGTCCCAAGGCCCGGTCAGACACACCTCGTTCCGGATCTCCTGGCTCAGCCCCTCCGCCTGGTCCAGGGGGAAACCGGACACCAGCTCCGTGGTCAGCACGTGGGGGCTACAGAGCTCGTCCACGATCTCAGGCACGTAGAAGAAGGGGTGGTCCTTCAGCAGCTCCCTGCAGGGGTGGGGGCGGTGGGGGAGTCACACCCCGGCCACAGAGTCTCACCCCCTCACCCCAGGCCCTGACCACAGCCATCACCCATCAGCCCCTCTGCCCCTCCCGCTGCACCTGAACTTGCGGGCACAGGCCGCCTCCCGCTGGTAGTCACACTCCAGGGCCAGCTCCCGCCTCAGCACATCGATCAGGTGCTCGGGGAACAGGCCTGGGCGGGGAGGAGGGGGTCAGCGCGGGCTGGGGGCGCCTCTTGGGTCCCCAGAGCCCATCCTGAACGCCTGCCCTTGACCCACGGCCAGCCTGACCTTCAGGAAGCATGTTGCTCATGTTCAGCACGGCCATAAGGTTGTTGACGTCACTGTTGATGCTCTGGGCCACACCCGGGTACTGAGGGGGGACAGAGGGGTCCCCGGGCAGACAGGGCGGCCGCCGGCCTGCTGGCTTCCCGGCCGAGTCCCGCCCAGACCCCGCCCCAGGCTGAGGGACGGCTCAGACCCCACGATGCTGCCAGGACCACCGGGTCCCATCACGACCTGGTTCTCCACCGCCCGCCTCCCCGCCCCACTCCCCCCGCCCCCAACCGAGCCTGCAGGGAGGCCGGTGTCCCTCCACAAATCCTTCCCTTCCCAGCACTGCCCTGGAGCTGGGGACGGACAGGAGGAGACGCGGCCCTGCCCCAGAGAGGGGGCGCCCGGGGGGGCGGATGCGTAGCGTGCCGAGACCCCGACGCCACAGGGCCCCGGCTGTGCCCTCCGCAGCCCCCACCCCCACCCGGGCACGGGCGCACACGCGGGCGCCCACCTGGATCTTCATGGCCACCTCGCGGCCGCCCTTCATGCGAGCCAGGTGCACCTGCCCGATGGACGCGGCCGCGAAGGGCCGCTCCTCAAAGTACTCCAGCTTGTCCCGCCAGCCAGGGCCCAGGTCACCGTTGAGGGTCTTCTGGCGGGAGGAGAGAGGCGGGGAGGGGCCGTGAGCCCAGCCTGCCCTGACAGGCGCCCCCTGCCCCCCGCCCCCGGCACCGCCCGCCTCACCATCATCTGCTTCAGCGGCATGAAGTCCGCGCTCTGCCTCACCCGCTCGAAGATCTTGGCCAGATGGGGGTTGATGAAAGCGTCGTCTGGAAGGCACCCGAGAGAGCAGAGCAGGGGGCCGGCCGCTCAGGGAAGGAGCCCGGCGGGGCGGGGGGGAGGGGGGGCGCGGCACGGCAGCCACCTCAGGGGCCCCGGTTGCGCCCGGGGAAGGCGACCGAGACGCCGCTCTGCCCTGCACGCACCGGGAGCCGGGCTCGGAGGCCACAGGGCTCGGAGGCCACAGGGCTCGGAGGCCACAGGGCTCGGAGGCCACAGGGCTCGGAGGCCACAGGGCTCGGAGGCCACAGGGCTCGGAGGCCACAGGGCACGGGCCCGAGGCCGCGCGGCGGCTCCCGCCTGGCACGCAGGCCCCTGAGGCTGTAGACGGAGGCTCGGGAGGGGACGTGGGGACGCCGGCCAGGCCGCGCACGCTCTCCGGGCCCCCTCCTTCCACTCCCCCCCCAGGGCCCCCTCCCAGCGGGGCCGAACTCCCGCCCCCCCCCACCCCGCAGGGCCCACTCACCCTGGATACTCAGCATCTGGCCCAGCTTGAGCGCCGCCCCGCGCACCTTGCACAGCGTGCGGACGATGCGCTCCGCGTTCGCCTCGGACAGGAAGGGGCTGGAGTCCAGCACGGCCTTCTTCCCTGCGGGCCGGAGCCGGGTCAGCACGCGGCGCCCGGCCCCTCTCGGGGCGTCTCCGGGCCTCACCCCGCCCGGGAGGGGCACGAGCCCGGGGAGCTGCTGGGGGCGGCCGTCGGGCGGCCGCGGGGGCCCGAGCGCGACCCAGCCCCACGGCCCCTGGGCCCGACGCCTCAGGGACATCTCCGTCCTCCCGGTGAAAACAGGGACGGGACGCTTCAGGACGCGGAGACTTTCAAGAGCGGCGCGGAGGAACCCGGCACAGAGCTGGACGCGGGTCCTCCGTCCTCCTGGCGGGTCCCCGACACCGCGATTTCAACCCAACCCTCGGTACCCCCTGCCCGATGCTGTGGAAGCTTCCCCAGGCCTGACCCCGGCCCCCTCTCAACACACACGCGCACATGCACACACACGCACACGTGCACACACCAGGCACGCACACACATGCACGCACCAGACGCGCACGTGCACACTCGTATACACTGGCACACCCATGTGCACGCACATGCACGTGTGCTCGCACACACGCACCAGACACGCACGTGTGCACGCACATGAACGCGCGCACTCGCACAGGCACACACCACACATCCGCACTCGTGCACACGTGCGCACACGTGCGTGTGCACACTCGCACAATGCACTCACACCCGCACACCGCACACACGCTAAGCCCCTCCCTCCATACCAGTCCCCGGGCCCGACACGAGCACTGCTGAAGAGCACAGTCAAGTGCAGGGATGGGAATGGGGTGGGGGGGCCAGGCACCAGGAGGGAGGACCCGGGGACCCAGGCGAGGAGGACTAGTCACTGTCCCTCCCCCGATGAGGGTTACAGCACCCCTGGGGTCACTGTGAGGCGGGCTGGCTGCAGCGAGGGCGCAGCCCCCCAGGGAGAGGAGCGCAAGGTCCAGGACGGCACACGGCTGGCCGGTATCTACCTCCCCCTCTGGCCACAGAGGCCCCCGACGGGCGGTAACCCTGGGAGTGAAGACCACCTTTGTCCGGAACGACCAGGGGCGTAGGGTGCAGGGCGAGGATTCGGGCCACGGGGAGGCCGAGGGACGGCGGGGCGCTCCGACCTCAGCGCCCTCGCCCCAACCTCGGCACAGCCCTGCCTGGATACCGAGTCTGCGCCGGTCCCGAGGCGGGGAGAGGCCCGGGCAGGGGGCTGGCTCTGCACCTGCCGCCCCCACCCCCAGCTCCTCCAGTCCCGGGTCATCTGCTGCTCTCCCCGCCCGGTGCCCCGCGAGCCTGCTCAGATCTGCCCCCAAGGCCGCACGCACGGTGCCTGGCGCTTTCCTCGGCCTGCACCGCCAGGGGCCCGGCCCGGCGCGGCCCGAAGGGGGAACAGGAGAGGCGGCCGGCACACCGCTGCCCTGGGGGCCGTGTCCAGCCTGGCCTCTGACAGCCTGGGGGTGGGGGGACGTGGGGACCGAGGGCCCGGGACACAGAGTTTGCAGACGAGAAGCCCCAGAGAGAACCCACGAATCCGCTGGCACCCGAGGTCGGCTGCACGAGGCTCACTCCCGGGGCCCCAGACGGCAAGACCTGCCCCCAGAAGGCCGAGAAGGGCCGAGAAGGGCCCCCAGATCACCCCCTGCCCTGGGCAGCAGCGGAGGGCCAGCGCGGAGGGAAGGGCGGCCCCTCTACGTGCCCTCTGCCCTCCCCGGCCCCCGGGCACGGCGGGAGGAAGCGCGCTGGGGAAAGGGCCGCAGCCCCAGTGGGCAGCAGGCGAACGCGCCCTCCCGGCACACAGTAGGGCTCCCGAGACGTGGGGACCGTGCGGGGCCCTCTCGGGCCTTTCAGGCAGCCCTCCCCACAGTCTGCACTCCTGCCCGGGCAGGGCTCGCTCTGACAGCAGCCTGGGGAAGCCAGGCCATGGCAGGTGTGGCCCCCACTCAGGAGAGGCCCTCCAGGGGGCGGACCGGGCCCCCGCCGGTCTGGCCCGGGCCCACCGTGGCCCGAGCCCGGCGAGCGCCCCCGACCCTCAGCCAGGGTCACCACTTCCCTGGCGAAGGTCGCCTCTTCTCTGCTTGGACGAGGTGGGATGACAGCAGCCAGCTTCCAGCGGGACGGGCTTCGCGCCTGGAGAACGCGGGCTTCTCGTTCCAGAGAAAGCCGGGCTTTTCCTAAAGTGTCTCAGCACCGACACTAAAAATACCCTCGCTAAGCCCTCCGTCCTCCGGCCCCTTCCAAGGACACTCCGTGTGTCCCGTGCACCCCGCTCTCAGGGGCCCGTGGGGGCGGACCAGTGCCCTCTCCCCAGGAGGCCCTTGTCCCCACAAGGGGTCTTGCGGGTGGAGAGAGGCCATCCAGACCGGGGGCAATGCGCGTGGTGACCTGGCCTCACTGACCTCACAGAGGAATCGTGAGACAGAGGGTCTCAGGCCAGAGAAGAGGCCACTTCGGGTCTCTGGGTGGGGGGGACCAAGGGCCCTGAGGGGTCTGTTCCTCCAGCACCGACGTCCCTCACCCACAGCCAAATGGGGAGCCCTGGGTGCCTGACCTGGCCAGACCACTGGGTGCCAACGGCCCCACAGAGTCTGGGAGGGCCGGGCAGGTGCAGAGACACAACCTCGGCCACCACTGACACAGAACCCAGGACATGAGGCATCCCTGGAGGCCAATTCTCCAGGCACATGGCGGGGGGGGGGGGGGGGGTGGCGCGCAGCTGGGGACTGACAGGCCCACCTCCCGGGGCCCACCCTGCCCTCCCGGCCAAGGGCCCAGCTCACCTGGAGGGTCCCCTGGGCGGAGGCTCTTCTTGGCCACCTCGGCCAGCGCCCCGAAGCCTAGACCCACGGCCAGACCTGCAAGGAGAAGGGCGCTGGGTGCTGGCACGGGGGCCACCCACCGCCCTCCCGTCCACGAGGCCCAGAGCAGCCCCACGGTCACCCGCCTCCGCTCCGACCCTCGCCGACCGCCAGACGATGCAAAAAGGGAGAAAAAAGGTAGGAGACACACATCTGCTATTTTCAGAGGTTTGGCTCAAGGAAGCTCCATCCAGCTGGACCCCCATCACCCTTGCTAGTCTGCAGGCTCCCCGCGCACAGACCCTAAGAAAACGCCCAAGCAGGAAGGGTTTCCGGCACGAACGGAATACGCGCCAGGAACGGTCCGTGGGCCGAGGACATCCTGGCCACACGGGGCACCCCTGGGAACGCGGCCGCTCACTCCGGCGTGACCCGGCGTCGCAGTTCTCTAGAACTCTCGCAACTGGAAGGAAAGCCCTCCCTGCAGTGATATGAAGCAGCCGTCGGTGGGCGTCAGAGCGTCTGCAAAGGCAAAGTGTCCCTAATCCGAGCCGTGGAGACTCACAGGACCGCGGGCCCGGCAGGTGCAGATGGTGGTCTGAGGACAACGGGGGACCAGATGATTTCTAATCTAAAAATGTTTCAGAATCATCCACAAAGTTCATTAATACGTCTTTTGTCCAGAGACCAGAAGTGCCTGATCCCGACCGTCCAAGAAAGGCCCACGGAACCCAATGGGTGCCACTGAGGCCACACAGAAAGCCCAGGGGCGGGCCAGGGCTGAGGTGGGGGCGCACATTAGCAGAGAGAAAGACGACACGCCTGAGCCCACTGACCCCGCAGAAGGGACAGCAGAAATCCAGGGACGACACCGGACAGGCCCTGAGACCCGTGGGGCTGGGAGACCGTGGGGCAGCAGCCCCCACGCCCAGTGGGTGGTTTAGTGAGCCAGGAACCCAGCAGAAACATCTGCGTTCTCCGAGCTTCTACAACGATTACGTATTCGTGTTACGAAAAATGTTATTCTACTAAAAATTTTATTTAACGAGAAACAGTTAAGTGCAGACAAACAATTTTTTTTTAATTTTTTTTAACGTTTTATTTATTTTTGAGACAGGGAGAGACAGAGCGTGAACAGGGGAGGGTCAGAGAGAGGGAGACAGAGAATCTGAAACAGGCTCCAGGCTCTGAGCTGTCAGCACAGAGCCCGATGCAGGGCTCGAACTCATTTAAATCAAAAGAAGGTAACCCAACCCTACAACGTGCTCTGGCGACACACATCTTCCCCACCGGCAGGCCGGTGGGCAGCCTCCCTCCGCCAGCCAGAAGCAGGGCTCCTGCCCCACAGGTCATGGCCGGGACTCACCGGTCCACCAAGAGCGGGCGCTCCCAGCAGGGCCAGGCGCCAGCAACGCTCCCGTGTTTGCCACGCTCACTTCTCCCATTCAAAACGGCTAGGCCGGTGCCGTCCCGAGAAATACAATGCCAGCCACGTGTCTAATGTTAAATTTTCTGGGGTGCCTCGGTGGCTCAGTTGGGCGTCTGACTTCGGCTCGGGTCATGGTCTCTCCGTCCGTGAGTTCGAGCCCCGCGTCGGGCTCTGCGCTGACGGCTCGGAGCCTGGAGCCTGCTTGGGACTCTGTCTCCCTCTCTCTCTGCCCCTCCCCTGCTCATGCTCTGTCTCTGTCTCTGAGAAATGCATAAACCTTAACAAAAAAAATTTAAATTTTCTAGTAGCCACCTTACAAAAGGCAAAAAGAAGCACGTGAAGTGAACGTGCGTCCTCTATGTTATTTAACGTAAAACAGCCCACATATGGTCATTTCTACAAGTGCTCTTACAGACGAAAATTGCTAGAGGTATTTCAGGGTTTTGTTCTGCTTTTGTACAGAGCTCGCAAACTCCAGAGTCCAGGCCGGACAGGATGGGCCACGCTCTGGAGGCCACGGGAAGAAGCCAGTCACCCGAGAACAGCCCCCTGGGCCCTCTCAGGATGTCCTGGTGCCAGGACACGGGCGCTAGGGCCTGTTTTCCCGCCAACCAGCTCCGGACGGCACTGGGCACAGAGCCGAGGGCAGCCAGGGTGCCAATTAAACATTAACTCTCCTGCTGCCCGCCCACCTCACCCCTCCCAACACGTTATCTGACTCCGCAAAGGAAGTGATAACAAGCAAGGTTAACCTTCAAACTATAGTGACTTTCACCAAGGTCTCCCTGCATCTAGATTTTTCTCTGCCGAGATCAAGTCCAAAGTCAAGCCCACAAAAGAGGCAGATGCCTTCAAAGGTTAACCAGCCTGGCCAGTGCTTGCAGGGGTGCCCCCCCCTCCCCCACACCCGGTCAAACTCTTGGCGGCCACGTCTCCACCGCCGGGCAGGGCCAGAGACCTTGGCCTCAGGAGCTCCTGCTCCAGCGAACCAAGAATAAACCGGCCCCCCCGCACCCCCACCCGGGCTCAGGCGATGCCCGGAGCCGCGCCGACCGGGAGGCACAAGGCCGGCCAGGCTCTTCAGTCCCCCAGAACCGGGCGGAGGCAAACGGGGGAGGGCAGCCCCTCCACCTCGGACGCCCGGAGCCCCGCTAAGCCAGCTCACAGCCTGCGGCACCCCTGACCTCAGTCCCCGCCCCCGCCCCCCGTCGTGCTCCGGCCCCACACGGCCACAGGCAGCTGCAGAACTGCTCTCGGCCCCGCACTGGCGACAGGGGCCTCCGTCCTCGCCCGCGAGCAGGCGCCAGGCCTTCCGAGACAGTTGCTGGCGGTTCTGTCGCGAACAGAGGTTCTGCCGTCAAGCGTGGGGGAGGATGGCAGGGTCCTCCCCAGAGACGGGAGAGCGCTGGGCCGGCTTCCCAGGCCCCCAGTCTGGGCCTGTCCCCGCCAGGTCCCTCCAGAGGTCATCGGGGCCACCGGGCCGCCGTCCAGACGGCCATCAGAGGTTAAGAAAAGGAAAAACAAAACACCCTCCAGCCAACGGCCTGGTGAGGGTGCCCCGAGCAGGAAGAGGAAGCAAACGTTCCTTGGGGCTCTGGCTTCACCCGCCAGCAGCCCCGGGTGTGTTCACAGAGCCGGCTCGCAGGGGTTCCTGTGCAGGGGCCGCGGGCAGAGGGGTCTGCGGACAACACACCGTGTGCCGGGCTGCTCTGAGCCTCGCTTTTGTAACCCTAACGGTCCTTCTGATCTTAGAAGACAAAGCTACGCGTGGAGGAGGCAGGGGCTCCGAGGGGACCCTGAACCCTCGGGAGTCCCGGCCGCCCTCTCCGCCATCACTTGTGCCCTCCACCCTGCCTGGCCCGGGGTGGGCGGCAGGAAGGAGCGGAGTCCCCTGGACAGGGTGCCCCCAGGCTGTCAGGAGCTGCCTCCCCCCCATGCCCAGCACCGGCCCGGCCATGGACGCGGGGGCTGGTCACAGGTCCCCGGGCTCAGATCGCCGTGTGCGCAGCGGGGCCTCCCCCGCTCAGGTCCCTGCAACGTCATGAATGCGCACGTGGCCCCAGGGACCCAGGCGCTGTGGCCCCACTTGTCATCAGAACTGGAGATGACAGTAAGTGCCCTTGCCGTCCTCACAGAGCTCCTGAGGGGCAAGACAGACACACGCACCCCCGGTAACGCACCTCCCGAAAAGCAGAAACCACGGCCCGTAACCCCCGCTGAGTGGGCACTGCGGGACGGTTCTGCACGGCTCCTGGCCCAGGCCACAGGACCCCCCTGTCTATCACCAAACTTCTCACTCTGCCTTCTACCCTTCCTCTTGGGAGCATGTCCTTTGTACATTATTAAAATCTCCTTTAAAAAAAGATAAAGTGAAAACAGTTGGTGGGAGTGTCTTTTGTTTTAAACGTGCTTACTTAACAAAATCAGAAAACAACCAAATATGCCTGTCCCCCCAACGTGTGTTTGTTCACCAGCAGGGGGGGGACACAGGAGCTCGCTCTCCAGAGCGCGCCGGGCCCGCGTCCCCATATGTCAGAACCATAGCAGCCGTCGCTTTGGTCTTCTGCCCAAGCGACCTTCTCTTCCAACAGACAGGACGCTCTTTCGTGGCCACACCTCTCTTTTTTCAGTATGTTGTTTTCTGACTAACACGTGGCCCAGTGTTCTGACGGCAAGAGAGTCCTGCAACCAATAGCAGAAACACGTGTGGACAAGGGGAATCACGTGGCAACTGAAGCATATGAGGGACAAACGGACACACGAGTCCCACGGTGCCCTTGACCCTTTTCCGTACCTCAAGACTTTTTTTTTTTCCTCTGCACCCAATGTGGGGGTCGAACTCACGACCCCGAGTTCAGGAGTCACCTACTCCACCGACTGAGCCAAGCGTGTGCCCCGTTACCTTAGTCTTAACAAACCCGATGAAGCCTCACGAACTGTTTTTTAAAGCAAGTATTTATCTGGGACTCACAGTTCCTTAGCCTTTTACCTTCTAAAAATGGAAGGCTTCCCCAGGGTCCCTTCCGGCTGCTCCTGGCTCCTGCCCCACTGTCTTGTCCTCACATCTGTTTTCCAGACCCTATTTCACAATCGCCCCCCCACGTCCCCCTTATTTCTTCCTGCTGCTTCGCGTTTTGTCCCAAGTGTCCTGTCACCTCGGTGCCCTCCCCGCTTCTGCCTGGCGGCGCCTGGGAGGTCCCGGCAAGGCCCGCAGCCGCCACGACACCGTGAAGGAAGGAGCGCTCGGCCGGCCGGGATCGGCTCCGCGGCACCTGCTCCGTCCGCTCACCTGACGGCCGCGGCGGGGCCCGGAAGACAAGTCCCCTCAAGCCCAAACTGGAAAGGAGACGGTGGGAAGGACAGGACAGAGTGCAAGAGCCATGCATGACGAAGCCCGACACACCCAACACGCATGTGACGAGAGCCCCCAGGAGGGGAGCAAGGGCGGACACGGGGCCGAAGCAGTGCCCGAAGAAATGACCAGAATCCCCAACACTGACTGGCACGCCGAGCCGCAGATGGAAGCGTCCCCACCCCAGTCATCGCCAGGCCCCTACTTCGCGGGGCACCCGGACTCCTCTGCGGCCGGCAGCCACCCCACGAGGTCGGGCCCCAGCCGACCACCAGGGGCTCCGCGTCAGGAGAGCGGCGCGCAGTGGCCGGGCGGAGGCGGCTGCGGAGGAGCCCCGGCTACACGGGCGCGGGGGCGGCGTCTCTATCGAAGTCCTTTATACACGCCTGGGTTTGGCTTCCGGTCCGCGGCCCCGCCCCACGGCCCCCAACCCTGCAGTGTCTGTGCAGCAGGGCAGGCCACACACCGAGGGGCCTCCGGATGAGAGGGAGCCCGCGGCGTTCACCTTGAACCGCGCCCTGGGCCCGGATCCCGTCCTGGTCACCGACCCCAGCGGTGTGTCCCGCGCGCGGCAGCGAGCGACGCCCAGAGGGAAGAACACGTGGAGGCGGGCGACCCCCGTGCCCAGGAAGAGAGGCTCCTGCCGGGGCATCAGCCACGTGGCGGCCTGGTGTCCCCTGAAGGCCCCACAGGCCCCGGGCTCACAGGGACGGCCAGCCTCCTTGCGGGAGGAGGAAGAAGAGGCCCACGGCCCTGCCCGGCTCCCAGGACGGAGCCACAGGGGGGGAGGGCGATCCTTCTGTGACCCCCAAGTTCCGAGGAGTGGGTGGCAGCGGGCAGAGTGGAGGAAGTGGGGGCAGGGTGGGTGAGGGGCCACCACTCCCTCCTCCCTCCTGGCAGGGTCGGGGAGGGAAGGGGAGGCAAATGAACCACACCCAGGCCGTCCACACGCTCATGAGGGTCCGGGTGGGGGGGGGGCGGATCGCTCCCTGTGCGCCCCCTGCGTCTCCACCCCCAGACCTCCAGCTTGTGTAAGCGGCCAGGACAGGAGTTGTTCCCCATTCAAAAGAGATACAGCAAGTTTTCCCAGGCCACAGTTAAACATCAGGCGTGAGACCAGACTCACGGGCCCAACCCACGAGCCACCACACTCTGGGGGGGGGCGGGGGGGGGGACTGGGTGTGAGGCGGGGCCTCTCCACATCTGGTCTCCTCTGGCTCCGGGTGCGGGGATCCCACCCCAGCGACGGGCAGGCACGGGGGCTGCTCCTAAGCTGACTCCCACCCCCTTCTGGGCCGCTGGAGCTTCATCTGTTCGCTCCCTTGGAAGACGGCACGATGGGCCCCCTTCCTCCAGGATGCCAGCTGCACCAGCGGCGTGCGGATGACGGGTCCTGTGCATTTTAACGTCTCGTGGTATCGATATTCTGGTGTCATATTCTTGTGCATTTTACCCTGAGGGCCTCCTTCCTGCACTGCGTTCTGAGCAATGTCAAGGGCGAGTGGGGGACAGCTCCGGGTCTGCCCAGCAGGAACACTCTTTGCTTTATCACCAGGGAGAACCACCGTTTCAAGGGCGTAGCCTATGAACCACCTCGGTTTTGCCAACTGGAGCCAGCGTCTCTGCCCCAGGATCCTCCCGGAGCTCCTGCGTTTTCCCTGCTCCGGGGGAGACTCGGATTTCACTCCGTGGCCCCATGACTTGATCTCTTTCTACCGGAAGATTGGAAACTGGGTCTGAACAGGAAAGGGCGGTACCAGAAGGTTAGCGAGGCCGCACCAGCTGACGCCAAATTAGCCCACATGTGTGATAAAGGACTCCTGCTCAGGCTTCTAATCCCGGGGCAGGGGACTCTACATGCCAGATGTATCCTTCGGTGGGTTGGGCTGTGCCTCCCATGCACAGCAGGGGTGGGTGCGTGTTTAAAAAGATGAGTTGTTGGGGCACCTGGGGGACTCGGTTAGTTGAGTATCTGACCTCAGCTCAGGTCATGACCTTGCAGTTTGTGAGTTCAAGCCCCGCATCGGGCTCTCTGCTGTCAGCACAGAGCCTGCTTCAGACGCTCTGTCCCCCTCTCTCTGCCCCTCCCCTGCTCACGCTATCTCAAAAATAAACTTTTACAACATGAGTTGGTAAGGCTAGGTTTGAGAACACCCCCTCTGGACCCATCTTGAGCCGCCCAGGGATGGGTACATGAAGCAAAGGCTAAATTTCCTAACCTTTATAAATTCTGGGCTTTTCTCATTGGCTTCCAGAGAGACCATGAGCCACGGCTCCCTTGTGGTACCCAGAGCTGGCACTTTGCCCTGCGGCAGCGCTGCCCGGGGCCGTGGGAGCTAAAGGAGAAGAGGTTTCACTTACAAGCCGTGAGATCACCACGAACCTACGCCACTGATCTGGGACGGGGCAAATGCAGCAGAACACACGGGGCGGGGGGTGATGTGTGTCTGATCCTGGGCTCCTATCTCCCCAATCGCTGCCACCCCCCCCCCCCGCCCCAGTTCCCGTCTTTCGACGGGACTTCACGAAAAGCTGACTGGGTGACCTCTAGGTGGCCTGGTTTGTGTATATATAATGTTTGCCTTCTCCATGTTCTCTTGGGGTTTTATTGTTGACAAACTTTTTGTACAGATAAAAATAGCCACAGCATCTCTGACAAATGTTCTGCACCAGGAAAAGAATCTGGAACATAGCTTGGTGACCCCTCTTGAAGTGTGGGAGGTCTTGAACCACACTTTCTCCTGTTCCCCTTCCCCTATTTACTATTTTGGGTCAGATCTCCTCTCCTAAAAACTTGACTCCTACCCTATCTCCTCTTCTATCCCCCTCCTTAAAAAAACAAAAACAAAAACGAAAACAAAAAACCCGATTTTATAGAAGGGAAAACCTAGGTCACAAGGAAGCAGGGCTGGAACTATAACCCAGATATTACAACGGCATAAAGCCCAGTTCTGACCCCAAATCCAGTATCTGAACCCATCTTTCCCATCATCACTCTTTACCAGGACCTACTGCCCACATCTTAGCCATGATACCCCAGAGCCGGCCTGGACCCAGGACGCCCACCCCCATCTCGGCATGGGAACGGCTGGCACAGCCCCTGCCCTCCACCTCCACTAGCTGAGCACCCGACCTTCTGGTCTCTAGGAGTCCCCTTCCTTCATGTCCCCTTGTAAAACATTCCCACACCTGTCGGTCCACCTGTCGCCCCATGAGGGGAAGAAGGTTGGAAGTGCTTTCTAGAGAAACAAAGAAGAGGAGTGTTACCTCCATCTGCGCAGACAATGACCCACCAGGAAACCACACACCTCACAACCCAGTGAGGAACACACATAAATAGGACGCTTGTACCTCTGGACAAAATGGCTTTTTGCAACGCGTACGGTTCTGAGAATCTCTGCCATTAATTCTGACGGTCTTCTATTCAATTCCATTCTACTTGTTTTTCAAATGTTGGGCCTGACCCACGAAGTTCATGTCACACCCACTGAAGGGTCGAAACGCACAGCGTGAACGCATCCCGGGGAGGGAGGAGGCCCAGAAGTCACCTCTGGGGCCAGAACGGCACGTTCCTCCCAGACCCGCCCCCTCTCTGCTGTCATCCTACCCCCTCGAAGCCCGAAACACGAGCTGCCGAGTGCTGGGCAACAACACGGGCCTCCCTGAATCACGGCCGTGGGCCAACCTCTGGCACTCGGACACCCAGGACGGCTCCAGATCCCGGCAGCTGTCAAGTGAGGGCTCCGGGGGCTTCTGATGGCACAAAGCACCTTCCAAGACCTGAACCTCACCTCACCTCACCTCAACCCAGGCTGCCTCTGGCCACCCGCCCCCCACCCAAGGGGAGCCTCGCACCCGGTCTTGCCGAGGCTGCCTCTCTGCCCTCCACCCAGGAGGGCCTGGCTTCGGCCTCTTTCACCAGGAATTCATGGCCTTCCATCACATTTGAATTTACCGCCACACCCTTCAGTCTGACCACTTTTCCCCGAACAGACCCCCTCTGCTACCCTCACCCGCAAAGACTCCCACGAGAGGATCACACATCTCTAAAACCCATCAGTCAAAGGAAGCCTCTGTGGCGAGCCCCATCTGGAGCGGCAGGAAGGGGGCTCGAGAGAAAGACTACAGAGCGACCAGGGACAGATCGGGCCTCAGACTCGTGGGGAGAGACGAGGGGCCCCATTCAATACTTCGGTAGGAACAAACACTGCCCGCCCCGCCCCGACGAACAGCCTCTTACAACACAGGGGCCGCGCTGGGTCTCCTGCGGAATAAGGACCGCCGGAGGCCCCCAGGGCAGGGACTCCCAAACTCATCCTGGTAGCGGCCCCCCAGAAGTCACACGCTCCGTGAAACACCGGCTGAACGCAAACCCACGAAAGGAAATAAAGCAATAACTCCGTCCCGAAAGTCAGACGATGCTCTGCCAGATCCTCGAGCAGCTAAGGAGCAGCAAATGCCAAATTTTAAGACAGCAACGATGGAAGGAGAGCTTCCGCGGAGAAACTTCCATCCAGTGAAGGCGGCGGGCTCTGCGCGTTCGGAAGACAGACAGCCAGCCAGCGTGAGAGCCCACACGCGGGTCCGCCTCCAGGAGCACGGAGCCAACCCCGAGGGAGGACTAGGACGGCATCTCCGGGACAAGAGGCAGCAGAGACAGAACAGCGTGGATGATGGACAGTCTCGGGAGGGAGACCCAGAAGCCCAGCAAAGCACAGAGCGAGCGGGGCGCGGCTCAGACACACGGCAGCGAGCCCTCACCCGGGTCAGGAAAGAGGTACTGGAGACGACAGCACGGCGTCAGAGCAGGTGCAAGCGCCACAACCTTTCACTGAAAGGCCGTCCCCTCGGCGCAGGCGTGCCCGACGCAATACTACTCTCAGAGCTCCCGGCTCCACAGGCCTCACGACAGCACCCGCGACACCCGCAGGCACGGCGGGTCAGGGCAAACACCAGTCTGCCGGGACTAACCAGCCCCGTGAGGAACCTCTCCTCGCCAGCCGCCCCCCCCCCCCTCGCCCCCACTTGCGGAGAGGCTGAGTGGCAGATGCTGCAGATACCGTCCCCAGGCGTGGCCCGAGCAGCTCATGGCACAGCGGGGGCAGGAGGAATCCAGTCACTGGGTCATCCCCCGAGGGAAAGGGCCAGGGACAGCTAATGCAGGAGCCGACGCCCTCCCCGGGACCCCTGTGGCCCCCACCGTCCTCCTCCTCCACGCAGGCCCCGCGGTGGCCCCGCTCAGCCGGGGCTGGCACGCCAGGGCAGGTGAGGTGGCACGGGGGCACACGGCCACCTTACCTCCAAAGTTGGCCAGCCGCCCGATCCGTGTAACTGGCACCTTCCGCTCCCGAGCCCGCTCGCTGAGCTAGAGGGAGCAAGGAGAGAGACCTCACGGAACTGGCGATCGGGGACAGGACCCCCTTCGGGGCTTCACGCTGCCCCCCCAGACCCCCTCCACCCCCGAAGGCAGCCGCTCCACCAAGAGGGGGCCTCTGTGCTCCTGGAGACTCCAGAGCACGACATCCAGGGGTGTCCCCGGAGGAGGGCCCGCCGCCGGCACCACCGTGGACGGCAGCCGCCCCAGCCCCATCCGAGGGCCCGTCCGGGACGCACCATCTGCTTGTGGGGCTTGCTCTCGGGGCGAGCCTTGGCCTGCCGGGCCTTCTCAATGTCCTCGGCGGTAAGGCCCCCCATGGGGGACTGGTCCTGGTGGAAGAACCTTCGCCGAAGGCCTGTGGCAGAGAGTGGGTCTCTGGGGTCTCCAAAGAGCCTCCCGGTCACTGTGCCCAGAGGGGAGGCAACCTGGCCCGGGAGCCCGGCTTCCCTAAAGGGTCCGCTGGCAACGTAGGCAGGAGCTGGGCCCTCACTGCCGGCCTGGTCCCAGGGTGGAGGCGGCGACCGGTCAGGGGAGGAGGCCGCAGAGAAATCCGTGGGGGCCCCTGCGGTCTGAGGCCCAGAGAACTCTGCTTCCGGGTCATCGAAGCCCTCGGCATATGGCTCTTCACGCCGATCCTGACCCTGCAGGAAACAAAAGCGGAGTGAGAGGAGGAGGCCAGCCCAAGGCTCCCCGTGTCACCCCCGCACAAGCGCGCTCCGGGAAGCGGCCTCAGCCGGCTCCACAGGGGTGAGCCTCCCCGGCCCGGAAGCCCGGAGACACAGGCTCCGCTCCGCGGACCTGGGGGGCAGGGGGTGGGCACACAGCCACCCAGCACCTGCCGGGCACCTTGCCTGTAAATCAGGGCTAAGGAGGGGCTCCCAGGGCTCTGGGGAGTGGGCCAGGCCAACGGACGGGGAGAGCTCTGAGAAGTAAAAGGCCAACCAAAGACTGGCGAGGGCCGTGCAAGGACGGCGTCCACCCGCCACACCCGGCCAGCATCTCGCCGCAGACGCGGCCATCACAAGTCGGCCTGGCCGTTCCTCTAAGAGGCACTTGGCCTCTGTCCCCAGGACAGCGCTGGCCGCTGTCCCCAGGAGCTGCGGGTCCAGGGCAGGCAAGGAGGGAGGCGCCACGTTTTCCCCACAGCGGTCACAGAGAGTACGCTGCGGGCCCAGGTTCTTCCTACGTCAGAACCCTGAGTGGCCTGGAAGGCCTCCTGACCCCTCCCTGCTACTTGCTCATCTGGAAACAGGGCTGCGCACAGTCACAGAGCTGTGTGGGCCACGGGCCGGGGAACAGCACGGGCTCCTGGGGGACGGCGCGGAGGGATGCTCCGAGGCGGCAGAGGTGGGCGTGGGGCGCACAGGGTGCCTGCAGGTGCCGCCAAGCTGCCCCGCGGCCTGGCCACCTCAGCCTGCGGGACACGGAGGGCGTGCCCTCGGGGAAGGAGAGAGACCGGCCATGACGCCGTCGCTCTCATTTCATAAATGGGAAACTGAGGCCGGGAGAACGGAACTGATCCGATAAAGGCCCGGCGACCGGCCTGTGGCGGAGCGGGGATCGCTGGCCCCGCTGGCCACCCTGCCACCGCCAGACAGCACTTGCCGGTGCTGGGCAAGCCCGGTGGGGAGGGGGCGGGGCAGGCTCACGGGAGCCACGGCGGTGGGGCCTCCTCCTGCCCTGAGTGCCGTAACTCTCCCCCGAGTGTCTGCTCAGCGAGTAAGGTAACAAATCCCTTGAAGCTTGAAGGACTAGAGGGTCAGGCATTTCTGGATTACCCGGCCCGCCAGCCCCCCGAGGCAAGGGGACACCGACATCTGAGTTTTCGGGAAAGACCAGGAGCACGCTGAGGGCCATCACCTCGCTCGGTGTCCCCTCTGTGGTGGGACCGCCACACCTCCCCCACCCCACCCCCAGGGATGCCGCTGGAGGCTGGGAATCCTAAAGTCCTGACCAAAGCCCTGGGGGCTGTGACAGCCTCACAGCTTGGAGCAGCAGTGGCCTTTGTCCACAAGGCCAGCCAACCACGCGACAGAAACGGACGGACGGACGGACGGAGGTGGCAGCGCACCCCCTCTGCAGCCCAACTCCAGGCCCACACGGCCGTACACACCCGCCTCCCCATCCGCTCGGGCGCCAGGAACGTCTAGGTGCCCTGCAAGGTGCCGGCCCGGTGGACAGCGCTCTGCGGCCGCAAACCCTGGGGACGGTCGCCTGTCCCGCACGCGGTTTTGCCTGTGCCCCCGCACAAGAAAGGTCTCTGGGGGCGCCTGGGTGGCGCAGTCAGTTAAGCGTCCGGCTTCAGCCGGGTCACGATCTCGCGGTCCGCGAGTTCGAGCCCCGCGTCGGGCTCTGGGCTGACGGCTCGGAGCCTGGAGCCTGTTTCCGATTCTGTGTCTCCCTCTCTCTCTGCCCCTCCCCCGTTCATGCTCTGTCTCTCTCTGTCCCAAAAATAAATAAAAAACGTTGAAAAAAAAATTAAAAAAAAAATTATATTGTAAAAAGATTCCAAGGGCATCTGGGTGGCTCAGTCGGTTAAGTGTACGACTTCAGCTCAGGTCACGATCTCGCGGTCCGGGAGTTCGAGCCCCACGTCAGGCTCTGGGCTGACGGCTCGGAGCCTGGAGCCTGTTTCCGATTCTGTGTCTCCCTCTCTCTCTGCCCCTCCCCCGTTCATGCTCTGTCTCTCTCTGTCTCAAAAATAAATAAAACGTTAAAAAAAAAAAATTAAAAAAAAAAAAAAGAAAGGTCTCTGGGCCGGGCACACGGGACGGCAGGACGGTGAGGAGGAGGGGGGGGTGGGCTGTGCCCGCTGGCACCTGGGACGGAGCAGGCCCCCCGCACATGGAGGAGGGAAGCCCGGCCCGGCTGTGGCCCTGCTGTGGCCCGGCTGGCGCGGTGGGAGGAGCCACGTGACAGCTCAACACTGCGGCACAACACACAGCTCCCCCCACTTCTTCACCAGAACCGACCCACCAAAAATGCACTAACGGAAGTCGGGTAAACCAGGAGAGGGTGCTTGGTCTCATAAACTGCCTCCCTTAAGAAGTCACTTTGTGACTTTCCTAATTTCCGAAATTAAAAAGGCCTCTGCCCAGCGTGTCCGGGAGGCCCAGACACTGAACGCAGGCCTTGGGGGGGGGGGGGGGGGAAGGGCGGGCACTGGTGCCCCCACAGGACGGGTCTGGGCCTACGGGCCGGTGAATCAGGGTCTGACTAGAGTGTGCGGGCCACCGTCCCCGGGTGCTCTCCCCTCTCCGTGAAGCTTCCTGAGCTGCAACCACCTGGGGGCATGAGTCACGCAGGGAGCCCCCACCACACCCGGAAGGGCAGCCGGTCACCTGAGCTGGCCACCCCGCCGCGTCCCGGGTCGCCCCCACCCCTCCATCTCCCTGAGAGCTCCCAGCCACCCCCACCCCCCAGCCCCCCTCTTACCTGCACCTTGCCCAGGACCAGGCCGATCTGCTCCGCGGCAGTGGACTGCAGGGCCCTGGCCGCCAGGACCAGCTCCCCGCCGAGGCCCAGGTGCTGCAGGTGGGTTTCCACGGCCGCCTGGGCCAGCTTGGCAAGGCCTCTGACCAGCATGATGGCGTCCCCCAACATGGCAGTCATCCTCAGGGCTGGAAGAGAGCGGGCCGGTCGGGGGGTGCTCCACACTGCCCCCAGGGTCACCCTCCCACAGGGCAACTCCACCCCGCACTCTGGCAGAGGCCGCGGGGGCTTTGGTTCTTCCACGTGACACTCCACCCCCACCCCCGATCCAGGCTGCCGGAGGGGAGAGAGCGAGCGAGGGCCAGGGCTCGAGGTCGGCTCTGGGTGACCCCCGACCCCGCACTGGCCCGGCCCTGGGCAGAGTGAAAGGCTCTGTGGAGGCGGGGCTGGGGACCCCAGAGCCACCCCGTGAGACGCAGAAGGCACGAAGGAGCCAAGCGATTTGCCCCACCGAGTGGCACCACGGGGACTTGAAGCCGGACACACAGATTCAGTCCAGTGCTCGGTCCTCTGGACCCAAACGAGGCTGGGGAGGCAGCGTCCGCCCCCAAAGCGTCTCCCCGTAGGGCCCAGGGCGCCCGACCCAAGCCCTCAGGGGCTGCCCCCTCCCCACCCTCAGCCTGGACTCTTCACCAAGCCACGGCCTGCGGTCCAGGCCCCAGGGCGGTCCATCCAGGGGACCCTGAGAAGCAGGGCACAGCCAGTAAAGCGCACTGTGGGCGGGACTCCCGTGTGACACGGCCCCCTCATGTGGGCCCGCACTACTCTCCTTTCTCCACTAGGATACAGTGTAAAACGTGTTTAACGCTGGTCAGGGTCCCCGTCCCCGGTGGTGCTTCACAAGGGGCACATGCTCTCAATCACCCGAGTACTTCTTAAAGCCTGGAGGGGCTGCGTGCTGGGGCGGCGGGGGGGGGGGGGGGGGGGGTAGGAGAGGGTCCTGGTAACACACTGGGGCTGAGGAAGAGCCACCAAGAGGAAAGGGGCAGCAGGGGGCCTCAGAGCAGCAGCCGAGGAGCACTCTGGCCCGGCCAGGAGGAGCTGGCACCAGCAAGGAGTCTCGGAGAGAAGACGGGAACCGGGAGAGAAGAGGCCTCGGGGAACCTGCTCGAACAAACACGCGGAGCTGGGAAGGGCCAGACGCACCGGTACGTGGGGCCGGGCGCACAGACGCCCGCGGGCTCTCCCAGGAGAGCACGGACAGGGAAGGTGGGGTGAGAGCACCCACCAGGGAGTCGGCCACGGCTCCGGGGCCAGGCGGCTGGCTGCCCCCCTCCCCGGGGAGTTCCGCAGGGACGCGCCTTCCCCTGAGCGTGGGAAGGCTACAGCTACGTGTATCTGGAAGGACAACCGCAGTGACGGCCAGAGGAACCCACGAACGCACAGGAGCCTGGACCGCGGAGCTGCCCTGCTACCGCCTGCCCTCCTGCCACCTTCACGGACAGCAGCCGCCAGGCACCGGGCCGGGGGCTCTCCACACTCGGTCTCTTCCAATTCTTTGTCAACGACCCGGTGACACACGCATTACTGCCTATTTCACAGAGGAGAAAACCAAAGCCAGGGAAGTTAACTACCCTGCATGGTGTCCCGAGTGGTGGCCCTGGAGTCCGACCCTGGCCCTCCTCTGCTCTGTGCCCACACCACACGGCCTCCCCAGACAGCCGCCCTGCTGGCTCCAAGGCACCCTCTCAGGGACAGGGCCCTGCTCGGACACAAATGCCTACACCCTCATCAAAGCCAAGGAGGTTTCTGGAAGGTGACCACACCCCTGAGAGAGACAAAGGGGAGGGGCCAGCCGGGCCCATCATCTGCCACCATTTCACACCCCCGGCTCTGATGGGGTCCTGCTCTTTATAGGAACAAACAAGGGTGAGTCCCACAGACCAAATGTCCAGGCGTGGGGAGAGCTCACGTGGCCGGTGCTGGCTCCCAAACTGCCAGCCCCCTGGCCCCAGCCCCGACACACACAGCCACACCTGAGTCACCACCCCGTATGGGGGAGCCCCCAGTGAGAGGAGCAGTTTCCAAAGGAGAGTCAGGGACCCATAACGGTGGATGGAGGCCAGGCCCGAGCCACATCTGTTCAGAAGGACCCCTGAGGGTGTCCCCAGGGAACCCACCGTACCCCACTGCCCCAAGGGCACCCCCAAACAGGCCTACCCCTCGCTCACCTCCAGATAACCAAAGCAGAGCCTCCCATGGACAGAGACTCCGATGATTCCAAAACCTCACCTTGTCTGCTGATACGGTATCTTCCACAGACCCTCCTAAGACCTATTTAATTCAGACTTCATTTCCAGGCTGAAAGTTACTTCCGCCTGATTCATCCAAGTCACAAGTGCGAACGACAGCTTCTCTGGAGCAGAGCTGAGAAGTGACAGGGGGCAGGTCTGCCCTGCGCTGGCTGACTGGCCCACCGCACCGACGGAGGCTCAAACTGGAAAGGCCACGTCCAGCCTTGCGCGCTGCAGACACAGGCCTGGGGTCCCCTGGAGCCCGGTCCTTACGGCCCCCCCAAAGGGCCAGGACTGCGCCGACTGCACAGTGACGCATCAAAAACAATTCCTAAGGAAAAAATGTTACGTAAATTGACCAAAAATGTTTAAATTCCCGCCTTTGGGAGGTAGGAGTAAGTAACCAGGGTCTCTTCCAGTATTTTCCTAACATTATTAGTCCCACACAACCTACCTTCAAAAAAGGAAAACAAAGTCATCTAGGAACAGCACACATTAGAAAGGACTGGCTGTGCCTTCTCCCGGTGCAAACGGCAGCACCCTCGTCCCCAGGGCGGTCCCGATGGGTGCCAGGTGCGTGCACCTGGCCAGCAGGCCCCATCGGGGTGGAGTTACCACCAAAGAGACACAAGCTTCCTGCTCGCCGTGGTGCAAAGCCTGCTTTTCTCAAGTCCACACGCTCATCTGTGAGCAGATTCACAAGTGGATGCGGACTTCAAACACGCAGCCCAGGCCCGCGGCTGCTCTGACAAATATATTTATTTAACATGCAGGGGCTGCCCCCAACCCCCACCCTCCTGCCGCTCCCAAAGTGAGCCGGTCACACCCTACTCTACACCACGGAAGCTTTGCAGTGTCTACTCTCCACGGGCAGTGGGGAAAAAGAACGATCTTTCCAGAACTTTTCTCACCTTCTGGTTTTTAAAAAGTGGGTCTCATGGATCTCAGGCACCAGAATCCCAGCGTGACTCAGAATTCAGGGACCCGGAATGTGCTGCAATCTCCCCCCCACCCAATCTCTCGGAATGCACAAGAACCAGCTACACCGGGAGGCATTTTCATCACGATCGTAAATAAAAGCAAAAGCCGCCAAACATGTTTAATACACCAATTAAGGCCTCATCTGCACCAGGATTCCATCTGCAAGTACTGCAGCCCTCAGCCCACCAGGCTCCAGAGGGGTTTCTGACTTCGCCCAGAAGGGACGTAGCAAGGAGCGGCCGGCTCTCTGCCTACCTGCCAGGTGCCCCAGAGGGCCTCTCCCCCGAGGAAGGGGCAGCCAAAGTGCCGGGTGGGCAGACGGAGGCAGCAGTGGCGGGGCGGCACTCCCCTTCGGGGTGCCCGCTAGGGACCAGCGCCAGAACAAAAAGGCATTTAGTTCTCCATCGCACGTTCAGGAAGGTGTGCTCCCAGCGCTCTGGGCTAGTCCCTGCAGGCCCCAGGTGAGCCTGCCCTGCCCCGGGCGCTTACAGCCAGGTGCCACGCAGGCACTCCCATGAGGGGCACAGAGACCAACTGAGGCTGACACACGAGGGTTGGGAGGAGGCCGCTGACCAGCAGAGACGGTCCTAGGAGCAGGGACACGGGGTCCCAGCTCCGCCACGGCCGCTGACACTTGCCAATTCAGCCCTCTTCGGTAGGAGACCCTTTTCTGGTCCCCACGTGCTAAACTAATTTAGCTAATTACAGGAAGTAAATAGACTATTATCTAAAGAGAGAAGGAACACGAACAGACGCAGCTCAGCACCCCCAGGGACAGAGGCTGAAGAAACACAGGCAGTTTCCCTGGACGTGGGGCCCTCAAGCTCCGAGAATTCTCCTACCGACCCTTCACCCTCTGACCTTCCCCCACGGCTTTTGGGACACTCCCTCACTCACGGTGGAGAACAGCCTCGGGTGTTCCCACACATTTGCCGGGAACTGCCAGGGAGTGGGGACCCTCGAATCCGGCCTCCAAAACTAAAGAACACCACACGGCGATGCCTACCTGGCCAGACAGAACGAGACGCGCCAGCAGGGAAAAAGGTGAATCGAACAGGCGATCCCGACAGCCGTAAAGCAGACGAAGGCACGTTTCCACGCGGGACCTGCACGCGGGGATGTACTGTCGGGAGGGTCTCGTACACACCCCAAGACCCCCCTCGGAGCCAGAACTCGCCATCTGTCACTCGTCTCTCCTCTCGAGGGGACAGCGGGCCGGAGACAGGGTGAGGGCTCACCAAGCCAGTGCCGGACCCCTTCGCGGCTCTAAAGCATGGCGTGAGCGGCACACGCCCCCCCGCTGGCCTCAAACCGCCCTGAGCTGTCCCGAAGCCTCGGGGTGGCTGGTACGTGGACCCCAAAGTAAGCTGCACAGAAAGCGCTTGTCTTGGGGAGTTACGTGTGAAGCGCGTCCAACTGCCTCAGATGTCACCCTGTCATCCCCATGTCCCCCGGGCATGAAGCCCAGCACATCCAAATCTGGGCTCCCCCACCCCCACCCCCGCCGCCGGGCTGCCCATCCGCAGGAATCTGCCCAGCCCACACTTGTCTCCTACATCCTCACCTCTCCCACCTCCCTGTCCGCTTCCCCCAGGGCGACTGCCCCCCCTGCCCTAGGCCCTGCCAGCTCCCACCCCCACAACCCCAGCTTCTCTTGCCTTGTTCCCTCCACTCACTGACCCAATGGGGTCAACCCAATTCTCCTGCCGGCCTCAGCACGGGATGCGGTCGAACTTTCTTCCTACCGCACTCAGCCCAAACGTCACCTCTTCTGGGACACCCTCCCCAGTGTGCCCTTCCCGCCCCCCACCCCTGCCTCCGTCCCCGTCCTTCCCCATCAGTCCTAGTGGCAGTGACTGTCCCCTCCCCTAAGGGGCTGTCAGCCAGAGCAGGGCAAGGACCACCCCAGTCTTCCGATTTCCTGGTCTGCAGCTCTGAGCTCCACAGAGTAGGGAGGTAATAAATATGTTAACGAGAATGACCTCAGCTGTCCCTCCAAGGCTGCCACTTGTGGGACTGGCTCACACGTGCTGAAGCTTTAATCTAGATTCGGAATCACCGGTCCCTGAGAAGCCTGGTCTGGGGCAGGGCCCTCACGCTTCAAGGGGCATCGGAGCGTCCCGGAGGGCTTGTTAAAGCACAGACAGCTGGGCCCGCCCCGTTTCTGATCCTGTAAATCTGGGGTGGGCCTGGAGACCTGCATTACTCACAGGCTCCCAGGTGCTGCTGGTGCCGGACGCCTACCCGGGAGCCCTGCTCCGGAGGGGAAAGGAGGCACAGGTGGCCCTCGCCAAGGCCAGGCGGGAAGGCGGAAAACAGGTCCTTCGTGCAAGTTTCTCCCTGCTGCCCCTCCCCCAAAGTCTGGCCTCGCCCTTGGTGGAAACCTTCCACCTGCCCTTTTCTTTCCTGTTACTGCCTCAAGGAGCTGAAAAGGAGGAGCTTGGAGGCAATGAGCCACAGAGCCCTCACTGACTGTCACTTCCCGCACGCCTCTTCGGGAGGCCCCAGGGCGGGGGCACCAGTGACCTTCTGCCCTGGCCCAGCCAAGAGCGAGCTCTACTTTGGGCACGAACGTTGTCCATTTCTAGCCTGCACGGGCCCCGAAAAGCTCCTTTACGTACTTGAAATGGTTCTTTTTTTCTTTTACTCTAAGAAAAGGGAAACACCAGGTGACTGTCCCCACAGGGACCCTGAGGAACGTGCAAGGCAGGGGAAGACCGAAACTTGGGAGCCCAAGTCCATGAGCGTCTGCGGCCACACCCCAGAGGCCAGTGCTCAGTACGGGACACCTCGGGGGCTCCGGGCCTCCGGCCGGTGAGGGGCCACCCAGGGTCTCCCCAGTTGCTTCCGAAACAGCGGATGTGCTGGAACCGAACCCACGCAGGTGAACCAGGGACGAGGCAGAGCAAAACAGCGGCCAGGCCTGGACAGTCGGCCTTCTCAACAGGGGCCAGGCCATTAGGGCCACCCAGTCCCCACAGCTGCCAGTCACTTCAGGAAGTCCCCAGACCTGCACGCCTACCAGGAAGTGCCCCCCCTTCTCCTCGCTGGCCACCCCGTCCTGGTAGTTATGCAAGAACCCTGCCAAAACCCGGCACGTTGCACCCCCTTCAAAACGGATTCGTGCGGCAGTTCGGCTACAAGATCGTAAACCAAGACGCTAAAACCGTGACACGGGATGCTGTGAGGTCACTGGGAATGCCACACGGAAGGGCTTTTACGGACAAAGAGGAAAGTTTACCAAAACTTCCCACGTGAAAAAAGTGCAGGTATCCAAACAGTCTCAGCCTTCATTTTTTTCTAAAATTTTCTACAAAGAACATGCACGACTTTTACAGTAGAAAATAAATGGTATGAAAATAACATTAAATATCTGCTTAAACTAAAAAACGCAGGCAGGCACGCAAAAGTGTAAAGGAACCGCTCCGCGTCCCTGAGAGGCCGAAGCAGCTGGCGGACGCTGTCCTTACGGCCTGTGAGCCCCCGTCCCGCAGCAGGAGACGACGGCCCTACTGGCCGCCAGGAGCGGGGAACGCGGACACCCCACTCCGGGGCACGAGGCTCAACCGCCCTCTCAGAAGGTGGGGACACAGGTCGGCAGGAGGCCTAGTGCCGGCCCCCGCGGTAAAAGTGGGTACTTCCCCCCACAAAACCGGATCCTAGTTTAGAATAAAGGGCAGCGACCACATTTTCCTGAACCAAAAGTTAGGACACATAGTATGACGAGGGTCCTTCTCGGTGAGGGGCCAACAAAGCACGACCCCTGGTCCCATCTGACCCCGCCTCCTGCTTTTGTAAATAAATATTTACTGGAACACGAGCGTCTCATTCATCTGTGTGCTGTCTACGGCTCGCAGAGTTGAACAGTTGTAAGAAAGATCGAGGGACCACAAAGCCCCTCCTGGAACATCTGTTGACCACTCTTCTGGGACAACAGTAAATCAGAACCACCAGTGTCCCAGGAACTCTGGAAAGGTCCCCACAGTTGTCTCAGAGCCGCCCCACAAGGCTCGTGTTGGGGCGGATCCCCCCTGACCACGACCACGAGGGATGGGCTCACTCACCAGACACAGAGAGCCCACCTGCAGAGCACCCCCACCCCCGGGGGCTGGAGCCGGAAGAAGGCGCCCCCAACAGGGCGGCCTGAGCGCTGCCACAAAGGGTCAGGCCCGGGGGCGGGGGGTGCAGGAGGCTGTCAGGGTGACTGCCTCCGCGTCTCCTCTCCCTCCTCCTGACCTTTCAGGTGCCCCTGCACCCCCTCGCCTCACCCTAACAAGGGCCACTGTCAGTCCCTAGCTTGAGCCCGAGTGGACAGACACGCACCCATCTAATCGTCCTTCATTCCTGCACTCCCACGCGTCCCTAACAAGGGCCCCGGCCAGGCCGGCCCTGGGCCTGCTTGAGAGGTGGTGGGGCTCAGGGGGCGTGCGGGACGGACACAGGCAGACGGGGATGTATACCGCTGCGTCCATCTGGAGCCCACGGAGCCCCTGACTGCAGGCGTGGTGGCCTCCCGGCAAGCCGCTCCCTGCCCCGTTCACCGTGGACCCCACGTGGGTCTGGCCCCACAGCCCCTGGACGGCGCAGCACAGTTGTGCGTCATGAGGGAGTCAGTTTCGGGGCCCCGAGTTATCGCCTGGATTAAAGACTTCATGTCCCTCAAAAGCTTCCAGACCCTGGGGCTTTTCCTTGGAACTGGTAGAAAGTACACACGCTGCACTCACGCACACAAGAGCTTGTTCAGCGGCAGACTGACGCTCCCCTCCAGTGAATCTCACCAGGTCCCCAAATGTTTTCATTTTGGGAGAAGCAGAAAACCAGCACAACGTGGTAACTACAGCTGCTGCCATTTACAGAGTCGATTATACGCCAGGCCGTGCGCTAAGTGTTCTACGATAGTCCCTCAATCGTTTTTATAAGCTAAGTACTATTATCGTGTCCAGTTCTGAGATGACATTCCCATTTAACAGGGAAGAGGAAGAGGAAGAAACAAGCAGAAGACTGTTTTCACATCTTAGACTGTGAGCCATTCCCGGCCCATTGGGAGATTAAGATGGCCTCTGGCTTCCCTGTTTTGCCCCAAGGCAGGCGGGGGGGGGGGGGGGGGGGGGGGGGGGCTGTTAAAAGCAGCAGCAGAAGCTCCCCCCTCCAATCAATGGTGACAGCCCAGACAGAAACACTGTCAAGGAACCAACACACGCCCAGGGCTCCAAAGCACTGGGGGGGGGAGGGGGGGGAACGGAGAGAGACGGGGGTGGGGGGGCGGACAGGGCCTCCCCTCCTGGAGAGCAAATGTGACCGACTGCACACAGGGCTTTTATTCACCTGCCTGTCAAGTATGGGGAACGGACAGCAATTTCGTTCTCTGACCAAAAGCTCACCGAAGTTTTCTTCTCAGAACATGAGAACAGGGGCGCCCACATGGCTCAGTCGGTTAAGCATCTGAATTCGGCTCAGGTCATGATGTCACAGTTCATGGGTTCGTGGGTTTGAGCCCCACATCAGGCTCTGTGCTGACAGCATGGAGCCTGCTTCGGATCCTCTGTCCCCCTCTCTCTCTGCCCCCTACTTGTGAGCACATGGCTGGTCTCTCTCTCTCTCAAAAAAAATAAAAAAATAACAAACCATGAGAACAATGCTCATGGCAAATATGGTGCTGGGGGACCAGTCGAGGCGCTCTGGAGCAGGGCGCCCTGGGTTCGAATCCTGACTCTACGGCTGACCCAAGCCATTCCGGGGTAGTTGTGGGCCTCAGCTTCCCCATCTGCTCTTGAGAGGAGTGGGTTAGGTAATCCGCACCACGGCACTCAGGGCCTCAAGTGACTGACGCACAGTAGGTACTCATCCCTGTGACCCCAGAGGCCCTCCAGAACGAAGTTCAGCCTCAGTGAGACCAGAGGGGCCTGAATGACAGCAGTGTGCACAATCCCGTTTATCCACATCCAGGCTCTCAGGCCGGGTGCAGGGTCACATCTGACTCAGGAAGGACGGTGTCACCCTCTCCCGGGGCCAGTGGGACTCATCTATGCTGCACTGTGAGGCCGTCCAGCGAGCCGGCAGCCCCCCTGGGCGCTAGCAATAAATACCCACTGGCAATCCTTGGCACGGTCAAGGCCACTCCTAGAGGAGAAAATGGCAAGGGAAGCTTTTGCTGGTATCTTATGGGAGGAACGGTGGGGGGCCCTCTGATCCCCGTGAGCTCACTCTACCTCCAGAATAACCTCCCCAAATCCCCTTCACCACGCTAACGCCTTGCTCAAACGGCTCCGAGCCGTCTGAAGGATAAACAGGATAGGCCCCACCGCCTGAGCCTGAGGCTGGAGGCGCCACGGTCAGGACCCGGGCCCCCTGCCCAGCATCCACTTGCACCTGTGCCCTGGGAGCTCCAACCCCCTGGCAAGCAAGCCCGCCGGGTGCACCTGCACATCTAAGCCACGCCCCCACCAGCCAGGCAGACGGAAGGGCACTGTCTTTGTGAGGCCGGCGTCCGGGCCCGGGAGTCAGCCCTGTCTGACCAGCCAGGCCCCTCCAGGCCTGTTCCTGAACCTCCCCTAAAACCTGCTTCTCGCCTGGAAGTTACGGCATAAATCCTTACGGTGTCCACTCTGCGCAGGAGGACATACCCTGCACGTGTGAGCGCCACACTTACTCAAGGACGCGTTCCCGATCCGGCCCTAACCTGACTCTTTGCGCCTGAGGGCTGCCCTCATCTCCGGGGCTGGCCGGATCCTGCCCTGCTGGGTAAGTCGCGGCTCCCACACACACACACCTTTTCTCTAAGCCCCTCGCCGGAGTGGCGCCTCTCAGACATCCACCCACCCCGACACCCAGGCTGATCCCAAAGATGCGGAGGACAAGCCCCGTCACATGGGAAGGTGGACGGGACCCTAGGTGGGGAGGCCCGGAGCCGTGGTGGAGGAGCTCCCTGTAAAGGGAGTTCAGCAATTTAAAGGGCTGTGGTCACACGTGGCAGGCTGAAGAATGCCTCGCAGACGTGTCCACGCTCTGGTCCCCGGAACCTGGGGCTAGGTTACCTTACCTGCAGATGGGACTCAGCTCAAGATCCGCAGGATGGTGGATTATCGAGATGGACCCAGTTCCTCGCGGGGTCCTTATGGGAGAGACGCGGGTCGAACGAGAGAAACAGAGGCGGGGCTTCGGCGGTGCACGTGTGAGGCAGGGGCCACAGCCAAGGGCCACAGGCCACCCCCACAGGCTGGGAAACGGGAAATCAAGGGCCACTTGCGCCCTGACGCCCGTTTTGGACCTCTGACTCCAGAACCGTAGCGAGATCTGCAGGGATTTAAGCTGGTGGGTTTGTGATGATTGGTCATAGCAGCCGCAGGACACTCATACAGCGGCTATTTTTAAAAAGGCAAACGGTTGGGCGGGAAGAGGGGCCGGCTAGGTTCTAGAATACCGTCCAGATCATTCTTCTGAAATAATTACTTTGGTCACCCCACAAACAGCACCGAGTGCCAACCAAGTGTCAGGTGCTGGATTGTCCCACAGCCGCTCAAAATACATTCTCCTTCCCGACGACCACATCCTGCCGGCTTTCAGCGTAAACGTGCCCCAGTCTTCGGCAAGCCCTTTCCAAGGCTGGGCTCAACATCACACCATTATCGAGCATCGGCTACGTGCCAGGCACTGTGCACAGCCTGGGGTGCCACTAAGTCCAAGTCTCGTTTATTTGTTTTTAGAGACAAAGCCTGAGTGGCGAGGGGGCAGAGAGAGAGGGAGACAGAGAATCGCAAGCAGGCTCCATGCTGCCAGCGCAGAACCCGACGCCCACAACACGAGATCGTGACCGGAGCCAAAAGTTGGTCGCTTAACTGACTGAGCCACCTGGGTGCCCCTCAAAATGCTTTTCATCACTTTTTGTCTTCCTAATCTGTCACAACACCTCCACTCCACATTTCCTGTTTCAATGAAATACGCTCCTTGCCCTACAACAACCCTGCGAGAGGCCGTCCCAGTTTGCTGGGGAGAGAAAGCTCGACAAGCAGGAGAAATCTCCCCAAAGCCCCAAAGACGTCAGGTGCTGGCCCTCCCGCACTGGCCTGACTCCAGGCTCCCGTCCTTTCCTTGCTGCCCGGGGGCCTAAGACAGAAGCAGGTAAGAAACCTGTCCCCGCATCAATACGTCAACGTTTTAAATCCAGTCACTCTCCCGGAGACACAGCAAGGTTTGTGCCCTGAAAAGCATGTCCACCTGGTTGGGGAAATCGTGAGTCACAGAAATCCCGGAGCTGGCAGGGCTCTCAAAGGCCATCTGGCCAGACTGCCCCTTCCGGAAAGCTCCCGGGTTACCTGGACTAAGCGTCCGCTTACCAGCACCACCCCAGCGAGCCTGGCCACCCGGGCGGGCGTGCTCTGGTCTCAGACATAAATGGCAGAAAGAGGCCCCACACTGAAGTCCACCTCTGGGTGTGTATGAGCCAGAAGGAGACACTGGGTACGTGGCCCTCAGATGCCACACTGCCACCCAGCACACGCCTCCACATGCTACACGCAGCCCAGAAAGGGACACCAGCACAAGATGTGCATGCAAAATTTCAGTGTTTTTTTTTAATTTTTTAACATTTATTTATTTTTGGGAGAAAGAGCGAGAGAGCAAGAAAGCGAGCGAGAGAGAGAGAGAGAGAGAGCGAGAGAGAGCGTGCCCATGCACAAGCTGGGGAGGGGCAGAGAGGAAGAGGCAGACCCAGAATCCGAAGCAGGCTCCAAGCTCTGAATGGTCAGCACAGAGCCTGACGCGGGGCTCGAACCCACGAACCATGAGATCGTGACCTGAGCCGAAGTCGGACACTTAACCGACTGAGCCACCCAGGTGCCCCAAAATCCCCAGTGCTTTTTAAAACCGGGGACTTCACCCAGACATGGAACAACTCGAGACGGACAACTATACTCAGGGGGAGAAATGGGAAGATGATCGCAGGGAGAGAGGCAACAAGGCCCCTAGGCAGGGGACTGAGTCACCTCACTGATGTCCCCTCTCCTCTGGCTGCAGAAGTAAGGCCGCAGGCCCTGGCCTGGTCTCCCAGTCCCTCCACTGCAGACCCCAAGGCACCTTCCCAGCCTCACCTCTCACTGTCGCTCCCGACACCCCAGAGTGTCTGCCAGGATGACCCAACGCACACACGTGTGCGCATACACACGCACACACACACACAGAGTTTCCTACTTCCGTGTGCTGCTCTCTCCTCCTCCCCCTGGAATACCACCTGCTCTGCCCAAATCCTCCCCGTCCTGACAGAATGGCAAACCCTGCAGGGGGTCGTCCCCCACCCTCATCTCTTGATGGCCTCGGGTGGCCTCCAGAAGGCCTGTGTGACTCTGTGTCCCTGTCCCATCTCCCTCCCCACATCAGAGGGGAGCCCTCTCACCCAGTTCTCTACTCCCCACCGGGTCTGGCGCCTCCTCCGCCCCCAGAGGCGAGCACTGGTCTGCACCGGGTTCCCCCTCACTTGCGGAGCCCCCTCATCAAGCACACGGGGAAACACCCACGTCCACCACCGCCCTGGAACCCCCGTGCACAGCCACCCAGCTGGCAGCAGCGGCATCCCAGTCTAGCAGGGTGGGGGCAGGGGAGGGGCAGAGGGGAGGGTGACTGCTGCTGGTGCGCACTCGAGCCCCGGGAGGGGTGGCGACAGCGCAGGATGGGGGCCCGACTGACTGCTCCCATCTTGCCTCAGCCCTTGCTCAGGAGAAATCGAGAGGGAAGCAGGAAGACGGTGGGCCCGGCCCACCATCGCTGGGCTCCACGCGGTGCCGGCAGGACGCTTCCCAAATGTGGGCCGTGAACACGCTCGCGAGCCAGAGCCACGGGCTTCACCTGCCAAATGGTAACCGCCCGCAGGGCGCAGGGCGCCGGGCTGGGACCTCTGGGACCTCCGCCCTCCAGCCCGCCCGGCGCCGGGCCAGACAGGAAGTAACTCCGACCCCGGGTCAGCTCAGCGCAGGTCCGCTCTGAAAACCGGGGGCGACAGGGTCTGGGAAGAGTAACCGCAGGACAGACGACTCCGGTGCCCACCCTTCTAGGCCCTGGAGGGGCGGAGCAAGCGCCAGGGCGGGGTCCCGCCGTCCCCGAGGGGCAGAAGGGGCATCCCCTTCCTCCCAACACACACCTCTTCCACCCAGGGTGTGGTCATGAGTACTGAGCCCGGGAAGGACACACCTCCCTGCCTCTCCTCCACACCCACTCGCACTCCTGCACGCGCACTCACACCACACTCACATACAGTCACCAACACACACCCTCGTGCTCGCACTCACACAGACATGCGCCAGTTACCAACACACGCGTACATGCACACACTCATGCGCTCGCACTCACACATGCACACTCGTGCACGTGCCCTCACACAAGTCACCAACACACGTGCACACTCAAGTGCTGACTCGCACACCATGCACACTCGTGTACGTGCTCTCACACCACAGTCACCAACACACACATGCACACACTCGTGCTCTCGCACTCATGCACACTCGTGCACACGCACACCACACTTGGTCACCAACACTCACACATGCACACTCCCATACTCACACACATGCACACTTGTGCACACGCACTCACCCAGTCACCAACACACTCACATGCACACACATGCTCTCACACTCAACACACGTGTACACTCGTGCTCTCACGCTCACACACACATGCACATTCATGCATGCGCACACCACACGCAGAGTCACCAACACACACATGAACACACTCGTGGTTGCACTCACAAACATGCATACTCGTGTACACACTCTCACCAGTCACCAACACACTTGCACGTGCACACACATGCTCACATTCATGTGCACACTTGTGAATGCACACTCACACCACACAGCCACAAGACACCTGCACATGGACACACGTGCGCTCACACCCACACGTGTGTACTCACACTCCAAGTGACACTCTTACTCTCACACCACACAGTCACCAACACACTTGCACGTGCACACATGCTCACACGTGCACACTCGTGCGTGCACACTCACACCACACACACAGTCACCAACACACTCGCACATGCACACACTCGTGCACTCACATCCACACACACTCACACGCATGCACTCACGCTTGAAGTGACTCACACGCACACCACACACACTCGCGAGCCCAGCAGAACAAGCACCTCCTCGGCGGGCAGGAGCGGGGCCCTGACGCCGGAGGCACAACCCGCCTGCCTTGCTCCTCAGGCGACCCTGGGGACCCCCGGCCCCTCCCCCCAGGCGCAGGGCCTCCCTCGCTCCGCAGCTGCCTCCCTGCTTCCCGGACACTGCCTGTGAGCCCCGGCCCACATCTCCCACCCCCCAGACCCCCTCTCCCTGCCCAGCTCCCCCTCCTTCCTCCACGAGCGCTCTCCCCGCCTACCAGCGCAGTCGCCTTCACTCTCTCCTTCCACTGAAACCGTCCCGCTCGAGTCCACAAACCCGCTCCCCCAGCCTTCTTGGGCCAAGTATAAAGATCGCCCTGCTGACTGCCTCCCGTTCCCCCCCCCCAGCCTCCTCTCGCTCAGCGGACCCCGGTTCCCCCCAACACTCTCCACAGCCATCACGGCCACCGGATGCCTCAGGCCACCTGGCTCAGCTAACACCACTCCCCTCTGTTTCCTACCGGGCCCTCGCTGTCCCCTGAAACCCTTCCTTGGTCCCCACAATGCGCTCCCACATCTCGCTCCAGCTCTGCAGCCTACACCGGTCCCTCCTCCACCTCCCACCCAGCTCAGGGGGTCCCCAGGCTTGGTCCTACCCTCCCCCCACCATGCCCCCCGCCAACCCTCACCATTCCCCGGGCTGGCCCAGGTCTGCGCATCCCTGCGCTCGGCCCGGGCCATCTCAACCACTGAGCCGGTTCTAGAACTGACCCGGCTACACACACACACCACATCATCCCCCCAAGTCCCACAGGCACCGACGAAGGGGCACAGGGAAACGTGGGCGCCGACGCATCTGTCCTACACCCTGACCACAGTGACAGTTATGTGACTCTATGCGGTTGTCAAACTGCACGACAGCCCGTGAGGAAGGTGAGCCTACTGCACACAAACTATATCTTCGAGCAAAGAGCAGTTGAGTCCACAGGCACCTCAACCGCTTTGTGTCCGGAACCGTCATCACCGCCTTCCCTAAACCAGCTGCCCCTCCTCCCGCGGACTCTGTTTTCAGCGGTGACACCACCATCCGCCCCAAACAGCTCCTCCCGAAACTTCAGCCGCCAGCGGCCAACCAGTCGCTTCATCTAGAACCTCCACCTGCACAGATTTATATTCTCTTCAACCTATGCATTGCACCTCTCCTCCCCCACCCTGCCGCCCTCGCTTCTCACAAGCCGCCTCACCGGGCTTCCGGCCTGGCTTCCACCCGGCACCCTCCCCCTGGCAATGCCCACTGGCCGCCAGACCTTTGTCCCTGCCTCGGCCTCCAAACTTTTCTCTCCTGGGGAAAACACACGCGTCCTTCAGGCCAAGCACCTAGGCGTCCGGGCACAGAAGGCACTTTCCCAGTCCTCTCCAGCAGAACCAGCTTGCACGCCACCCTGGGCTCCCGCAGCAGAGGGCTGGTACCCCGCTGGGCCCTGCACCATGTGCCCCAGACTGTGCACACACCAAGGCAGCAAGCGATCTCTCTCTCTCTCTCTCTCTCTCTCTCTCTGTCTCTGTCTCTCTCCGGGCCCCCTAGGCTGCAGCTGGACTCATGACCGGGAGTGCCTGGCAACCCTTTCTGGCCTGAGCTGAATGTCAGCTGAAAATTGCCAGGAGTGCAACGCCAAGCCCTCCTGGCCCCAACCCCACTGCTGAGATAAAACATGTGGAAGCACCACTCTGCCTCACCCAAGCTCACCCAACTCACCCAAATTCACCCAAGCTCACCCAACTCACCCAATTCACCCAAATTCACCAAAACTCACCCAACTCACTCAACTCACCCAACTCACCCAAATTCACCCAAGCTCACCCAACTCACCCAATTCACCCAAATTCACCAAAACTCACCCAACTCACTCAACTCACCCAAATTCACCCAAATTCACCCAAACTCACCCAACTCACCCAATTCACCCAAATTCACCAAAACTCACCCAACTCACTCAACTCACCCAACTCACCCAAATTCACCCAAGCTCACCCAACTCACCCAAATTCACCAAAACTCACCCAACTCACTCAACTCAACCAAACTCACCCAACTCACCCAACTCACCCAACTCACTCAACTCACCCAAATTCACCCAACTCACCCAAATTCACCTAAGCTCACCCAAACTCACCAAACTCACCCAAGCTCACCCAAACTCACCAAACTCACCCAAACTCACCAAGCTCACCCAAGCTGACCAAGCTCACCCAAGCTCACCCAACTCACCCAAACTCACCCAACTCACCCAAGCTCACCCAAATCGTGAGGGTGGAGGACAGAGGCTGCTTCAACAGGAAACATGAGAGCTCATCCCAACTGTTCCCACCAGCCTGCACTCACCCACCCCACGGCCCCTGCTCAGGGAGCCACAGGTGCTACTCAAACAGGAGTCTTGGACGGGTAACGTGCTCCATGCAGTAAGAGGAGTGAGCGCCTAGAAACTTCTACAGCAACAGCATCGTGTGACATGTTTACTCTGCTTTGCGCGCACCGCTCAAACAAACTGAGGGAAAATAAAACCTGGTCCTTTGCCACAGAGAGTCGGGGAAGCACTGACCCCTGACCCCTCAAACTCCTGCCTCTTCCTGCGGATGCCCTGCTCATCCTCAGAGCCCTCCCCCAACACTCCTTGTCCAAAAAGTCTTCACAGTTTCCCCCCCAGAGCCCCTAATCTAAACCACACGGAGGGCCGTGAGATGGGATCTGTACCCCCCTTACTACAAGTTCCCTGTGGTCAGAGACCCAAGTGCTGTTCACTTTGATATTCCCAACACCAGGCGCAAGGCAGTCAACCAATCAATGAGGAGGAAATTCCAGATTGCAGGGTGGGCTTTTCTTCAGGGACAGGATACGGAGGGGCACCGACCCGCAGGGACACAGGATTTTCCAGGTGTGGACCAAATGTAGCCCCTCTCCCCCAGCCCAGGTGGGAATAGGAGGACATTTAAAACACACACACACATACACATACATGCAAGTCTAGGGCTCTCAGGACAAGAACACAATCGCTGTTCCGTTACACCCTGAAATGTCAATCTGAGCGAAAATCACTCGGCTCTCCCGTGAATCTTCTCCACATGCACACACTAAAAACAAATCACGCCCAAGTATGAAAAATAAAAAGACATTTCCAGGGTCATTTCTGACTTTATTCTATGGGCCCCTGACCTCAAAGCAAAAGGTCAAGGGTTCAGGAGTCTGTAACCCCACAACGAGCAATATCGCTTACGACAGACCAGCGGGTACCCACTCGGGTTTGCAAAGTGCAGGGAGAAGCCCCCAGATGCATCAGGGTCCTGGCCCCGCCTCAGGATCGGCAGATGTCGTCCCTCTTGTAGATACAACTCTCGACAAAAGGGGCCCCTGTGCTCCCCACTGCGCTCTCTCTTTTCCACGGGCCCCAAGTTCCTGGCTGTTATTCGACAGGAATGCACGAACTATTTCCAGATGCCACTGTCAGAGCAAGACAACTCTCTAAATATTCCTGTCTAATTTTGCACACGGCTCTTGTTTCAACCGGCAAAGATAATGACTCACTGTCCGTGGCTCTTGGCGGAAAATTATCCTGCCAAGTTTGGACTTCTCTAAACTTCTGGTTGAGAAAGGAGAAGTGACCTCTCTGCCCAGATCCTTTTCTACAGGCAACAAAAGGCACCCAGCCGCCGCCTAACTGACCAAACAACGTTATGGGAAAATCCTGACACATCCCCCCAGGATCGATGAACAAGAAAGGGAAATTTGTGGGAGGTGGAGACTTGAGATGTTTTTCCTCACCCTATGCAATAATCACTGCTTTTCAGCTTTTCTGCATCCCCATCGGTTTGGCACTTAGAACTTTGGGACGGAAATTCCAGGTTATCCTGAAGGCAAAATCTACATGCAGAAGTAAAAGCATCTTTCTCCGACATGACCGTCTTTGACTCGGACGCTTCGATCGACCATAAAAGAACTTTACGAAGGACACATGTGCCCACGCTGCACTCTCTCTCGTGGAGGAACACACGTTAACATCCCCACGCACGTGCTTGAAATGTGGCTGCTTACTCTCTGCGCACACGGGCCGGCCCCCTCCTACATCACAACACGCAAGATAACTAAAGTGTCACCTTGGAAACGCCACTTGTGGATACATGAGTTGGCCTTTCTGCCAGGGTTCAGAAGCTGAAACTTGTTTTGCTCACCATTTACAAACCGCCCCACGGTCATTTCCTATGCTTATCCCCCACCGTCTCGCAAAGCCCCCAAAGATAGAAACCGCCAGCCTCCACTTTTGCACTCTGAACCCAGCCAGCCACTCACTGCCTTGCACCCAGCAGGCACAAGTCAATGCCCGGGCGTTCCTCCCTCCTCCCTCCTACTCCTCCAGGGGCAGGTGTGGAATCCCCTTTAAAGCCCAATTGACAGGGCTTCCATCAGTGGCTTAGGGCACGGGGACCACACGACCCTTTGCCTAAACCCCTCAACTACTCACAGGCAGGGAACAGCAGCTTCATGAGAACACTGGCGACATGAGAACACTCTTGTGACAGTCTCACGTCAATTGTTCTCAACCGAGGGCGATTCTGCCCCCGGAGAGACAATGTGGCAACGGCTGGAGAGATTTCTGATCGTCACCACTGGCGGGGGCGGGGGTGCTACCAGCATCTGTATAGTGGATAGAGGCTGGGATGCTGTTGTACATCCTACAACGCACAGGTCAACCCTCCCACAACAAGGAACTCTCCGGTCTGAACGTCAACGGTCTGAAGAGTAAAACTCCCTGTTTTCCCGCATCACACAGGGAAGTCCTCAGACCACCTGCTTCGCTTTGCCCTCGACTTCCCCAAGGTCAGGCCCAAAATCGTAATAACCCTGCTTTGCCTGCATTATTTTGCAAGGCTGAACAAAATACAGAGCCGTCGCCAGAGTCCTAAAGATGCTGGTCCTGTGAACCAACAGCACCCGCCCTGTCTCTTCTCGGAAGGGCCCTCCTGCGGGGTGACCTGTCCAGCCACAACATGACAACTGGCGGGCTGGCATCATGCACGCTCGGATCTCTGGCAACCAGTGGGGCTTGGCAGGCCCAGCTCTTCGGTCCTCTGTCACGCACACCCAAGGGCCAAGTGAGCGCCACAAGTTTTCCAATGGGTAGCGTCCAGCTCAGGCTGAGAGCCAGCCCAGCCCAAAGTCTGTCGCCCTTCAGGAGGCTGGCATCTCTCAACCACGTGGAGAGCACCTGCACCCAGACTTGCCCTTGCTGCATCCCCCATCCCCAGGGCACGCGGGAGGGTGGGGGGAGGGGGAGGCAATGGGCAGGGTGCGGCAGGGGGCTTGCTGGGGCGGGGGAAAGGCACCAGGGCGGGCAATGCAGCCCAAACCACTCCCAGGAACCCCAGTGCTTGGAGAAGTAGGGGGACGGGCCCCAGAGAAGCGAACGGAGGAAGGGACCAAGAAGGGCCTCTTTTCCCAAGTACACCGCCAGCCGCCACCTGTGAGACCCAACAGCTGGGCCGGGCCCAGGGGGTCAAAGTTCGGACACAAGCCTCCAGCCGGGGACGCGCAGAGGCCCTGAGACACAGCGCACGGGGGGTGGGGGTGAAGAGAACGAGCCTGAGACGGCCAGGCGTCCGGGCGGCCACCGGGACTGCTCTGCGCGCCTCAGGGACCCCGCGGCCCGCCAGGGCAGGAGGCGCCGCGAGCGGGGCCCGGGGTAGGCGGAACTCGCGGCGGGGAGGCCGCGGGCCTGCAGCCGAAGGGGCCCGCGCGGAGGGCGAGCAGGACGCGCCGCAGGCTTACCCGGCGGCAGGAAGCGGGGCCCCGCGGTCACCTTCGCGCCGCCTCCACGCGCTCGGCCGCCGCAGCGCCGGCGCCGCACGCGCCCCGGATCTGTTTACCCACTCGCCCGCGACCGTGCTCCGGGCCTCCGCGACCCCGCCCCGCGGGCGCCCTCATTGGCCGCGCCGCCGTCTCCGGCTTCACACCGTGACCAATCGGGACCGAGGGCGGAGCGAGGGAGGCCAATGGGAGGCCGCCCGCCGCTCAGGCCCCGCCCGACCCCCATGCGTGCTGCCCTTTGCCCTAGTTAGGCGGCCCCAGCCGCGGGGCAAGGTGGGGGGGCGTGTCCCCGGGACGCGCCCTCCGCAGGCACCCCCGTTCCGGGACGGAGCTCGCGGGGCGCCCCCCCCCGCCAGGCTGATCCCCTTCCCGAGGGCCCCCGAGAGCGGGACTGCGGAGCTGTCCTCGGCCGTCACCCAAGCCTAAGGTGGTCCAGTGTGAGACTGTTTGGGAATAAACGTTGAAGTCTTTGGAAAAATATCAAAACCCATCCGTCCACACGGAGTGGGGGGCGGGGTGGCATAATAAATCCAGGGGTGAACGTAGCTCCCCAGTTCCGTATGGCCCGTGGCCCCAAGAAGGAGCCCCTTCTTCCCGGGGAGGGGGCTTCGTCCCCAGGAGAGCGGATCCTGCGGGGCGCGGCCCAGATTCTGACCCCGTCCCCCCTCACTTCTGCACCTGAAACACAAAGTTTACTTCGAGGAGACTTAGGGGGTTATGGGGAGGGGCATAGCTGCCCCAAGCAGGACAGGGCTAAGAACTGGGAACTTGGACTTTAGCAGGAGAGAAAGGTCAACCCCAAGGGTCAAGTCTTCAACAGGTGCCCCCTGCTGCCTCCCACCCTGCTCCCTCACACTGCCCCCCTTCCTGGACCCCTGCCCGCCTGGGACCCCCGCCCGGTCCTTAGGGTCAGGGGATCCCCCCCCCCCCGTTCATCCCTTTGTGTAGTTTGTAAACTCCACCCCCTTAGATGAGTCGGATGAGGCTTGCTTCATGCCAGCTCAGTTCTCTGCCTGCAAAGCCAGGGGTCGCGTTTCTCTAAAGGACCTGAAGATCAACATAACCCCCTACCATAAAGAGTTTTTCAAAACGGCCACCAATCTAGTTTACTAGAGATGTGTCCCCTGCTAGTCTGTGCAAAGAAGGAATCCGCCACATTAACATGATTTGGACCTTACTCCTTGCGAAATGACCTCAGCCTTATAATGTTAAAAACGCATTTCTCTCTTTCCTGATCTATGGTGTGTGTGTGTGTGTGTGTGTGTGTGTGTGTGTGTGTGTGTGTGTGTGTGTTTACTGCAAAACAGATTCCCCCACTACTGCAACTTAAAGATTCCTGGAAATTACATTTCAAGGTATGATAATGACATTGTAGTTGTTTTTTTGCAAAGATTCCTTGCACACACGGAAGAGATACACACGAAATTATTTCCAGATAAAATAATACAATGTAGGGGACTAGCTTCAAAATGTGACAGGGTAGGGCAAGGGTTGATAATCATGGAAGGAGAATAATGGATATATTGGGGTTCATATTACTTTGTATCTTTTTATATCCTGGCAGCTTTACATTAAAAAAAAAAAAGTTGGGGCCCCTGGCTGGCTCAGTCTGGAGAGCATCCAACTCTATCTGAAGATGGTGAGTTCAAGCCCCACATTGGGTGTGGAGCCTACTTATAAATAAGTTAATTAATTAATTAATTCAGGCGGGGTGAAGAACAAGAAAACAATGAATACAGTCATGACAGGAAAAGTCATGACTGCTGTTCATATGAACCTTCACAAGAGCAAGGATGACTCTTAACCATAGCTGATAAACAGCCAAAAAATTCAAAATTAGCGAGATGATATTTGAAATACGGATTTCATTTCCTATGCACCTCACTCTTGAGTGTCTTGCGGTATTAATGATTATAGAATATGTCATCTTCATTAACAAGACATTTTTTCAAGTTTTTCTTAAGCTTCTAAATATTTTTATTTTGTGCATTTTTTTCATACTTGCACATCCACAAATATTTCTCTTTTTTAAATGTGTATCTATTTTTGAGAGAGAGAGAGAGAGAGAACATGAGCGGGAACAGGGGCAGAGAGAGAGGGAGACACAGAATCCAAAGCAGGCTCCAGGCTCTGAGCTGTCAGCACAGAGCCTGATGTGGGGCTCGAACTCACAAACTGTAAGATCATGACCTGAGCTGAAGTCAGATGCTTAACCGACTGAGTCACCCAGGCACCCCGATTTGTATATGTTTTCTAATGGGTGCGATATATTAGTACAGTATTATTCAATGTATACGTACTCTCCCAATAACCAAAGATGCCAGTGCCTGGGACATTTGGGTGAGAAGCATCATGCTCCAATAATCCCCCTCTGATCTCCAAAAATCTTCCTAATGACAGAGACAGAGAAGGCACTTATCAATTTTTCCTACTCTGAATCTTTCCCACAAACATGCAAACCTGCTGAGCTGCCTCTCACCCTTCACCCCATCTCCATTTCTCTGCTCCCATTTTCAGCAAAACTCTTTATATTCATTTTCTCTACTTCCTTTTCTCCCATTCTACCTGATCCAACCTGGTCAGCTTTCCCCCCTGCCATCCCCCAGAATTGTGCACCCGTGACGTTAATGTTGTCAAACCAACCAGTCAATCCTCAGGGCTCATCTTAAACTACCAGTCGCATGTGACAAAGTTGGTCATGCCCTTTTTTCTTGGTGGTTGCGCTGGAGTATAATTAATATTCTGGTCCAAATTAATACTAACTTCGTTTCAATAATATACAAAAACTTTGCTCCTATATAGTTCCATTCTCCCCCCTTCTGTGTTGTTATTGCCATACACTTACATTTTTTTAAGTTTACTTATTTATTTAGAGAAAGAGAGAGTGTGCAGCATGAGCAGGGGAGGGGCAGAGAGAAGGAGAGAGCAAGAATTCCAAGCAGGCTCAATACTGTCAGAACACAGAGCCTGATGCAGGGCTCGAACTCACAAACCATGAGATCATGACCTGAGCCAAAATCAAGAGTCAGACGCTTAACCAACTGAGCCACCCAGGCACTCCAATACAATTACATTTTTATACATTGTCTGCCCATCCCCACAGATTTATCATTATTGCTTTATGTAGGTTTTTTTTTTTTTACATCAGGAAAAAAATAAGAGTTACAAACAAAAAATATACCTATCCTGCCTATTATACTTACCTATGTAGTTTCCTTTACCAGGGTTCTTTATTTCTTCATATGGATTTGAGTTACTGTCCCTTCATTTTAGCCTCAAGGATACCATTTATTGTTTTACAGGGTAGATGTGCTAGTGATGAATGGTTTTTGTTCATCTGGAAATGTCTTAATTTCTCCTTCATCTTTTTTTGGAGGATAGTTTTGCTGGATATAAAATGTTTAGTTGACAGGGCTTGCTTGCTTGCTTTTTTTTTTTTTTTTTTTTTTTACTTCAGTACTTTAAAATCTGTCGTGTCACAGCCTTCTGGGCTTCATGGTTTCTGATGAGAGAAACTGATCTTATTGAGGACCTTGGTACAAAAGTACATGATGAGTGGCTCCTTTTTTGCTGTTCTCAGGATTGTCTTTGTCTTTTGACAGTTTGATTACCATGTGTCTAGGTGTCTATCCTGTCTCTGAGTTTATTCTATTTGAAGTTCGATGTGCTTCTTGGACATATAGATTAATGATTTTAATTAAAATTGGGATGTTTTCTGCCATTATTTTTTACAAATATTCTTTCTATCCCCTTTCCTGTCTCTTCTCCTTCTGGAACTCCCATTATATGTAAGTTGATATGTTTGATGCCATTCCACAGATTTCTGGAGCTGGGTTCATTTTTCTTCAATCTTTTCCCCTTGTTTTCTTCGAAGTGGGTCATCTGAATTGACCTTTCTTCAAGTCAGGATGCTTTCTCCTGCCTGCTCAAATCTGCTGTGGAGCCCCAGCCATGAATTTTTCATTTCAGTTACTGGTTGTTTTTTTTTTTCAACTGTAGAACTACTATTTGATTATTTTTTGTAATTTCTATCTTTTTATTGATTGTCCCCATTCAGTGAGACATTATTCTCAAACTTTTATTTCATTCATTAGACTTGGTTTCATTTAGCTCTTTAAATACATTTAAAACAGCTGAGTTAAAGTCTTTGGCTAGTAAGCACCACGTCTGGGACATTTACGATGCTTCTATGGTCTGCTTTTTTTTCGTATACATGGTCATACTTTTTTGTTTCTTTGCCTGCCTCATAATTTTTTTATGAAAAACTTATTTATATTTTAAATAATATAGGTGGCATCTCTAGAAATCAGATTCTCCTTTACACCCCGGGTTTGTTTTTTGCTGCTGCTTATTGTAATTGTTGTTTGTTTAATGACTTTTGGAAACTAATTCTATAAAGTCTGATTTTGTTGCATGTAGCCACCAAAGTCTCTACTCAGTTACCTTAGTGACCAGCTAATGGTAAGACAGAGATTTCCTTGAGTGTCCGGAACCAACAATACCTCCAGCCATCGCTGACGGACTGTGTGTGTGTGTGTTGGGGCATGCCTTCAGCACTGAGCTGGGCAGTTGACAACTCTACCTTCCCCTAACTTCCTGCTAGTGCAGAGCCTCACAGTCAGTCAGAAGTGAGATCTTGGGGCCTTCTCGGGCCTTTCCTGGTACATGCACAGCCCTGACTCAGCAGGGTTCTTGCTAAAACCGGATTATCTTATACAGAAGTGCACAGATGGGCCTAGGAGAAGGTTCAGGAGCCGGACTCAAGTTTGGTCAAGCAAAGAATCTTTGCGAATTCCTGGGACATTGGCGTATAAATTAAACAACATGTGGCCAAAATTAAAAACCACTCAAAACGTGGGGTGCCTGGGTGGCTCAGTTGGGTAAGTGTCTGACTCTCTGGTTTCCACTCAGGTCATGATCTTGTGGTTCGTGAGTTTGAGCTCCACATTGGACTCTCTGCTGTCAACGCAAAGCCTGCTTCGGATCCTCTGTCTATCTGTCTGTCTTTCTCTCTCTCTCAAAAATAAATATAAAAAACTTCTGAACTTTTAATTATTCCAATCTTCCACTGGGTAATATATTCACATGACTTTGAAAAAACTATTTTTGCGGGGCGCCTGGGTGGCTCAGTCGGTTAAGCGTCCGACTTCGGCTCAGGTCACGATCTCACGGTCCGTGAGTTCGAGCCCCGCGTCGGGCTCTGGGCCGACAGCTCAGAGCCTGGAGCCTGCTTCGGATTCTGTGTCTCTCTCTCTCTCTGCTCCTCCCCCGTTCATGCTCTGTCTCTCTCTGTCTCAAAAATAAATACACATTAAAAAAAAAAACTATTTTTGAAAGATTTTCAGTGAAAAGTCTACCCCACTCCATCTCTCTTCTGCCCAATTCCCCACCCCAGTGACCCCTCCCCCCACCCCCACACATGTGACCACTCCAATTCCGTTCCTTACACCTTTTCAATGCTTCTTTATGTATATGGGCAAAGACACACACTCGTATTTTATACAGATTATACGCTCTGTTGGTTTTTTCATTGACCAGCCTGAAACTTTCCAAATTTGCACACAGAGAACCATCCTCACTCATTTTTCAGTATTACATTATGCGGACAAGCCCTAATTTAACGAGTCTCCAACCGATGGCTGTGCAGACTGTCTCTACTCTTTTGGCATTTCAAACAGTGCTGCGGTGAATAATCCTGTTTTCAAAATGCAACTAGCCTGGACCTAGGTGAGGCTGGGTTGGCGGGCGGAGAGTCCCGCGCCACTAGAGAGCCCACCACGAGTGCCCTTGCTGTGCTCAGAGGCCTGACGTGCATGACTCATGGACTCCAAGATTAATCACATCCAAACACCCAGTGGTGAAAACAGGTCATTTCTGGAGCACCAGAGATACAGCCTGATGGGCCACAACCTGAGGTCTCCAGACTTGGGAAAATCCAACCCAGTCCTGCGAAAAGAATGACTTCAAGGAATCTCCAAGCCTGTTCAACGAAGGCAACACTAATGACTGTAATTAGCTGGCTGCACAATTAGAAGTGATTAACTGCATGAAGGGAGAGTTTCGACTCCCCACAACTGGAGACGGCCCAGCCCAGTGCATTAACCATGTCTGCTCCCTTCTCTCCATTTCCCTCAGCCTGTACTCACAGCACACGTCTGACTTCACAGTAGGGTATTATTTTTCTTTTTCCAGATTAATTTCTTGTCAATGCACCATAACATGTGGACATTAGCCAAGGAAGGCTAATCGTCGGTTTGATATTTTTCTATTTTCAAATTGAGATCTAGTTCACATGCAGTAAAACGCACAGATCTTAAGCCTATGGTTCACGAGTTTTTACATCATGTAATATATATCATGTATATATATCAAGTAACTAACACTCCGATTAAAACGTAGAACAAAATTTTTTCCTCCAAAATGTTCCTCTATGACCTCTTCCCAATCACCCCCACCTTGACCAAAGCAATGGTTCTGGTTTTTGTTTTCTCTTGAGAGAGGGAGTGCAAGAGGGGCAAAGGGGGAGAGAGAGAGAGAGACAGAGAGAGAGAGAGAGAGAGAGAGAGAGAGAGAATCTTAAGCAAACTCCACACTCAACACAGAGTCCAATGTGGGGCTCGATCCCACAGCCCTGGGATCATGGCCTGAGCCTAAATCAAGAGTCAGCCACTCAATGAACTGAGCCACCCAGGTCCCTCCCTACGTTGATTCTGTTAAGGAGAAATAGCTCATTATAGGACAGGAACTGAAAAGTAGCATTCTCTTGATCCAAAAAGGGTAGGTAATCCATTCTCTTGTTCTTATATTCTTGAGTTTGTGTGGAAAGCCATTCTGGTCACTGAGTGTGTATTTTTTTTTTTTAAGATTTTTTTTTTTATTTAGTATTTATTTATTTTTGAGAGACAGAGCATGAGCAGGGGAGGGGCAGAGAGAGAGATGGAGACACAGAATCCGAAGCAGGCTCCAGGCTCTGAGCTGTCAGCACAGAGCCCAACGCGGGGCTCGAACCCACAAGCCGTGAGATCATGACCTGAGCCAGAGTCAGACGCTTCACCAACGGAGCCACCCAGGCACCCCACTGAGTGTGTATTTGACTTTGTCCTCCCTCAATCACTGGATACTTTAAAACTTTTTTTTTTTTTTAATTCACTTGTATTTAGAGTAGTTTCCAGATTTGCGCCCCGAGTTCATAGACTAGAGAAGCAGCAGCATGCTGGGCACTGGAAGCCAGGAGCGGAGCCTAACCGTGTGTCTGTCTCTTGCACCACATCCCACTGAGACCAACAGAACCAGGGTTGAGACAGCAGGGTTGTGAAAGGGAGGAGGCCTACAAGGAAAAGAACTCCAGCTGGAAGGTGGGGACGGCCCAAGGGCATACACATGACTCTATTTTGCCAATGACCACGGAGGTTGAAAGTCAATGTGAACTTTTTTTTTAAGTTTATTTTTTTATTTTGAGAGAGAGAAAGAGAGAGAGAGAGTACGCTGAAGGGGCAGAGAGAGAGGAAGAGAGAGAGAATCCCAGCAGGCACAGCACCATCAGCGCAGAGCCCAATGCGGGCTCGAACTCACAAACTGCGAGATCGTGACCTGGGCAGAAATCAAGAGCCGAACACTTAACCGACTGAGCCACCCGGGCGTCCTCATGTGAACTTTCAGTAAAAGAACAGAGAGAGCCTGGCCCCCTGGGGTGGGACAAGCAATCCCTGGCTGGAAGAGACAAGATGTATGAACCCACTAGTCTGGGTAAGGCAGAATGTCCCTCTGGGGACTGAACTTTGGGTTCTATTTTCTTTTTCTGTGGCAGTGAAAGTGACAGCCTCGGTCAGGGCAACATAGTTTTGCCCCCCAAGGCTCCCAGGAGTGTGCGTGTGGTGGGGAAAGGGTGTGCAGGGGGGTAGTCGTAGAAGGGAGGGCAGATGACCGTGTTGCTGGGGATGGTGTGGCTGACACGGAAAGCTCCCGGCCTCCTGGTGCTGTGGACCCCAGGGAAGGACAGAGGTCCGGAGTTCCGCATCCACGAGGGTGCCCCCAAACTACCTCTTACCCCGAGTCCCTGGGGCAGCTGTTGGGGGGGCGGGGAGGAGAGTGGGTGGGTATGAATTTAACTGAAAGGCAGAGCTCTGAGGTCATGGCTCTGGACCACCAGTGAGGGGCACTGTTCTCCAAGGTCAAAGTGACAAAATGCAGCTGTCCTTCCTGAGGAGTCACAGAGACCTGGGGACTCACTCCTATGATGGCCAGACCAGAGACCAGTGGTCCCTGCTTGCATCTGAAGGTCAGACTGACTGCGGCCCCCTACTTTGGGCTGTGGAAGCCTCTGGGTTTCAAACAGATACTAAACTTCCTGCTAATAAGGCCAAGGGGGAATAAGCCAGTTTTGTTGTTCTTTTTCTTTTTTTGAGAGAGAGAGAGAGAGAAAGAGAGAGCACAAGCAGGGGAGGGGGAGGCGTGTGGGAGAGAGAGAATCCCAAGCAGGATCCGCACTGTCAGCACAGAGCCTGATGCAGGGCTCAAACTCACAAACTGTGAGATCAAGACCGGAACTGAAATCAAGAGTCAGACGCTCAATTGACTGAGCCCCCCCAGCGGCCCCCAAGCCAGTTCTTTACGGGGGGGAAATATAAGGCAGGATCATCCTGCACCCTGACTTTGGGGCTAAGTTCCTACCTCTTCAGGTATCACCTGATCGGGATCTCTCTGGACTGGGCTAACATTTCCTGACTCGGCAGCAACTTCTCGAATCTGGGCTGCCCCTCTCCTGGGCTCTCTGCCTCTGGGGCTTTGCTCTCACCACTGCCCTCCCTCCCATGGCCTCCCCGCACACCTGCAAGCCTTAGGCTCCTACTCACTCTTTGAGACCCGATTCCAATGTTACTCGCTACGTGATGCCTCTCTGGTCCCCTCAGCCAGATGCAGTCTGTCTCCTTCACTTTTACGCTACTTGGTTTTAGCACGCGAATATTCTTGTCAACATTACACCTAATGGTGTAATTTAGTTCTTAGCCAGCTCATCTTTCTATTTCAAATACATTGTAAACTGTGTATCTCGACATCTCCCATAGTGCCTTGCACCCAGAAAGTACCTCTTATACTTAAAAACAAAAATTGCAGGGCGCCTGGGTGGCTCTTAAGCGTCAGACTCTTGATTTCGGCTCAGGTCATGATCTCACAGTTTCATAGGTTCAAGCCCCACACCAGGCTCTGCGCAGGGTCTGCTTCGGAGTCCCTCTCCCTCTCTCTGCCCCTCCCCTGCTCATGCTTTCTCTGTCTCCCTCTCAAAAAAAAATAATAACCTTTTAAAAAACTATTAAATGAATAATAATAAATTTTTAAAAATTGCTACCGAGGTGTGGTAGGCATTGGGAAAGTCTTGCCAACACCTCTGGTTCTCCCCTCCGCCCAGTTGTGGCCACCAGGGCCAAAGGCAACGGGCCTCACCCAATTCCAGGGCTGGCCCCCTGTGGTGTAAGCCGACCTCAACTCACTTGCCCCGGTGACGGGTTGTCTTTGAGCCTGAGCCAATCAGCACACAGTATCCCAGGGCGACCGGTCCTGGTTGGTCCAACCAGAATCAAGGGCAGGACTTGTGCTCCCAGGAAGCAATAGCAACCCCCCCCCCCAACCCCATCCTCCAACCGGGCGTCAAGAAATTCACCTGAGTTGTTCAGTTCCCAGCCCAGCTGCTGTTCACAGGCCGAAAGCCGGCCTAAAAAGGAATTTAGGCCACGCAGGAGGACAGAGCAGAGAGAGTCCGAGAAATGGGGCTGGAGCCCTGGTTAAATCATCTTGGAAGCTTGATCTATCATTTAACTTTTGAATGACGTGAACCAATAACTTCGTGGTTTCTCCTACTTGGAACCCAAAGCGTCTTCCCGACCAGTGTACGTGGGAGTGTTGTGGGTTCACACACGGGCACACGCATGTAACCTTACTAGGGAGGGGAACCCCACATGCACCTCCTTTGGGAACTGATGTCTCTTCGTAAATTTCTGTATTTAAAATGATTTTAAATACAGGGAGCTGGGTGTCTCAGTCGGTTGAGGGTCTGACTCCTGATTTCAGCTCAGATGGTGATCCCAGGGTCGTGAGATCCACGCTGAGCCTGGAGTCTACTTGAGATTCTCTCTCTCTCTCTCTCTCTCTCTCTCTCTCTCTCTCTCTCTCTCCCTCTGCCCCCTCCCCACTCGTGCACACGCGCTCTCTCTCTAAAATAAAATAAATAAGTAAAAACTTTTTAAAAAGACTTTGCTTTTAACCCGATTTCCTAAGAACATCTCAGACTCTAGCAACTGGTAACGAATTGTAAACATTTTTCCTTTAAAAAAACACAACTGATATATTGTTTGTGACACACCCAACATGGGGCTTGAACCCATGACCCCAAGATCGAGAGTCCCACGTTCTTCTGACTGAGCCGGCCAGGCTTTTACCAAAATCAGCTTTTACCTTAACATGAAATTTATATTTCCATTTTCCTTGAAAGGTGAAATGGGTTCTAATACTTGGAAGGGGATACTGACATTTTCTTGACTGAGCCCATGCCTTGACATTATTTACAGCTTTAAGACTTTTCCAACCTGCTGGTTCACTTGCTTTCTTGGCAAACGTCCCCGAGCCTCTTCTCCAGGGGCCCAGCTCCTTGTGAGCTGGGACCACATCTTGTGTCTGTTTCGTAACTCCACGCCGTCAGGAGCCCCAGAGCTTCCCGGGAGCTGGTGGACGGCCCGTGGAAATTTCCAGAGCAGCTGCTCAGCCCCGGCCCCCCCACCTGGGACCTGGCCTGCAAGTGTTACCGGCTCAAGGACACTGAGCCTGGCACCGGTCAGGCCCTCGGTCTATTTATGACTTTTTATCTCAGGGTTTGCACCTCGGCACTTTGCACTCAGGAAACCTCCCCCTCTCTACACCCGTCAACACACGTCTTTATCTAGAGAAGAGGAAAACAGCGGGTCCGATAAACTCTCTTCCTCTATGGCTGCCCAGATGGCCCCGATGTCTCCACCCCTTTGGTTTGGGGCCAAAATTCTTTGATGGAAACGAAGAATATTTCTGACATTCAGGAAAGGTAGCTTTATGACCCTGACGAGCTTCCTCATGAATTTGTTTCTTACGTGCTCCTCCTGACTAGGGAAAATTTCTGTCCCAAGGGGGAGGAACGTCCTCCTCACCCCCACCATACACACTCCTGAGCTCAGTGCATCAACAGAGCTAGTCATGGATCACCCCTAAGCCTCCCGCGGGAGTAGCTCAGGGAAGAGTTGAGCCCGGGACGTCCAGGAGCACCCGGTGCTCAAGGACAGACAGACAGACGTGTGAGGATCCAGCCTGTTTCTAACCAGCATCACTGCTTTCTGGTCCCAGGCACGGAGTGAGAACAGGGGCCAGGAGCCAGAGAGCCCGAGAACAGAGCAAAGCTCTGCCATTACACCAGCTCACAGTACAGAACCCCTCTGGCCTGGGTGTTCTAAGGTGCCAATTACCTGACTACCGACTTAGGTCTTTGTGATATGATGTTTTTTTGGGTTTTTTTTGGTTTTTTTTTTTGTTTTTTTTTTAGCAATGGCTTTGTTTATTTCGTAACTCCCATGTCAGCTGAAGCCTCCCTAAATAAAACTGGTTCAAACATCCATTCCACATCCTGTGGACGTCTAAATCCTCCCCCCAAAGTTTGGCCAGTTCCCGGGGGGCTGGGCTGAAGGGGGGGTGGGGCGGGGAGGAGAAGGCTCACGTCCACACAATCACCCCCCCCCGCCCCGGCCCTGAGCGCCTGCAGCTGCCGAGTCCCTCCAGCCTGTGGCCGTCCTGCCACCGGCGCGCCCGTCTGTCCAAAGCTGCGCCAAGCCCTTGAAGGGAATGGAGGGGTCACACAACAGCTGCAAATTCACCATTAGACACCTCTGTTCTCCAGGGTTCTTTAGCCATCCTATCCTCTGGGGACTTTGATCAGCGGACTCCTCTCAGGGGGTGGTCCAGTTTTTCCCTGCCCTCCCCTGCCCACCTGTCTTCCTTAACCCTCCCTTTCAGATGGCTTCCGGAACACCAAATTCTCACTGTACCCGGTGAGGCCGGTCTGCCAAACTCAGCGGTCACACTCATCAGGGTACAGACCTCCCCCCTTCGCCACCCCCCCCCCCCGCCTCCCAGCAAGACCCACCTTCCTTATGCAGCAGGCAGGCAACGGCTTCTCATCACCCTACCGAAACTGCAATACAATTTCTGCTAAACTCTCACCAAAATTTCTCGGAGAAAATGCAGAGGAGTACCATTGCGGATCCAATTCTGCACCACCAGGGGCATCTGTCTGCAAGGGGAAATGCGAGAAAGCTCCCTGGGACCCAGGAGTCTGGGGGCAGCCGGGGAGGGCCCGCCGGACGGTCAAGCGTGTTGCCAACACCCAGGACATTTAGGTGGGGCTGATCTCATGATCCAAGAATAAAGGAAAGGCCACTCAAGCGGGACTAAATGAAGTTATAAATCGCAACCGAGCCCAAAGAGGGCAAAAGAGAAAAGCGGCTCCACGACCAAACACAGCTGTAGGTAGGGGTTCCTTAGCCTGCCCTCCTCACGTTGCCCCGGGAGACGTCTCCCTCCCACAGGGTGGGTTTTGACGCTCCAGGCCCGGAAGCAGTACGTCACTTCCGCTCATGCGCAGTTGGCTGGAGCTCAACCACGCGCCCCCCCCCCCCCCCCCCCATGGTCCGGGAGCTTGGGAAGGTGGTCCTGGTGTGCGTTCAGAAGCACGAACGAGGATTTTGTCGAGCGGGAAGCAGCCTCTGCCGCACACTCGTTCCATTTCCCGTATTAGGGGGAAAGATCACCAGCGTGGAAAGTGTAAGAACAGTTGACAGCAAGACAAGAATTGAAGCTCCAAGTACAGAAGGAGGTAGCAGGACCGCACCGAGTGGATGAACGAACGGGGCGGGCCCCACCGACGAGCTGACTTCATCCTGCAGGAACTTTAATACACAGAGGTGCTGCTGGAGGATGGGGGAACCCGTCACCCCGATTTTCATAAAGGCTAGGAAACTGGAATCTAAGAAGCATACACTGGCGGACTGGACATTAATGTGGGATGATAATCAAACGGTGTCCAACGTTCAGAAGGGAAAGCATTAGCCGCGGAGAGCTGGCACGGGGTCTGGGCTAACTTCCCGTCCTCTCTTGAAAGAATTAGCCTTAACGGGTGTCCATATCCATGGGGTGCCTGGGTGGCTCAGTTCGGTTAAGCATCCGGCTCTTGATTTTGGCTCGGGTCATGATTCGTGCGCCACCAGAGCCTGCTTGGGAGTCTCCCTCTCTCCCCCTCTCTCTGCCCCATGCTCTCTGTCTCAAAATAAATAAAAGCTTAAAACAAACAAACGAACCAACAGTGTTCATATCCTTAGCCTTAACGATACTCCTTCAGGAAGTCTGTGCGGAGGAATCAATGCAAATCATACACAGAGCTATTTTGGACAAAAAGACGTGACCGTCGATTTATTTACAATAACAGAAAAAGTTAGACGCAACCCAAAAGTACAGCCATGGGGGACTGGTCATACAAATGATTAGTCATTAATATAATGAACTGCTCTACAGCCTTTAAGACTGTTTTGGAAGAATGTTTAACGATCTGAGAAAACACTGTCGATGAAAAACACCAGTATGCAAATGTCAGAGAACGTATGTTCTCAGCGATGTGAAAGATACCCCCACAGAAAAAAGATGAAGGCAATATGCTGAAACAGTAACAGCAGTTGTCCCCGACGGCAGGATTATTGGTCACTGTTCATTTCCTCTATGTGCTCTCCTGCATTTCGCCACAGCGGGCATGAATTCCTTCCACAAGTATGAAAAAAAAACAACCCAAAAAACCATTTTCTTTAAAATATGTGTATATAGGGGCGCCTGGGTGGCACAGTCGGTTAAGCGTCCGACTTCAGCCAGGTCACGATCTCGCGGTCAGTGGGTTCGAGCCCCGCGTCAGGCTCTGGGCTGATGGCTCAGAGCCTGGAGCCTATTTCCGATTCTGTGTCTCCCTCTCTCTCTGCCCCTCCCCCGTTCATGCTCTGTGTCTCTCTGTCCCAAAAATAAATAAAAATAAATAAATAAATAAATAAATAAATAAATAAAATATGTGTATATAGAGGCGCCTGGGTGGCTCAGTCGGTTAGAGTTGGGTGGTCTGCTCAGAGTTTTTGCCCAGTTCTCAGGTAAACATCTAGATGTACTCTGTCCACTGTGGTATCCACTAGCCGTATGTGACTATGAAAATTTGTTCAGAATTAAATACAATTTAAAATTCAGCTCCTCAGTTGCATCAGCCTCAGTTCAGGTGTTCAACAGCCACCAACAGGTACCATCGTGTACCACTGAGCTATATGGCATTTCCATCGCCATGGAACATTCTGTTGGGAAATGCTCATCTAGTGATCAGTTTCACAGAGGACACCAGGGTTCTCCTTCATCATCAGCCTCCCAGACAATCACCAGAGGCTTGAAGAACGATACTGGTCTAATCGAATGAACTTGAATAAATGTAAACATAGCATCTTCAGTGGGGGCTCCGAAATACACCTGCAGAGGTATAGCGGAATCGGGGAGGAATTAATTCTGGTTGAAAACAAGCTCCATATGTATCTCTGGGTAATGCAGGGCCCCAAAACCTGAGCTCTTGAGCTGAATTAATGAAGTACAGGGCTCGGAACAAGAGAGCGATCCTTCCAAGCTACACTGGTCCAGTCAGAGTCCCAGTGTTCTTCAGTGGGGTTTTCAGAACTACAAGGGGCTCTAAGGGAATCGATTCAATAGTAAAAAAGCAATTTGCCTCACTAGGCACCACCATCGGTTATAAGCAGATCACACCTGGGACCAGCACAGCGCCTGGGAGGCTGTTAGGAACAGCCGGCTGCTAGGTTTTCCTGGCTTTGTGCCTTGTTTACCAAACAATGAGTCACAAGGGTAGAAATGGTGAGCCTGGTAAGAAACTGGGAACGGTGCTTGGAGGGAGGGGGGCAGAGAGCAGAAGCTGGGGCCATCAAGTGTGGCTGAAGTTCCCAGAGCAATACCCCTGGGGCTATGAAAAACAGCTGTGAGCAAAACTTTTTTTTTTTTTTTTTCTGAGAGACAGAGAGGGCTCTGGTGGGGTGAGCGAGGGGCAGAGAGGGAGGGAGAAAGACAGAATCCCACGAGGAGCAGGGAGAGAGAGGGTGTCAGCACAGAGCCCGAAGTGGGGCTCGAACTCAGGAACCGTGAGCTCATGACCTGAGCCAGAGTCAGACGGCTACCTGACTGAGCCACCCAGGCATCCCCGTGATCAAAATTCTTGATGGAAAGATTTTGGCATTGTACATCGAAAACTTTTTATCCCTTAACCTTGTCTAAAAAAAAAAGCTCCTGTATTGGCCAAGAACTCCCTGAAAAAAAAGTTACGTTTCTTTTTTTTTTTAATTTTTTTTTGACGTTTATTTATTTTTGAGACAGAGAGAGACAGATCATGAACGGGGGAGGGTCAGAGAGAGAGGGAGACACAGAATCTGAAACAGGCTCCAGGCTCTGAGCGGTCAGCACAGAGCCCGACGCGGGGCTCGAACTCACGGACCGCGAGATCGTGACCTGAGCCGAAGTCGGCCGCTTAACCGACTGAGCCCCCCAGGCGCCCCAAAAGTTACGTTTCTTGACACCAGGTGATATCCTAAAAGCGCAACCATCGTATTATAGTGGAGTAGACGGAATCGTGTTCAGTTGAATCTCTCTATCCAAAAGGGATGCTCACGTACCTAAAAGAGAAAAAGGAGCAGACTGGATAAAGCTCTCGAAACCACGGGCAGAGGGTGTCAGAACTGAAATCGCTGTCGGTGCGCCTGGGAGAAAGGGGCGTGGCTGGGAATGGACTTCGGCTCAAGACAAGGAAGGACAGTTAGAGGTGATGCGGTGGCCGCAGGAAGCAGCCCAGGCTGGTGGGGATCCCAAAGTCAGACGACCAGAGTTTGCATTCTGGTGCTTTCCAGCCACATGACCTCAGGCAAGTGTTACTTGGCTCTTCTAAGCCTCAGTTTCTTCACCCGTGGAAGGAGATAAGGACTCTCTCGTAATGTTATTCTAAGAACTAAGATAACGCGCGTTTAGTGTTTATGACAGCGTCCGGCACAAGGCAAACCTTCCCCCACTGCTGTTATCTGCGGTGAGTGTCCATGGGGACCAAGTACTTGTGGCCCGATGTCCCCGCAGAATGTCCACAGTCACTAAGGGGAAGAGTCACAGGACCGTCTGCTGTGTGGTTAGCAGGTGTTGTACCGACACCAGCAGCCCAGGAGTCCAGAGGGGACGTGTGGAGAGGGTTCCGTGGTCGATCAGTCTGACCAACGTCGGAACAGTCCAAGTTGAACGGTTTCTTGACCCCGTGACTTCTCTGCGCCCTTCACATACTACCTTGAATTTTAAATGCCCTGTCATGCTTGGCCACAGAGCCCTTTCTCACGGAACTTCCTGAGAGAAGAAAAAAACACCGAATCAGACGACTTTTGAGATTCTTTCTGACTCTGGCATCTGAAAACGTCGTGCATTTCAAATGCAGTGAGCATTTGCCACAATGCTCTCGTGCCACAGGCACTCGTTTAAGCACTTCATTTTTATTTTTTTTAATGTTTATTTTTTGAGAGAGAGATTGAGAGAGCGTCAGCAGGGGAGGGGCAGACAGAGAGGGAAACACAGAATCAGAAGCAGGCTCCGGGCCCCGAGCTGTCGGTACAGAGCCCGACGCGGGGCTCGAACCCACGCACCGCGAGATCGCGACCTGAGCCGAAGTCGGACGCTCACCCGACTGCGCCGCCTAGGCGCCCCATAAGCACTTTAGAGACCTAAAGCCACAGGATTCTCACAGCCACCTCAGACATCATCCAGCATCCCTTTGTTACACTTGAGACACCGAGACTGAACGGAAGCCAGTCGGCCCGAGGTCACAGAGCTAACACGTGGCGGAACCAGGAATATCCCCGGCCTGCTCCTTCAAAGCCCTACTCTAAACTCCGAGACCGTACGTGAGCAAAAACTGATTTCTCGTCTATCACTGGGCTGATGATGAGCACTTAGAGAAGAAGGCCAGCGTGGGGCTGGCATTACAGGTAAGAGGGAAGGGACACGGCCCAGCAGCCGGGAGTCTCGGGCCCCGAAGACTCGTCCTGCAATTTTAGATGGCACGACCTTTGTCCTGACCGGCATCCGAGCCAGCTGTCCCTGCCAGGTCGCTTTCAGGTCGTGAGGAGCGGTCACTGGGACCGAGGGCTAAGAGGAAGGGAGAGGGTCGTCTAGGGCCACAGGCTTTCTTTCCCACCGCTAGAGACGTCCACGGCCGATGAGCCGTGAGGCCCCAGTTCTGGGTGAGACGCCACATTTGCCCCTCAACCGCCCGCTTCATCCCAGACCACGTCAAGCGTTTGGTGGGATTCCTCTGCTCCCTGGCTCCCCTGGCCGCACCCCTGCTTGGTAACGAGGGGCTCCTTTCCAGGCAGGGCCGTGAGAACGAATCCTCACAGGTGAGGGCTGAGCCTCTGGAGAACTGGCGTCTCGGCTCAGCTACGCAGGACGTCGAGGTTCGTGCGCTGACGGCGTCCACCCTGCCGTGTGGCCCCGCTCCGGCCTGCACCCTGTGACTGTTTCAGACGCGCAGTCGTCTGCTGGCTCCCCAGCTCACGGCAGGGGGCGCTTGAGGGCCTGAGCCTCCCGCGGGCCACGACGTGGGTTTATCATCTTTGCTTCTCCAGCACTGGCGGCCAGAGACTGGACAGAAACCCGGTGCTGCAGGCGAGGCCTGGTAAACCCGGCCTGGAGGGCCCCACGGTGGCTCCTGGAAGCCTGCTGCCCTCGTGTGGCCACCGTGACCGGGAGCTAGCAGAACGGGAAGGTCAAGGCAGAGGGAGGCCCTGGAGAGGCCGGAAGGGCATGTGGTCCAAGGACAGTTGAACCAAAAGCCACCAGAAGGGAGCGGTGGCCCTCCTGACCTTTTGGTTCGGGACCCCTGTGTGCTCACGAGCGTTACTGAGGACTCCAAAGGCCTTCTGTAATGTAGAATAATTCTGTCCTATTTAGAAATTACACCTAAGCCTCCTTTTAACTTAATGACATTATCAGTTCCTTTTAAAATAACGGTAACATAGGGGCGCCTGGGTGGCTCAGTCGGTTAAGCGTCCGACTTCAGCTCAGGTCGCGATCTCACGGTCCGTGAGTTCGAGCCCCACGTCAGGCTCTGGGCTGATGGCTCAGAGCCTGGAGCCTGCTTCGGATTCTGTGTCTCCCTCTCTCTCTGCCCCTCCCCCCTTCATGCTCTGTCTCTGTCTCAAAAATAAATAAATGTTAAAAAAAAATAACAATAACATTTGATGTTAACATAAACAACATGTAGGGCGCCTGGGTGGCTCAGTCGGTTGAGCATCCGACTTCGGCTCAGGTCATGATCTCACGGTCCGTGGTTTCGAGCCCCACGTCGGGCTCTGTGCTGACAGCTCAGAGCCTGGAGCCTGCTTCGGATTTTGTGTCTCCCTCTTTCTGTCCCTCCCCCACTCATGCTCTGTCTCAAAAACAAATAAACAAAAAATTAAAAAAACATAAATAACGTATTTATGAAAATGACTACATTTTATTTTTTTAAAGCTTTATTTATTAAGTAATCTCTACACCGAACATGAAGCTCAAACTCACGACCCTGAGATCAAGAGTCATATGCTCCATTGACCGAGCCACCCGGGTGCCCAGAAAACGACGATATTTTAATGAAAAGAGTGGCACTTAGTGACATTTCTGCAACTCTCTTTAACAGAACGCATGGTCTCGCAGAAGACCGCGGGATTCTCCGACCTTTCACATTCGATGCCTTGTGATGCTGCGTCATGCAGCTTCTGGAAAATTCTAGCTCACACCACTCATGTGAGGAGAATGAAAAGGGCGAGGAGTGTCTTAGCATTGTCATGACACGGTTTGGACTTGGTGGTCCCAGGACCACACTGAGATCTAACCCCAATTCTGGGTCCTCCTCCGTTGGCCCAAGAGCCCGAGGTGGGGGCAGCCGGGAAGGGAGGCAGCCAGGTGATGAGGCAGCCCCATGCCCGGCTTTCCTTTCACCCCGACTCACTGGCTTTCAGGCCTAGAAGCAGCCCAGACCTCTGCCCCGAGAGGAAACTTCTGCGGGAACAGGCGGTAGAGCCTTCAACCTTTTACGTTATTTATTTTCTTAACGTATATTTATGTTTGAGACAGAGTGCAAGCAGGGGAGGGGCAGAGAGAGAGGGGGACAGAAGATCTGAAGCAGAATCTGTGCTGACAGCGGTGAGCTCGATGCGGGGCTCGAACTCACACACTGTTAAGATCATGACCTGAACCAAAGTCAGACGCTCCAAACACTGAGCCACCCAGGTGCCCCATTCCCTTCTATGTTTAAAATAGCTACACTGATGGGAGACCAAAAGAGCTGGGGAAGAATGTTGGCTGAGTCTGATGCCTCATCAGGGACAAGAGTCTGAGGGAGAGGAGTGCCTGTGAAGAGCCCAGGCCCCATGGCCCCCTTGTCTCCCTCGTCAGGCTGCCCTCCAGGGAGGTAGGTGCTAGAGCCCCAGACATCATGGGAGACCTGCCCCCTCCTGCTGGAGACCCCAGGCTCTCAGAGGTCCTTGTCCTACCAAGGCACCAACACTCAAGAGCAAAGGCAGCTGCATGATGCGACAGGCAGAACTCAAGACTCTCTGGGCTTCCTGTGGCCCCCACCATGGGCACAGAAGCCCGCAGAGGGGCAGGGGGTAGGGATGGAGAAACTGAGACGGCCCCACGCTTGGGACAGGGGGATATGGTGTGGATCCTACAGTCAGAGATCACCTCAGTCAAAACCAACGTAGACCAACAAAGAACAATCCAAAAAGGAAACTAAGAAAATCATGCCATTCACAAGAGCATCAAAAAGACTAAACCACTCAGGAAGAAATTTAACCAAGGAGGCAAAAGACCTGGACACTGGAAATGGCTGGAAAAAAGGAAAGACGACACAAATAAACAGAAAGACATCCCATGTTCATGGATCAAAGACTTAATAATGTTAAGATGTCAATTTCGTAGAAACAATGTACAGACTCAATGCAATCCCTATCAAAATCTCAATGGCATTTTTGGCAGAAATAGAAAAAAGCATCCCCAAATTCAACACCTCAAGGCACCTCAAATAGCCCGAACAAAACCACCTTGAAAAAGAAGAACACGCTTCCTGATTTCAAACTTACTACAAAGCTACAGAATCAACACTGTGGTGCTGGCATAAAGACAGATTAATGAAACAGGACGAAGACCCCGGAAATGAACTCATGTGTGGAAGGTCAAATGATATTCGACAATGGTATCAAGACCACTTAACTGGGGAAGGACAGTCTCTTCAACAAATGGTGCTGGGTGAGGCTCCTGGGTGGCTCAGTTGGTTAAGTATCCAACTTCCGCTTAGGTCATGATCTCACAGTTCGTGGGTTCAAGGCCCACGTCGGGCTCTGTGCTGACAGCTCAGGGCCTGGAACCTGCTTCGGATTCTGGGTCTCCCTCTCTCTTTGCCCCTCCCCCCCCCCCAAACACACTTTGTCTGTCTGCCTCTCTCTCAAAAATAAATAAACATAAATAAGCCATACAGAGAAAGACAGATACCATATGTTTTCACTCTTATGTGGATCCTGAGAAACTTAACAGAAACCCATGGGGGAGGGAAAGGAGAAAACAGAAAAAAAAGAGGTTAGAGTGGGAGAGAGAGCCAAAGCATAAGAGACTCTTAAAAACTGAGAACAAACTGAGGGTTGATGGGAGGGGAGGGGAGGTGATGGGCACTGAAGAGGGCATCTTTTGGGATGAGCACTGGGTGTTGTATGGAAACTAATTTGACAATAAATTTCATATAATAAAAAAATAAAAATATATAAACATAAAAAAATAAAAAGGTGGTGGGAAAACTGGACATCCACATTCAAAAGAATAAAGTTGGATGCTAACCTTACACGCAAAACATAATTTGACAAGAAGTCAATGCCCAGAATACGTGAAGAACTCCTACAACTCAACAACAACAACAACAAAAGAAACGCTCTGATTTAAAATGGGCAAAGGACTTGTAGAAGACATTTCTCCAAAGGAGAACAAGCACGTGGAAAGATGTTCAACCTCACTAATCGCTAGGGAAACGCCAACCAAAACCACAGAGATACCACCTCACAGCCGTTAGGATGGACACGAGCAAAACGAAATTAACAAGCACCGATGAGGATGGGGAGAGATCGGAGCCCTCCTGCCCTGTTGGTGGGGATGAAAAATGGTGCAGCCGCTGTGGAACACAGTATGGGGGATCCTCAGAGAGTTGAATAAAACTACCCCAGGATCCAGCAATCCCACCTCCGGGTCGACACCCAAAAGAACTGAAAGCAGGATGTCAAAGAGACCTTCGCACCCCTATGTTCACTGCAGCATTATTTACAGTAATAGAGGTTGAAGCAATCCCGAGTGTCCGCTGACCAATGAATGGGTAAAGAAAACGTGGTCTATACACACGACGCGGTATTATCCAGCCTGAAAATGGAAGGAAAGACTGTCACCTGCTACACCACAGATGCACCCGGAGAACATCACGCTGAGCGGTCAGTCACGAAATACAAATACCGTACGACTCCACTTACGTGAGCCATCTCGAGCACTCAAAATCAGAGACAGACGGTAGAACAGTGGCTGCCGGGGGGGGGGGGGGGGGGGGGGAGGGAACCGCCAACGGAGCTGCTCACCGGGTACAGAGTTTCAGGGTTGCAAGACGAAGAAGTTCTGGGGACCTAATCCACAAACAGGTGAAGCCGCTGACACTCTTGCACCCACCGTGGCGTGCCGGAAGATGAACAGGTGATACGTTGTACATTGTACGTGACAGGTGTCCACCGAGGACCAGTGCCGCCCCGCCCCTCCCACGGGTGTTACTCCCAGAAGAAAGCGCGGGGGGTGGGCGGCAGGTGGGGGGGCCAGGACTCACAAAACCGAGTTGACCAGTGTGTTTTCTTTTTATTTTTTTAATGTTTATTTAATCTTGAGGAAGAGACAGAGTGTGAGCAGGGGAGGGGCAGAGAGAGAGGGAGACACAGAATCCGAGGCAGGCTCCAGGCGCCGAGCCATCAGCACGGAGCCTGACGCGGGGCTCGAACCCACAAACCGTGAGATCACCCGCCCCCATGAGACTCAGCGTTTCTATACTGGAACCGAACCTGGCATCTGGTTCTTACTTCAGGGCCCTCCAGTCAGTGAATCCTACAGTTATCTCAAATAGAACATCTCGATGGACTCATGACTAATCAGCCCATGATCACACATAACTGCGGTATCATGCATTTGGTATTTTTTAAATTTGGGGGGGGTGGGGGGGAACTTGCTCTGATTCAGCTATGACCGTAAAGGTCTCGACACAGTCAAATAACTCGCCGCTGGGCTAATTCACTGTGCTATGTCTCCGCATTCACACAAACAAGGTGTATTTCAGTCAATGGTTACAGGACATGTACCTTAACTCTAATGCTTCAACCGGACACACATACACGTACACACACGCGCACATCTTTATCCAACCGATAAATGGCTTACCCAAAACCCCCCAACTCCCTGTAACCCTATGATAAGAATATGTATTTATCATTGTCCAATTTATCATTGTCCAACCCCCCAAAACAAGACTAAATTCACATCCAAACAGAAGGCCTAAGTACAAATCTTTATAAATACACCCCAAATCCCAATGAAACATCAGTCGCGAATACCCATGTGACACCTCGATTCACCTCGAGCGCTAATCCGTACCGACTGGGCAATATTCTCTCACAACTAATCCCATAAATTCACCAACCCATCCAACGTGTTCCCCGTTAAGGTAGCTTCAGTACACAGAGCAAGGCACCGGAAATGCCTAGATGAATCATCAGACTCCATAAACACCAAGGTTTGGCCCTAGCCTTTCCATTAGTTAAAGAGGATTACACGTGGAAGCCTCCGGAAGGGTGAAAACGCCTCTCAATCATCATGATCTAAAGGAGCGGGTGTGAAGCACAAACAATAACAATGTAGCTCGTGACACCTTGCTTAGCCACACGCCCACGGGATACAGCGGGGATAAAAATTAAGCCGTGAATGGAAGTTCGACTAAGCCATATTAAATTAGGGTCGGTAAATTTCATGCCAGCCACCGCGCGGTCACACAATTCACCCGAACTAATAGACCCACGGCGTAAAGCGTGTCATAGAGGAACCCCACGCTACTGTTAAACTTTTACTAGGCTGGCAAAAGCTACAAGTAACATACAACTATAGCACAAAAGTAACTTTAACACCTCCGACCGCAGGATAGCTAAAACCCAACCTGGGATTGGATACCCCGCTATCCTCAGCCCTAAATTTAGCTAATTAAACAAATCTATCCGCCAGAGAACTATAGCAACAGGTTAAAACTCAAAGGACTTGGCGGTGCTTTATATGCCTAGAGGAGCCCGTTCTGTAATCGACAAGCCCCGATATACCTCGCCACCCCTTGCAAATCCAGTCTATACACCGCCACCTTCAGCAAACCCTAAAAAGGAAGAAAAATGAGCACAGGTATCTTAACATTAAAAAATCAGGTCAAGGGGCGCCTGGGTGGCTCAGTCGGTTGAGCGTCCGACTTCGGCTCGAGGTCCGCGAGTTCGAGCCCCACGTCGGGCTCTGTGCTGACAGCTCGGAGCCTAGAGCCTGCTTCGGACTCTGTGTCTCCCTCTCTCTCTGACCCTCCCCCGCTCATGCTCTGTCTCTCTCTCTCTCTCTGTCAAAAATAAATAAACATTAAAAAAATTTTTTAAAAAGTTAGGTCAAGGCGTAACCTGTGAGGTGGGAAGTAATGGGGTACATTTTCCGTGCCAGAACACTTTCCATGAAGTCCTTATGAAATTAAGAACCAAAGGAGGATTTAGTAATAAATTGAGACTAGAGAGCTCAATTGAATCGGGCCATGAAGCACGCACACACCACCTGTCACCCTCCTCGAGTGACAAAACCCAAAGACGATCTATTCGAACCATAAAAAACACAAGAGGCAAGTCGTAACAAGGTAAGCATACTGGAAAGTGGGCTTGGATAAAATGAGACGTAGCTTAAACAAAGCATCTGGCTTACACCCAGAAGACTGCATATCAAAGTGACCATCGTGAGCCAAAACTAGCCCAAACAACCACACATTCAACTAACATAAAACAATAAATCAAAACACTTGGTTAATTCTTGAAAGTATAGGAGATAGAAACTTAACTTGGCGCCACAGAGAGAGTGCCGTAAGGGAAAGACAGAAGAAAAATTAAAAGCGCTATACAGCAAAGATTACCCCTGGTAGCTGTGGCGTGATGAATTCGCTAGAATAACCTAACAAAGAGAACTTAAGCCAGGCCCCCCGAAACCAGACAAGCGCCTCCGAACACTCTTTACAGGATGAACTCATCTATGTTGCAAACTAGTGAGAAGATTTGGAGGTGGAGGTGAAAAGCCTCACGAGCCTGGTGACAGCTGGTTACCCAGAACAGAATTTGAGCTCAACTGTAAACTTACCTAAAAACCCCCAAATTCAGGGGCGCCTGGGTGGCGCAGTCGGTTAAGCGTCCGACTTCAGCCAGGTCACGATCTCGTGGTCCGTGAGTTCGAGCCCCGCGTCGGGCTCTGGGCTGATGGCTCAGAGCCTGGAGCCTGTTTCCGATTCTGTGTCTCCCTCTCTCTCTGCCCCTCCCCCCGTTCATGCTCTGTCTCTCTCTGTCCCAAAAATAAAAAATAAAAAAATTAAAAAAAAAAAAAAAAAACCCAAATTCAAATGTAAGTGTAAAATATAACCTGAAAAGGTACAGCATTCTAGAACCAGGATCCAACCGTTTTTAGAGAGTAAGCATAAACGTTAACCACAGTCAGCTTAACAGCAGCCATCAATTAAGAAAGCGTTCAAGCTCAACAACGAAAACATCTTAATGTCAAAAATATGCAACCAACTGCTAACTTAATACCAGGTTAATCTATTTAACAATACAAGCAATAATGCTAATAGGAGTAGCAAGAAATATTTCTCCTTGCGTAGGCTTCTATCAGAGCGGATAACCACTGATAGCTAACAAGATAAAAAGAATAAACTAAACGTCAAACAAATTGTTGGCCAACAGTGTAGGTTGGGGTGACCTCGGAGAATAAAATCACCTCCGAGTGATTTAGGTCTAGACCAACCAGGCAAAAGTACAACATCACTTATTGATCCAAAATACTTGATCAACGGAACAAGACCCTACTGGTCTCCACTGGCCGTGACGACCCCACGCTTGTCGCCCAGGGAAGAGACACGGCGCCCACCGATTCAGGATTCGGGAGCAAATCTGCCTGGTGGGGGGGGTGTGGGGCTTCGAAGAATGATTTCCACTGACCTCAAAAAATGACACAGATCCATTCTCTTCTCTCTCCCGCCTCACCTCTGTGCACTTGGCTCCGTGCAGGTGGGAGCGCCGGAGGGGAAAACAAAGAACGAGACAATTATCGATGATGATTTCCTCGAACTGCCGAACCGACCAAACCAGACCGCGGTGCTCTGTTCTTGTCGTGAGATCCACACGCCTGACGGTGTGTGCCACCAGGAGCCTAAATTAAGACGAGACCTCTCCTGATTTAACCGATTTGTTACCCTCCACTAGGGCCCGCAGGTGCTTGCAGACACAGCAGCCTGAGTGTTTTATGGATTCCTTCACACCTGGAGACACAGGGACGCGGGGTGGCTGTCTGGAGTCAGAGAGGTTCCCTTTCCCTGCGGGTGGCCTCTGGGGGCCCCGCACAGACGCCTCTGACCAGCTCCACACTGCTGTTGGCTTTGCCACTGGGCTTCTGGAAGCTTCTGGACATACTTCCAGTGAACCGGACTCAGAGCCTCTTGAGACCTGGGTCTCCTCCTTCTGTATCTCCACGCTGCCTGGAGCCCACCCAGTACGGGTAAGTTCTCTGGCACGAATAAACTAACTCGCTCCTGAAATCAGAGCAGATCAGGTCCATCCAGAAGGGTCTCTGTCTGGGGTCCCAACGGAGTCCCCCTCTGCCCGCACCAGCCCCTCCAAACTACCCTCAACACACAGGACCCCGTCAATAGGGCCGAGCCAGGGATGGTGAGCGGAAGTCCCCGGCGAGGGGCCAGGGGTCCCGCCTTCCCCCCTCCCAGACTTGTGTGGGGTTCCTCCACTTTGGTCTACAAAGCTCACTGCCGTCGTAGCTAATGGTTTGAGCCGCCTTGTCGTGGCCTCCTAAAATCCGTGAAAATGCCATCAGGTCACCTTCACCCAGCTCCAGATCACAAGCTGGCAAATCACTAGCATGTTCTACGTCCTTCGCTTTATGAACGTCAGACACTGAGGCCCAGAGAGGCCCAGAGAGGTTACCGGCCTCTGGTAACAGAACACGAGTCGGCTCGCTAGGCCCCAACCTCCATACGTTGTATCGTTCTCGCTCTGCTCTTGGGAGACGCTGTAACCACGGCCGGTTCCCGTGTGCGATCCTGGACGCGGGGCTCAAACCCACGAACCGTGAGATCAGTGACCTGAGCCAAAACCAAGAGTCGGACGCTTAACCGTCCAAGCCACCCAGGCGCCCCTAAGGATTTATTTTTAAAAATCTGGAGATGTGGGAAAACACATAAAGACCGATAGGCTGGTTACATGGGGAACCTAGGCACGTGCCCGCCCAGCAAGTCTGAACCACCAATTTTGTCCCCGCCCCTGTGTCAGGGCCCCAGGCTCTCAGCTGTCAGGACCAGCTTCCGGCTTCCCCAGCAACGTCTCTTTAGATACCTTTGTTTCCCTGCAGGTCACCTGCCGCCCCCCCCAACCCTGGCCTAGTGACAGTCCCTTGTTTTCTGTCTTGGCGCGTCCTCGCGGGCACCGTTCTGCTCTCCTCCCTGTCGGTCCCTTGGATGCAGGGCCCCCACCCTCTGCTTGTCCGCCTAAAGGTGGCCTCCGCCCCCAGCACCCTGGTCAGGCCTTGGGCAACGACCTGTCCACACCTAACACATGAGGACTCATCTGTGGACACCCCCCCCAACCCCCGAGCTATTCGTTCAATTCCCAACCCGAACGAGCTAATCCCAGCTTTTCCTCCCGTTTATCACCAGGGACCGGCCCTCATCTGCTGAGACTCCCACCGACTTCCGGCTTTCCGGGCTGTGATGCCACCACCTGGACTCTGACCGTGAGTTAGTCACCGGCAGTCACGGTGTCCGGATTCCAAGCGCCAGCGCGGGAAATGCCACCCGCGGCCAGTCCGCGTCTGGCCTCCGGGCTCCCCGGTTCCTTCTGCTCTCCCACAAACAGCCCAGGGAAAAGCAAGTGACGTCAAACGTCGAAATACACGATTTTATTCTCTCGCGACAAATACACAGCTGCAGGGCACCTACGTAATTTCAAGAACAAGGACACGGGGCCACGGTCAGGACAGCACCCACAGGCCTGTGTTTGCTCGGCTGCCCCAGGGCTCGGGCCTGGCCGGAAGCTTCGCTGAGATTCTCTCTGTGGCCCGGGATGATGCGGAGGAGAAAGGGAGACGCCGACCAGTCCACTCTCCCCTCACGGCACCCCGAGGTGGCCGCAGAAGGGATGACAGCGAGGTGGCCACAGAAGGGACGACAGTGGGGCTCTCGAGTGCGGCCCCAGGGCACGCTGGCTCATCCAGGCACCGCACTGCCGGTCTTGGTGACAAGACAGCGGGGCCAGCGGGGGGTCTGCCCAGGGCCAGCAGCCCCGCACACGTCCGAGCTGCGGGCCGTCGGGCGCCCCTCGCCCCGCACACCCCAGCTGAGCAAGCTACCTGGAGAGATGACTGCACACGGGGCCGTTAGCCCCTCTCCTGGGTGCATCCTCCCTCCGAGCCGGGAGCACACGTCCTCCCGCGAGCGGCCACAAGACGCGTGGGGTGGGAGGGCTCGGCGCTTAGAAACGGACCGGATCCAGCATTCCAACAGGATTCACTTATTTATTGGTTTTGATATTAAGCCACTTCACAGCAGTAACTGCCGGAGCAGGAACAGGACCCGGCTTCTAAAGGTAATAAAATAACAACGACGTCACAGACAGAAGCACTGGGGACATTCCACGCAGGGCACGCTGGCTTCCTTCTGCGGCCACAGCGGGCAGGTGCTCAGCGCCATCCCAGCACGGACTCCTGGTCCCTTCCTTCGCCTTGGCCCGCGGAGCACCCCGGGCTGTGGTGCCGGGCCAGGCGGCCTCGCCGCACCGTCCTCGTCCACACGGCCGTCCTCGGTCCCTCGGTCGGTGAGCCGTGCTCCGGCGACCAAACAACTAGCGCCAAAAAGTTGCTTCTTCCTCTTCGCCAAGTAAACACGACACTCCCTTCTCTTTCTTTCTCGTCAAGGAAAGAAAAGTCTCAGAGACATATGGCACTAGACTGGGACACTACGCGGGGGCACCCGTCACGACCCGCCCAGGGCCGCCAGCCCACGGCGCCCGGCCCGCCGTCAGATGTAGAGCTGATGCGAGGCCAAGGTGTCCATGAAAGGGCGCACCAGGTTGTCCGTGGAGAAGTAAAAGATGAGGCCGAAGGTGATGGAGATGGGGAGGGCGGGCAGCGCCTTCTTGAACACGGCCAGCAGCAGGAGGGTCAGACACAGACCCTGTGGGACACGGAGGGGAGGGGAGGGGAGGGGAGGGGAGGGGAGGGGAGGGGAGGGGAGGGGAGGTGGTGACCGCCAGTGCAGACGCAGGGCGGAGGTGGGGGCGGTTAGCGACGTCGGGCCCCCCGCCCAGGGCTCAGCACTGATGTGGGGCCCGCCAGACGACAGCCCGACCCCCCCTCTTCCCGGGTCCTCTCGAGGGCTCACCCCCGTGTCACACCCCGCGTGAGCCCGACTCCCAGAGCGGCCCTGCTCTACCGGACTCCAGCTACGGTGGTGACACGTGTGACCAGTGACAGAGGCCTCCCCTGGGGGACGTCTATTTATAAAGAACCAGATGAGGGGCGCCTGGGTGGCTCGGTCGGGTTAAGCACCTGACTCTTGATTTCGGCTCAGGTCCTGATTTCACAGTGGGTGAGACGGAGCCCTGCACTGGGCTGTGCGAGGACAGCGCGCCAGCCTGCTCGGGATTCTCTCACTCCCTCTCTCTCTCCGCCCCTCCCCCAATCTCCTTCTCTCTCAAGATAAATTTAAAAAAAAAATTCTAAGAAAAAAAAAGAAAGAACTGGACGAGCTCCACTGAAACGCCAGCGAGGGTCTCAGCAGCTGGCACCAGAGGGGCACCAAAGAAGCCACGTGACCCACGGCCTCAGAGGTGGGTGCCCATCCTGCCCCGCCCCTGCCCACGTGGGCTGTGGTCCAGGGAGGGGCGGGGCTTCAGGTCAGACAGTCCCGAGGTGGAGAAGCGTGGGGGTCCACTACCCCCCCCCACCCCCCGAACACACGCTGTGGACAGACAGAACCCCTCCACCTCACTGTGCCCCGCGACCCCCCCTTCACCAGGGCAGAGCTCGGGTATGCGCCACTCAGAGCCTCCGCCGCTCAGAGCTGCGGTCTCTCAGGACCTATCCCCCAGTATGGGTATCTGGCCACATTAAGGGACTCTAGGGACCCGCAAGCTTCTGGGGTTCAGAGCACCCCATGGTGTCTGGGGGGCATGGAGGGCATCAGAGACCAGAGCTCAAGTCACAGCCTGCCCCTCCCCCCCAGCTCTGTGCCGACAGGCACGGCCCGCAACTTCTTCCCGGTTCCGAGAACCTCAGCTCATCACCCCACCTCGCAGGCGTCGTGAGACCGCACGAGACTGGCCAAGCCCCTGGCACCACCGCGTGCCTGGTCGGTAACGCGGGAGCCCCTCAGCCAGGCCTCCCCTGCTCGGAGCCTCCCGTAAGCCCTGCCCGGCCCCGCGTCATCACTCCGCCCCTGCAAGGGACTCGGCACCTGAAAATCCCCCTGGGACCAGGGCCCGCCACGAAGTCCCCGGGCCACTCACAATGAGGATGGCCACAAAGCACGCCAGCGTCGTGTTCCAGTCGCCGCTGCCCGTGGCCGCCGCCTTGCCCACCAGCACGCTGTAGAAGATGAAGTCCCCCAGGCCGAGCTTCACGCCCCCTGTGCGGGGAAGACAGAGCTGGTCAGTGTCGGGAGCCCCAGACAGCAGATGTCAGCTCACAGCCCAGCCCCTCCACCGGATACGGGGGCCCCGGGGGGCCCCAGTCCTGGCTGTCCCAGGACAGCAGCAGCCGGCAGGAAACGGGGCCCTCGGACGGGCTGACCTGCCGTCTGGGCTGTGAAAAAGCTGGCATTTCTGACAATTCGGGGAAGTGGCCCTGAGCTGAGTAAAAAAGAGCAAATATAACGTGCCGTGGGGGGTCGGCGGGAGGCCATAGGATTTAGGGCTGAGTTTAAGTTACATGTTTTTGTACAAAATCCCACCACCTTCGAGGACGCGTACGATGTCCAGAGCTCGTCAGGCAAGCCTTCCCCTTAAAAACAGAGGAGCGTGGCTGCTAATTAACTGACGTCTCACCGACAGTGAACGCGAGCTCGCACATCGGCCGGTGCGCTTGTTAACAGGGTGAGCGTTCACCGCGGACGATAAAACCGTCTGACGAACGTGCCTGCTGCCTCGTCTCCTCTCTCTCCCTCCTCCCGGCCACGGGGGCTCTCTCCTCCAGCTGTCACTGCCACTGCCGTCTCTGATGTAAAAGGGGGCTTCTCCCCACCACCCTCCCCTGCCTCCAGGGAGCCCGTCTCCACGCCCCGCCCGCACCCTGAGCTCACGCGGACCACCCGGGCACAGATGACTCACTTTCCTCCTCTTCCTCCAGGTCGTCCCCGGGGTAACCAGGCAGCGGGGGCTCAAAGACTTCGGGGTACGAGGGCTCCCCAAAACTGTCATAGGAGTCTTCCTCTGGGGATCCGAGAACGTGACCGTCATTGCGCGAGGCGGGTGCGTGGGAGAGAGACAAAAGTCCGGTCAGAGGGATCTGGGATCCGTGGGGAACCGGCCTGAGCCCGGGGCTCCCCTGCCCTCACCCCACTGGCCGGGCCAGCCCAGCCCTGAACGGAGAGGAACCTTCCGGCACACGCCCAAGGGAAGGGAAGGAGGCCAATGGGCTGAGGCACAGGCTGTAAGTCCCACCTGCTCCGTCCAGGAGGGGACTTTCCCCTCCTGCCCCCCACCCAGGGTGGGGGAACAGGCCGGGCCGGGCGGGGTGCAGGGCAGCAGGCCCGGGCGACGAGAGGCTGCCAGCCTGCGACACTCACCCATCTCTGGGTCGTAGGGCAGCTGAAGGGCTCCCTGGGAGGAGGGGTCCAGCTTGGCCATGCCCACCGTCCACACCATGGCGGCTGGGGAAGGAGACAGGGGTGGGGGGTGCCTCAGGTGCTGCCGACTACAGCTGCCCCCGGGCCGGGGAGGCAGCGTCCCCAGGAGGCCCGCGTGGGACCCCCTCTTCCAGCCAGTACCGGCTTCCGCCCCTTGTGAGGAGGCCGCTGGGGGAGGGGCCCGGACACAGCCTTTCCTGGTCTTTCGGCGTGCGTGTGTGTGTGTCTCCTCACGAAACCGATGACAAGGTCAGCAGGGAACAGTCCGGGTAACCAGCGGTGTTTCCGTCTCATGGTGGCAAAACACGCGTCACGCACACGGTACCCGCGTCACCTCCGTTAACTGGACGCTTCCTTAGCGGGAGGAGTGTTCACGGGCCCGAGCTGTTCCTCTGCCGGCACCCTCGGTACCTCGAGCACCCCCGTGTCCCCCCATTTCCCTGTTCTAGTTCTAGGAATCTGGCTCCTCCAGATGGATCACGGCGGGGGCGGGGGCGGGGGGGGGGTGGTGGTCACAGAATAGTTTCCTTTTTGTGACGGGCTGAATTCACTGGGCGCAGAGTCCTCGAGGAACATCCACGTGGCAGGTGTGAGAATCCCCTTCCTTTCAGGGGGCCGAACAGTAATCCGCGGTAGGGCGCCCCTCACCCGTCCTCCGCATCTGTATGCGCGCACACCTCGCCGGCCCGCATCTGTGCGCGCGCACACCTCGTGCACCCGCATCTGTACGTGCACACCTCGTCCGCCCACATCTGTACGTGCACGCACCTCGTGCACCCGCATCTGTACGTGCGCACACCTTGCCCCGCCCACATCCGTACGTGCGCACCACGCCTCTTCCACCCACCCGACCCCCTCGGCTATTGGGCAGTCGTCTGCTCGAGACCCTGCTTGTGCTCCCTGTGGCGTAAGTCCAGGGCGGGATCACTGGTTTGGGGGGAGGGGGGGAGGGAGGACTGCCTGTGTGCTCTCTCCCTCTCTGGCCCGGTTCACTCTCCCCGTGTGAACTCAAGTCCCACGAGTCCGTCCCCGTCTGGCCGACCTAGCCATGAGCATGCCTTACCGGGAACATTCTCCACGGGGTGGAGTGGGGGGGGGGGGGGGGGGGCCGTCTCCTCCCCCCCCGTGGCAGCCCCCGGCCCTTTCAAGGTTCAGACACTCTCACCACCCACACCGCGGCCACTGCAAACCTGCCTCCAAGATATCTCCAGACTCCACCCACGCCTTACCGCCTCTCCCGCTGCCCTGGGGCCGGCGCCCGCCCTCTCTCTTGGGGGGGGTCATTCTGTCCCAGACCCGGCTCCACTTCCGCCCCTGACCCCATGCCTTCTGTTCTCCCTTCCCGCCACCGGTGCGATCCCACTAAAATGTAACGTCAGGTGGGTCTGAAACCTTCCAGGGGCCCACTCGGGAGGAAAAGCCATGTCCCCACCGTGGCCTGCGGGGCCCAGCACATCTGGACCTGCCCCTGCCCCCTTCTGCCCCCGCTGGCTCCGCTCCCAGCACCCCGGGCCTTCGCCTGGCGTTCTGTCCCCGGGTTTTCCCGAGGTAGGTCTCTGGTCAAATGTCACCTTATGACAGAGGCTTCTTTGACCACCTTCTGCAAGATAGCACCCCCACTACCCTGAAGTGCTCAGGTCCCCCACCGAGTCATCTTTCCACCGAGCGCTCACCTCCTGACGTATTATCGCCTGCTTAGCTGCGGCCTCCCCTCCGGGAACGTGCGCCCCCAGAGCGCGGAGGCGGCGAACGCACGTCAGGGCACCGCCTCGGCCTTCTCACACATGGTCTCTGCTCCTCCCAAGAGCGGGCCTAGAACGTGCTTTCACGCTGGGGACCACCTGCCCTGGCTCCCACCACAAGCTCCGTCCTGCCTTCGAGATCCCGCCCTGGCACTCGGCAGCCAGTCTGTAAAGTGTTCCTTCCCCACGAGGCCAGGGCACCACAAAGCAGGGACCCGACACACATCCGCTGAATCCATATAAACACCCAGACCCGTACCCGGCGGCCAGACGCGCACACTCCCGTGTCCCTTCCCTTCGGAGACTTTAACAGCCACGGGGCTGTCGAGGGAGCCCAGTGAAAAGCAAGTGCACCCTGCACCCCAGACCCCCGCCCTCAAGAGCTCCTCTCCAAAGTACCCTCTCAGGGGGTGCCTGGGGGGCGCAGTCGGTTAAGCGTCCGACTTCGGCTCAGGTCATGATATTGTGGTTCGTGAGTTCGAGCCCCGCGTCGGGCTCTGTGCTGACAGCTGGAGCCTGGAGCCTGCTTCGGATTCTGTGTCTCCCTCTCTGCCCCTCCCCTGCCCACGCGCTGTCCCTCTCTCTCTCTCTCTCTCTCTCTCTCTCTCAATAATAAATACTCACAGGAGTATATCAGGGCAGGGAATATGGGCTCGTTTCTCTCCTGGGCCGTTTCCACCAGCATTCTCAGTGGCCCTTTGGGGCACAGCACAGCCACGAGATCTGGGAGAACAAAGACAGCCGGGACGTGTTACAAGTGACATTTATTCCCAAGCAGCCCCAGAGAGGAGCCGGCCTGCTAACACCGGGGCACAGGCGAGGCTCGGAGCATGTCCTGCGTGCCAGCTCCCAGCCCCCGGTTTCCAGCCATAACCCCGAGAGTCTGTGCCGGCTGAAGCCCAGAACGGGGTCTCAACAGGCAGACTGCAAACGAGGAATCGCCGTGTGGCTCGGGGACCCCGATGGCCGGCTTGCCATTCGACTTCCCTGAGCCTCGGATTCCTCACCCTCAGATGGAAGTCACGGCACCGGGGACAGAATCACACCGACGCTTGTTACACGGCAGCTAACGCTTTGGGTGCTCGGCATTTACAGGGTCCCGTGGCCGATCCCACGGCCGAGGACGTAGGAGCAAACCGCTTCCAGGGTGTCGCGAGCGCTCACCGGATGAGCGATTATCAGTGGCCACGTCAAGCGCCCGCGTCTCACGAAGGCGAGCCTCTCAGAGGGGAGACCACCCACCCAGCTTTCTTCGGGAAGGGGGGCACCTTTCAGCACCTGCCACTCGCGTGCACCAGTGAGGGGGACTCGACCCGGACGCAGCCCCCGCCCGCAGCCTCGAGGCCCGCCTGAGCCCGCCTACCGTACACAGAGATGGCACCCAGGATGACCCACGCGGACCACTCCGGAAGGTACTTGATGAACACCAGGGCCATGAGGGCGCTGATCATGATGAGGTAGGCCTGCTGCAGGACCAGGGGGCCCTTCCAGTGGATACACACCATGCCCACCGCCCCGAAGTTCCAGACCGTCAGGAACAGCGTGGGGTAGTCCATGGCCACGTTGTAGGTCTTGAGCACCTCCCTGCGCGACCAAGGGCCAGCCCGTGGGGCGGGGAACTCGGTGGAGAGACCACACCCAACCGGACACAGTTCGACACTCCCGGCTCCGCAACCATGAAGTCCCAGCCCGGGTTTTTCCAACCTCTGGCTTCACTCGCCAATCTCCCCTTCCCCGTTTCTGTGAGCCCCACGACCACCCACTTGAAGTATTTTCCGGAACGAGGTGGGGAATGTATACCAACGTCTCATCCTTGGACTGGCTCCCGTAAACGTGTGCCGGCACAGCCTGGAGGACCCCGTGCCCAGGAAAAAGGTCCTTGGCAGAGGGTTTTCCCCTGTCCCTCCAGTCCCTTTGGGCCCCTGGGTCAGGCTGAGAGCCCAAATCGAGGGCAAGAGAGCACATCACTTTTCCCACGAACGAGGAAGCACCCAGGCCTGGCCCAAAGTGGAGAATGTAAACTTTCAGGGATTTATATCCCTCTTGGGTTCACAGAAATGGTCCTCCGTGATCATTTGTTTTAAATCAGCAACCGGGGGCGCCAGGATGGTTCAGTCGGCCGAGTGTCCGACTCTTGATTTCAGCTCAGGTCCCGATCCCAGATCATGGGCTTGAGCCCCTTTTGGAGCCTGCTTAAGATTCTCTCTCTCCCTCTCTCTCTGCCCCTGCCCCTGCCCCCTGCTCACTCACGTTCTTTCTCTCTCTCTCTCTCTCTCAAATAAATCTAAATCATCCATCAGGAACCAGGTAGGGATGGAGAGGCTTGCTGAGAGCGCCACTGGCGCATGTCGAGGCCACGGGAGGAGGGGTCGGAGGCCTGGCTGTAGGAGCGGCGACACGGGCGAGCGAGAGTCTGGAGCCTGCTGGGCACCCCTCCCCGCCCCGGTCCTCGAGGAGCCTGCTGCCCGCGGGGGGCACTTACCCGAGGTAGATGTAGGTGAAGAGGAAAAGCAGCATCAGCGAGGACATGATCAACCAGCCGTGTATAAACTAGACAACAGAAACGGGCAGAATGACCACGGGCCCCCAGCTTCTCGGGACTGACCCCCAAGCCTCCGAATCTTCGTTAGGCCCCTCTGGGACTACGCTGGAAGGCACCGGGTGGCCGTGTGACAGATTGAGGGGGCAAAGAAATTCACGGAGTTCGCTCAAGGTCACCCGGCAGGTGGATGGGGTGAAAAATCCCTCAGGTCCAAGCAGCCAGACCCCTGTTCCCTCACGGAGACACAGGACGTGCTGGACAACTGTCACCTAGAGGCGTGGCCCTAGGCTCCGGGGAGGCAGCCAGTGGGGTTCCCGACCATGGCGAGGGCCGTCAGCCGATACACATATAAACGTACTGACAGGTAGTCACAAGGGCTACGGAGAAGAAAACGGCAGGACAAAGGGACAGGAGACTCCCTGGGACGATGCCTGTGCGATGGGGCCAGGGTGGCCTCCACTGGGGCCTCTGCTCGTCCGCTACCCCCGGGCCCCGGCTGCAGCCACAGGGCGCGCCCGTCAGCACGACCCCTGCACACCCAGCCCAGGGGGAAACGGGAAGGGCAAATAAACCTGCCGGGGAGGCGAGGGGCGGGGTGAAGGGAGCCTGAAACCGAACATCTCGCTTCTCCCAACACTGCGGGGAGGGACCCGGGCAGGTGGGATTCTGAGTCCGATCAAAGGACGGTGACGGCGGGCAGGCAGTGCGGGGCGGGGCGAAAACCGGCTTCTGCCCTGCAGCGGGCCACGCCGCCGGCCACAGGCGGCTCCGCGAGCGGTGCGGGGCCGGCGGGCAGGACGGGGCGGCCGCAGGCCGGGCACTCACCTTGTAGCAGCGGTACTTGTAGAGCACGACCAAGAAGATGGTCATGGCCACAATGACACTGATCATGATGAGGGTGTTGAGCACGGAGTTGAGGAGGCGCTGGCCCACGGAGGGCGTGTCCTCGGTGAATGGTGTGTAGATGCTGAGGGAGACGGCGGGCTGCAGACTCTGCTCCCTGCCTGCTCCATAGGGCCTGCCCACGAGCCACCCAACCTCAGCCTGGTGCCCGAGACCCAGGGGGCAAGGAAGGGGCCCCCCCAGGCCTCCCCCTCCCCCAGACCCACCCCGCGGCCCGTCCCCCAGACGCCTCCTCCCCACCGCCCAGGGCTCCTCCCCCTCCCCAGGTGCCCTCCCCCCCGCCCCAGGCTCCCCCTCCCCGAGCCCTCCCCACTCCTGTTGGCCAGGGCACCCGCAAACACCCACCCCAGCCCAGGGCCCACTGGCCGCTTCCCCCACCCCACCTGACACAGGCCAGCAGCTGCACTGGGGAGGCCCTCCGCCGGCCCCTCGCCCTGGCCCCGTCCACCCGGGGCTGCCCACTGAGGGCCCCACCTGCTCTGGGGCCCCAGCCTGCCACCCCTGACCAGCCTGGGCGGGGGGGGCCTTCCCCCTCTGCTCCTCTCTTTGAAAAAACCACCCAAAATGAAAGGTAAGCTCCCGAACTAAAACAGTAACAAGGTTTAAAGGAGGCAGTCGGAAACCCCAGAGGAGCGACAGCCCCAGAGGAGCGGGTGACCCCCAGAGGAGTGGTGACCCCCAGAGGAGCGGGTGACGAGCAGAGGCGGGCCTCTCGCTGCCGCCCCTCTGTGCTCTTTTGACTGCAATGATCGAAACCTCCCTCGAGAGGCTGCAGGTGCCGTGAACCCGACCCCCCCCCCCTGTTCCCCGACTTACAGCTGTCCGTTCTTCTCCGTGTAGAAGCGCACGGACTTGATGGTGGCCACCACCACGATCATGCACAGCGTCACCGGCACGAACAGCATGATCACGTGCTTCGCCCCGTATTTCAGGGTCAGCTCCTCCTCCAGGCCTGACGGCTGCCCGGGGACCCCCCCGCAGACGTAGTGGTCAGGGTCCTCGTCAAAGTCGTCCTCGCTATCCTGGCCTCTCTGTGGAAAGCCGCCGGGTGAGGGCCACGGGATGCCCCAGCGCTGGCCTGCCGACGTAGCGCACGGGCGTCTTGTGACAGGAAGCCAGGAGTTTTAATGCTGCCTCGTGGAGGTTAAGGACCAGCTAGATGCAGGAGTGGGGCTGCGCTTTTGAAAGGTTTACGAGGACATCTAGGGAAGACCCGGGGCCAGCACTCACCACCAAAAATGCGGGAAAGGGGCCACAGCAGCCACAGAAGAGGGCGGGCTGCAGGCCCAGGACGCGTGGCTAGTGGACCCGGAGCATGTCTAAGCATCGCCACCCCCCCCTCAGTCCAGGGACTCAGATGCCACTCTGTTCCGGTCCAGTGGCCGTACTGACTCGGGAGGCCGGCCAGGTGACAGAGGAGGAAGAAATGAAACGTTCCTGGTGGACAAACCACACCCTAGAACCGTCAGCGCACGTGGGGACTCTCTTTGATGGTAAGACACTGGGAATTTGCAGAGGAGGAACTTACTCTGGACTCCTGCCACCCTCCCCACCCCCCCACCCCCGCAGGAGGGCAGGACGCCCGCAGACGCTGGCCCGAGCCCCTGCAAGAATTTGTTTGGAAACCGTGCGGATTCAGGGTCATCTGCGGCCTTGTTCGTTGATTAACCGCCAAAGACAAAACCAAGGGAAACAAAAATTCAAAATGACTATGGCTTCAGTATCAGCTCTTTGCGGAGAGAATTGCAAGCCAGGCGCTCAGCTGAGAAGAAACGGAAAAGCCTAGACGAACGGGCATGGAGACAACTAAAATGCACGAAAGCCCCGGGAGACAAGGCGAAGGGGCCGTAAGGGTGGCCCCGCGGTGGCCTTGAGCCGGCAGAGCTCAGAGGAGGGAAAAAAGGAGCTTTGACTTCGGCAGCGGGTCTGAGGCTGGCTGGAAGGGGAAATCCTGCGTTTTATTTATTTTTTTTTTCAACGTTTATTTATTTTTGGGACAGAGAGAGACAGAGCATGAACGGGGGAGGGGCAGAGAGAGAGGGAGACACAGAATCGGAAGCAGGCTCCAGGCTCTGAGCCATCAGCCCAGAGCCCGACGCGGGGCTCGAACTCACGGACCGCGAGATCGTGACCTGGCTGAAGTCGGACGCTTAACCGACTGCGCCACCCAGGCGCCCCAATCCTGCGTTTTAAACACTGTAAGGGGCAAAACGGAGAAGGGGTTTCGGGCAAATTCAGATGTTGTTTTGCCCTGATGGAGAGGGAGGTGGTGAGGTTGGGAGGCTCTCCCCCAGAACACGCCCCCCCACCGTGATGTTATAATCTCCTGCCCCGTGGGCTGCAGACGACATCAGAGCGTCTGTGCCCCGCACCCACCCCCCCACACACAAATTCACACGTTGGACCCTAAACCCCAATGTGATAGCACTTGGAGGAGGACCTTTGGGAGGTGACCAGGTGACCTCATCCCGATGGGATGAGGGCCCTTATAAAGCCCCGCCCAGAGCTCCCCAGCACCCCCTCCCCCCATTGCTGGATTTGCCAGCACCTGAGCTCGCACTTCCCAGCCCCCTGAACAGTGAGGAAGACGTTGCTGTTGTTGATAAGCCCCCACTCTATGATACCCTGGCCCCTACCCTCCACAGTGCCTCCTGCCCCCCTCTGCCTGTGCTAAGGAAGGGGAGCCTGCGCTGCTGGGACCGGGGGGGGGGGGGGGACAGAACCATGCAGCCTGAGGCAGACTGTGGGCCCCGAGGCCGACCAGGGCCCACCGTGTGACCGTGTGACCAATCCTCGCCTACACGGTCCCACCTCCCGGGCGCGTGGGTTCCAGCCTCGAGGTCCAGGAACCCGGGGGCTGGGTTCGAGGCCTGTGGCCGCCGGCGATTACCTACCCACTGGTCGGCACCCTCTCCGTCCTCCAAGCCCTGCCTGTCCTCCTGGCAGCAGCGCGGCGGGGGGCTCTCGGCCGACATCAGGGACGCCCTCTCGTCACACACTTCCTCCTCGCTGTCAGAGGCCATGAACGTGAGCATGGCCCTGCCTCGGGAAGCGCCTGCAAAACGGAGCACAAGGGGCCTCGCTCCAGCTTCCTGCAGGGCCAAGGCAGCAGGGCTGGGGGTGTGGCCTGAGGACACGGACGCGGGTCCTGCCTGACAACCGCCTAGGACATGTGTGTCCAGTGGCTTCCCAGGGGCCGCTTGTGTGGCTGGCACAGACCCTCGGCGGAACGGCCCGAGGAGATCCAGGCCACGGGTGAAACACCCCACGACAAAAGTCGAGGCCACTCCAAACCGCACGCTCGTTCGTCCGATCAACAAACATCCACTGAGCACCGACACTGTGACATCAACCATAAGCCTGCTGGGCTCCGCGGACGTGAAGATGAACAAGAAACACTACCGTCATCCAAAAACAAAACAAACAAACCAACTCGGGGCTCGGCCAGTGGAGCCGTCCGACCCTTGATTTCGGCTCAGGTCATGATCTCAGTTTCCTGGTTTCGAGCCCCACCTCGGGCCCTGAGCCGACAGTGTGCAGCCTGCTTGGGATTCTCCCTCCTCCCCTCTCTGGGCCCTCCCCTGCGTGTGCTCTCGCTCTCTCTCAAAATAAATAAGCTTTAAGAAACATTACTGGAAAAAGAAAAAAAAAAAAAAAGACCAACCATCATCCAACGTGACCGGTTACATAACCTAAGTGTTCACCAAGAGGTACAGAAACCCAAAGGAGGGAGTCAACCTCAGAGATCAGGAACGTCTTCTAAAGAAGCCACCAGCCCAGACGGAGACAGAATGTTCCAGGTGGGAGGAAGCGCAGACGGCGCGAAGAAGGAACGTGCCAGTCAGGGCCGTGGAGGTGTGAGGGCCTCCTGTGCCACGTGAGGGGGTGTCCGGCCCCCCAGAAGACAACGGCGGGAGGTGGACAGACACTGACTCACGGGCAGCGGGGTGGATGCCCGTGAGGGGACCGGACCCTGAGAGGGCTGGGAGGACGCCAGTCAGCACTGGATGTGGGGGAGAAACACAGGATAGAGTCCAAGATAGCAGCCAGGCAGGGAGCCCCGGGCAGGGGACAAGCCCATCTCAGGGAAAGACAGAGTCTGGTCCAGGAACCGGTTGAAAAGGGTCAGGGAGGGGCATCTGGGGGGCTCAGTCGGTTAAGTGCCCGACTTCGGCCCAGGTCACAATCTCGCGGTCCGTGGGTTCGAGCCCCGCGTCGGGCTCTGTGCTGACAGCTCAGAGCCTGGAGCCCGCTTTGGATTCTGTGTCTCCCTCTCTCTCTGCCCCTCCCCTGTTCACACTCTGTGTTTCTCTCTCTCTCAAAAATAAATAAACGTTAAAAAAAGGGGGAGGGTCTGGGGTGCAGGGGAGCCGCAAGACCACGCGGGATGGGCATGTGCATGTGTACGTGTGTGTGTGTGTGTGTGTGTGTGTGTGTGTGTGTGTGTGTCTGAGAGAGAGGAAGTACAGCTGAGGGCAGGACCTCAGGGAAGGCCAGGCCGGAGAGTCTACACAGCAGGGATGCCTGCCCCCACCTCACTGTGCTGTCCCCAGCCAGAGTGTCCTTACAGCAGCAGGACGGGAAGCCAGCGAGGCAGAAGGGCCTAGAAGAGCGTCAGACAACCCCTGGTGGACCAGGCTGTCCCTGCCTCCCCCTGGGCAGGCCTGCTCTCCCACCGACGCCCCCAGAGGCCGTGGGAACGCTGAGAGTGCACGCGACCGTGCAGTCGCCCCTGGAATGTGTGATTTCCAAACAAAGCAGGTGCCTTCTACCGTCAGCCAGCTCTGCCCTATCTGAAGCCGGTGACGGGCGGCCCGTGGCCCGGGTGACTCCTGAGGGGACCCCACCTCCATCCCCCACCTGCGGGCACAAGGCAGAGCCCACACCCCTCCCGGGCCAGCCTCCCGAGGCTTCACGATGAGCCAGCTCCCCTGACCCAGGGCAGACAGACAAAGACCACGTGACTTCACTCACAAGCAGACTTTAAGAGACAGAACAATCGAACATACAAAGAAACCGGCCTTAAACCCGGGGCCCGACAGGGGGGTTGCTGGGGGGAGGGGCGAACAGGTGAAGGGGAGTAAGGGACAGTGGACGGGAGGCACACTGAGACACGTACGGAATTGTCGAATCGCCACAGTAGACACCCGGGGCTGATATTACACCGCCCTTCCATTATACTTCCATAATAAAGAAAAACAAAAGCTCTAGCAGCAGAGGAACAGAAGCTCCAGAACAGGGAGGGGCGAGCTTCTGCAGTCGAGATCGAGATCGAGATCGGGAGAGGTTGCCCCCCTCCCAGGGAGGGGCAAGGGCTGAGGCCAGCGGGGATGGGCCAGCCAAGGCTTCTGGGCAGAAGCAGGTGTCCACAGTGAGCTTTACGAAAGCAGTGTCCCAGCAGCACCCTCGGGAGGTGGGGGGCTCCTCCCGCTTCGCTGCAAGCCCCCCCTCCCCGACACCAGCCTCAGCTCAGGGTCACAGGAGGGGGACTAGACCCGGGCACCAGCCCCGTCTGGGGGAGGGACACGGTTCAGCAGCCCCAGCACGCTGCAGGGCCTGGGAAGTTTCAGGCTTCGTTCCTTCGTGTGTGGTGGCGAAAGACACCGTCTGGTACAGGTCTGGGGGGGAGGGGGCACCTCAAAGTCCTCCCCCTGCGAGTCTCGGTGTCCAAATCCTGAACAAACAGCAGCTTGGACCCGGCAGCTGTCATCACCCATGGCAGCAGCCGTGAGTTCAGTCTCACGCAGGGAGGGGCACCCGAGACGAGAGCTGGTGGCATCTTCCCAGGCTAGATCATGACACCCCGTCCGGAGCAGGGCCGCGGGTGGGATGGGCACGACACGGCATTTCCCGGCAGTCACTTCTAGGGATGTGAGTTAGCAATACGGTCTCCCTCCTCTTCCTCCCAGGCCCCCCGGGGTGCCTGTGACTGGTCTGAGCAGGGGCTGGAGGGCCAGACCTAGGGTCCCCGCATGCAGAGCATCACAGAAGGCAGGGGGCAATCTCAGCCTTGAGAATCACAGCAGCCGCAGCATCGTGGGGGCGGGAGGAGGGGAAATGTACAGAGAACAGAGACGCTTCTTCAAAGGAGAAGGGGAGTTGCTTGGGGAGGGTGAGGACAGAGAGGCGGGGACCAAGTCCTGGGGTGCCTGGGGGCTCAGTCGGTTAAGCGTCTGACTCTAGATTTCAGCTCAGGTCGTGCTCTCACAGTTCATGGGTTTGAACCCCACATCGGGCTCTGCGCTGACGGTGTGTAACCTGCTTAGGATCCTCTTTCTCTCTCTCTCTGCCCCTGTCCCGCGCTATCTCAAAATAAGCATTAAAAAAAAAAGGTCCTTCCAATTTCCATTTCTTCAGCCAGTGGCCAGCAGCTGGCAAGACATTCCCCAGAGAGCATTTCTGCCCCAGCGTTGCCCTGCTGTCGGGCAGACTGTCAGAGCTAATTCAGGTGTGGCACCCTCACTGGAAAGCAAATCCTCCCTGGGCAGATTCCTCCCTTATCCGGCTCTTTAAATGGCTCTTTAAATTCCTCCCAAGCCTTCCCTGAAGCCGGGCCCAAGACCCCCAGGAGCGCAGGCCCTGAGGGGCTCCCTCGGCTGTCAGAGCAGGGGGTCTATCTAATCACAACCTTCTGGGCCTGGTGGCCGGGGGTCACAGGTGAGGTGCCTCTCAGAGCCCTCAACACCTGACAGAGGACGCAGGACTCGGGAAGGTGCTGCTTCTCAAAGTGGCCCAGGCCACCTGGGGCAGGGGTGGGGGGACACTGAGCACAATGACCGGGGAGCCGGGCACTGCTGTTCGTCCCCATTTCACAGTTGAGGAAACAGGGTCTAAGACGTGAGAGGTTCAAAGTCACCCTGAACCCAGCAGTCAGGGTCTGCACTCTGAACACCGTGCTAGACCACTTATTGGAGGTGTGGATCCCCAGCTCCGTTCCGACCAAAGGTCCGGGGGTCTGCACTTTGAGACGGTCGCTGGGTGACCGTAGGCTGCAGTCAGACCTTCCCTGGGGCCGCCGGGCCCTGGAACCCAAGCCCAGCTGCCCCCGGGCCCCCAGCGCAGGGATCCAGTCCACCTCTCTGTCCCTGTCCCCTGGCGCGGCTCAGTCGGGAGTGAAAGAAGGAACAATGCCTTCTCCCGAAAACCGTCCGACCAGAGGGCGGCTGGGGAAGCAGAGGGACAGCCACTCGCGGGACCAGGAAAGCGGCAGGGGGAGAAGGCAGTTCCCAGCGGAGAAAGTGCCCAAGCGTTTGCCCACCGGGGACAAGAACGGGGAAAAAGTGGCCTCAAAACACCTCCAGCACCGCCAACGGGACCGGCCTTTCTGAAGGCAGTAGAGATCGAAAGCTTTAAAAAAACATCCATACCTTTTGGTCCTGAAATGCCACTTCTCAGAATTTGTCCTAAGAAAATAATAAAAGATTTCCATAAAGACCTGTTTGCTGTGGATGTTTCTCACCGTAAAAACACTGACGTCCATCTGGTGAGGTTTATCCCACGACTGCTTAAAACGTCACTCCAGAGAACAGTTCACAACAGGAAACAACGCGACAGGAAACCCCAGGTAATAGACACGAAACTTCATACACAACCGTCTGAATTTTCTCAGAAAGCGAACGTATTCGAAGGACTGGCCAGATACGGCACAAGACACCAAACGCGGTTACCTGTGGACGCGGAGACCGTGGGTCACTCCGCGTTTTCCTGCATCTCCCACACCTCTTACACACATGGATCGTCTGTGGTTTTATTTAAGCCCTTAATTTTTCAGTGGGAAATACCAGATAGCAACACCAAGACGGACTTCCTTCCCGTCTGCGCTCTCCTGTGTCCCCTCGCTGGACTGGGGTGCGTGGCGGGGGGCAGGTGGACCCCGGGGTCACTGTCCTCCTCCTCGGAGCCCCCCTTTTTACCTGGCTCCTGGAGAACACAGCAGCAGGGAGACACTCCTCCGGTTTCTCAGTCGGAACTGAAGCCTGATGCGACTCTGAAATCCCTGGAGGGAAAATCACCATCACCACCCAAATGTACGCGGTTCAACAACCTTTACACTCGGTATTTGTGCACATCAGAGCGCCGGTGACGTCAAAAACAACCGGCCTGGGAGGCTGACTCCAGCAGGCGGGGGTGGGGCCGATCGGCTCTCCCGCTGGTGGCAGAGTCCTACCAGCCACATAGCAACCAGCCCTCCGCGCCGGAGGAGGGGGCCGAGGAAGGCGCAGAGGGCGGACGGGAGTGGGGGGGCAGCCCTTCCCAGGGACCGAGCCACCGGAGGATACAAAACCCACACGCCCCGGAGGAGCCACCGAAGCCACCGCTTCCGCCCATTAATAGCTGAACGGGATCGAAAAGCTGAATTAGCCAAACCAGGGGAGTCTGACCCAGAGACTTCCCCCAACGTGCCTGTGTCAGCAGCTCCTGCGATTATCGAGGAAACCAGGAAACCCGGTGACCCAGCTTCCTCGACCTTCTTTCCATCGCAGAGACATGTGAAGGCTCTGACCTTAAAACGGGAGGCCAGGGGAGCTCAGTAGGAAAGAAGACTGTAAAACGCCATCGTAAACACCAGTGCCTCGCTGGAGAAAGAAAGGAGTAGAGCACTGCTCCCAAAGCAGATGGGGGCCGACTGCGTTTACCACTGATGCGGCTGCGGAGACAGGTCAGGGTCCTGGTACCTGCCGTCTTTCTGCAGGAGGCCTAACCAGCCGAGGAGCCCTCTCCTTCAGAGAGGGTGGCGCGGGTCTAAACGGACCACTTTCTGTGGTCACGAGGCTGCCTCCCGGCACTCCCACGACTGCCCGGAGGCTCTCGCCTTATACCAGGGCAGGGTTTACCAGGGAGAGAAAATTCCCTTAGAAGCCCCCACACCTTCCCTGCCTGCCTGTCCCCGCTGGCCCTGGGCAACTGACCAGGTATTTGGCCCTGGCTGACCGTCATCCATCTGTCCATCCACCCCAGCCCTTACCGTGACGCACGTCACTTGCCGGAAGGTTCTCCCAACACCGGGAGGCAGCCTCGGCCAGCGTCCCGTAGGGACCCAGATCAGAGGCCGCAGGGGACCCTGACGGGGCCTCCTGAACCTCGACCCAGGCTCTGTTATTTACCTCTGCCTGCCCTTTTCTGCCCAGAACTGTCTAGGCCCCATGAAGCTTTCTCTTGTGTCGTGAAGCAGCCTGGGAAGGGGGCAGTTTGGGGAAAGGGGTAGAGGCCATGGCCCTAACATGCCACCTTTGAGTAAGACCCAGGAAAAAAAGGTTATGTTTTAAACAAGCAGCAGCAATCCGATCACCCAGCTGTGGGATGTGAACCGCACACTCCCTGGCCACGCAGCCTCAGACAACTTAACGTCACACGGCCGTCCCCTCTTCTGGAACAAACAGAACAGGCACACCTCGGGAGAGTGACATGGAAAAGTAGAGATAACGTGTGAGGTGACTGGCACAGAGCAGGTGTTCGGCCAATAGCCGTTACAATGAAGATGAAAAGGAGGGCACAGATAGAGCGAGAGGGGACAGAGAAGCTGCTGACGCCCCCCCCCCCCCCCCCGCCCCGCGGAAAGCTACGGATGTGCTAAACCACCAGGCAAAAGGGTCGTCACCAAGGTCACCCTTCACCCAGGCCCCAGGGAGACACCGTTTCCACCTAGCCCCAGCCCCGGGCACTCTGACAACATGAGCAACTTGTCAAAGGACAGGGCACGTCCACGGGACCGATGCCAGAGCTGGCAAGGACCTTAAAGGCCATCCGGTCAGTGCCCTATTTTGTACTCAGGAAACTGAAACCCAGAGGGACAAAAGGCACGGCTGAAGTGCCATGACCAGAGCCACAGCGGCAATTCGGGTCTCGGGCCGGCCGACCCGAAGTACTCTGAGGCCTGCACACTCGGGGCGTGGCCGAGAGCTGCGGTCACACAGGCGGCCAGCACAGCACCCCACGTGGGCTCTCTGGGGGCACCCCCATACTTAAAAGGTACGTGCCTTTGCCACAGGCAGGTGTGTGTCTTTACCACCCAGCTTCTCCGAAACACCGGCGAGAGGTCACAAATGCCTCCTGGTCACTGACTCATTCAGTCCCTCTCCTGTCCCCAACCCCACAACGCCAGCCTGGAGGCCTCTTCTGCTACTGGGGCTCCGCACGGTGGAGGAGGGCCGGCCGGGAGGGGGGCCGGGGGTGGGGACTCCCATGTGGGCGTGGCCTGGGGGGCAGGAGCCAGAACACTGCTTCCAGGGGTCAATTCAAAAGGGAAAGTGAGAGGGGCTCCTGGCTGGCTGACTCTTGATCTCAGCTCAGGTCATGATCTCACGGTTCGTGGGTTCGAGCCCCGCGTCGGGCTCTGCGCTGACAGCCGGAGCCTGGAGCCCGCTTCCGATTCTGTCTCTCCCCTCTCTCACTCTCTCTCTCAAAAATAAATGAGTACACATTTCAAAAAAGGGAAAGTGAGAAAGCGCCCTGCAGCACCAGTGAATTAACCAGCGACACTCACGTGCTCTGTGTGCCTCAAACCTGATTTACCAAGAATACTCCTGAGGCGAAAATTCTGGAGACCTGACGTTAACAGGAAAAACAGAATACAAACCTTCAACTCCAGCTTCCTGCCTCTGATGCTTTAGTAAATGAACACATGGGCGTGCGTGGAGTGCCGTGAGGAAAGGCATCTGACAGCGGTGATCTCTGGGCTGAGAGCTGATGGGTGACTCTTTAAAAAATATTTCCTGAATTTTCTAGAGCAAACACGTGTTCCTTTTACCTCTACCAAGTCAAGACTTTTCTGGTCAAGGTACAGCAGAAAGGTGAGTGCCCTTTCCAATTTTCTTCCCGTGCTCCAGAAGACCCCATTTTTGGCAAAGACGAGCCAGCCTCCTGGCGTCCCAGGCACTGAAGACGCTGGACAAAAATGATCTCCTCCCTGATGTCTGGTCTTTCCCGAAGAGTGACTGGAACTTTCTCTTTCCCCAGACTTTACCACGGCAGCCTCGCCATCCCCAGGCCTGGAGGCCAACGCTGATTACCCTGAAGCCCATGCCCGATCGGACCAGCTCAAGGTGAGGAGAACCTTCCAGGCCCTGGCCAGAGACAGCCTGTGCCAGCCTCGGAGCCCTGACATTCCTTCCCTCAACCCTCCCCCAGCCACCGGAGTCGGGGAACAGGTGGAAATACTTGCAGAAACACGGGTTGTCCTGCCAGTCGCCAACTAAACAGTGTCCAAAAGTCAGAGCAACAGCTGAGAACGAGCCAACGATGTCTTCCATAGAAACACGCATGTGACACCCCCCCCCCCCCATGCACACTGCTTTGGTCTCTTTAAACAAATTATTTTTTTTCTTTTGCTCTGTCAGGTAGTTACTAATAGAGAGCACAAAAAAACGTCCTGGGCAGTTGGGGCGCCCGGGCGGCTCAGTCGGTTGAGCGTCTCACTCTTGGTTTTGGCTCAGGTCATGATCTCACGGGTCATGGGTTCAAGCCCTGCATCAGGCTCCACGCTGACAGCTCAGAGCCTGCTTGGGATTCTGTCTCTCCCTCTCCCTCCGCCCCTCCCCCCCACTCTCTCTCTTCTCTAATACAATAGATTTTTGAAAATAGAAAAAGAAACGGGCGCCTGGGTGGCTCAGTCGGTTAAGTGTCCAACATCGGCTCAGGTCATGATTTCGGGGCTCGTGAGTTTGAGCCCCGCATCGGGCTCTGTGCTGACAGCTCGGAGCCTGGCGCCTGCTTCCGTTCTGGGTCTCCCTCTCTCTCTGCCCCCTCCCTGCTCACTCTGTCTTCCTCAAAAATAAAATAAACATTAAAAAATAATAGTAATAAAAACAGAAAAAAGAAATGTCCTGGGCAATAGTGCAGGAATACGGGGGCAGGGGGTGCATGTGGGAACCTCCTGTGCAAAACCTCGAGAGTTAAAGACCCAGCCAGCTGGGTTCAAATCCCGGTGCTCAAATCCCAGGTGGCTTAACTCCCTGAACCTGTTTCCCGTTCTCTAGAGGGTAAAAGTAATAGCAACTTCAGTGTGATCGGAGGTGTAAAGAGGTCTGTGGTAACCACTGTCCCCAAAGAGCTTTTTCTCGTATATGACAAACCCACGAAGTAAGACATGTTATGTCACGATCATCATGGGTAACTCAGAGGCCAAGGTAGGGGGAGTCTCTCATTTGGCAGACCCCCCCCCCCACCAGGTGTGCAGTGGGGCTGTGAACAGCCATCGGGGAGCTGAGGGGAGGGGTGACAGGCATGGTGACCGGCACCAGGCCTCCTGTGAGTGGCAGCCTGCGGCCGGGCTCTTTCTTATCCCGCTCCTTCTCAAACAGATAGGATCCGGGCGTCTGTCTCCTGTGCACGCAGCGAGTAAGACTACTGACTTAGTGCACACCTACTTCCACACCAAGCCTCCAGAATTTTCCCTGGAAACCTGAAACAACGTCTATCCTACTCTGCAAAAACTCTCCACCAAAGCCCCACCCCGGTCCAGCCCCTGGCCTAAAGGTGCCCTCACCCACCTGAGGAATGAACCTGGACAGCCAGCCCGCCAGCTCTGAGCTGGCGCCAGGACCCACCCCCCTGCCGCTTCACCAGCGGGGCCCAGGACACACAGCTGTTGACACACCTCCCCGATCCCACCAGGCCACCTTCACACGGAGGGAAACCTGAGCCTCCCACACCTGAAGCAGCTTATCCAGAGCCTTTAATTACTGCTGAAGGTCCTGGCGGCCAGCACCGGAGGCTCAGGCGTCTACAGAACGGACATCAAGGGCGTGGGTACCAGAAGCCCGGGTCTGTCGGGAGGGGGGACAGGCTGGGAAGCCCAGGCTGCCGATTCTGAGCCAGGCTGGCTCTGCAATTGCTGTGGACGGGGTGCTATCTCCATGCGTAAATGGGGGTGCTGTCGGCCCACCGACCAACGGTTCACCCCTTAGAAAGGGGACACCCATTAATTCAATACACAGGAGCCCTTCATCCAGCTGTCCAAGGGCTGAGGCCCGGTGCCAGGGCTGGACAGCAGAGCGAGACGCCAGACAACGGGTTCTAAGCCTGGCTCTGCGCTATCCTACCTGGGTGGCCTTGGGCAGTCACGTTAGCTGTGTGGGCTGAGTTGTTTCATCGATAAAATTGGGGGCGGGGACTAGCCTCTGTGTCAGGCTCCTTCAGCTTCAAAAGCTTGATTCTGGGAGTCTCCCCACGGCTGTAAGAGCCTGATAAAAACAGCCAAGCACCCCAGCACCGAGGACCTCGATCGCGGTTCCGGGCCCCACCTGCGGTCGGTTCCTCCCCCGGGCGGGAAGACCCTCGCCTCCCCCTGCCCCGTGACGCAGAGCTCGGGGCCCGGTGCCGCAGGCCCACCGGACCGGGCGCCAAGGCGGTCCGAGCGCGGGGACAACGCCGGGCCCGCGCCCCCCAGACCCACGTGCGCTGCTCCTTTAAATGCCCGACCCTTCGGCACCCCGCGCCGCGCCCACCCCCAGCGGCCCGGGCGGCGGGGAGGCGCACGCAGCCCGGCGCAGGCCGAGGCCTGGGGTCCGCTCCCCGCGCTCCGCCCACCCCCGAGGTCCCGGCCGGGCCCCGCCGCCGCTCCCCTGCGCGCTCCCCTCTGCGCTCCCGCGCCGGCCGCAGAGGCCGGACCCGGCGCGCGCACGGACCGCGAGCAGCTCAGCCCGGGCAGGGGCGGCCGCGACCCGCCGCGGCGAGGAGCGTGCGGGAGTCTGCGCCCGGTCTGCGGGTGGAGGCTGCACCCGGGCCGTCCGACGGCGCGAGACCCGGCCCGGCCCGCGCGCCCCAGCCCCGCCCGCTCACCTGCTCGGCCGCGGCGCTCCGGCGCTGTTTACGCGGCTGGCCGAGCGCCCGTCGGCCCGGGCCCTGGCGCCGGCGCAGACTCCGCCCCCAGCCCGCTCCCAGCCCCCCCCTGGCTCCGCCCCCGGTTCCTCCCCGGCTCCGGGCCGCCCCCAGCGCCGGCCTCGGCCCCGCCCCCGGCCCAGCCCCGGCCCTGCCTCCACCCCGGACTCTGGCTCCGCCCCCGGCTCCCGCCCGGGCCTCTGCTCGCCCCCCTGAGCCGCCCCCGTTTCCTCCCCGGCTCCGGCTCCGCCCCCGGCTCCGGCCGGGGCCCTGGCTCGCCCCGCCCCCGGGCCCGCCCTCTTCCCCCCCCCCCCCCCCGCCCCGGAGCCTGGCGCGCTGGAGGCGGAGGTGGGGTTCTCGGGGCACGCCGGGGGGCCGGCCTGCCGGGGTGGCGCCGTGGGGATGCCGAGGTATAACCTGGCATAGGACAGAGCGCTGACCTTAGGAGTGACGGGAAGACCTGTGATCTCACAGGGGTCTGGCAGCTCTGCGGGGACCTTAGCTCATTTGCTCGAGGGGTATCTTTCCTTGTGGTGTTAGGTCCCCGCATCTCCCCCTTCCGCCCTCCCAACCCCCGCCCCGGCATTACTCACAATAAGGGAGCACTAGTGGCCTGGGGTGAGCTAACATCCTGAGAATTTTCCTGCTCTGTTTTCTAGAGCCTCAGAGCCACCAGGAGCTCTAGACAAAATTGTTGGGGGATGATGATACGGCTACCGATGACCCGAGAATTGGCCTAAGAATTCTGGATTTGGGGGTCCACAGGGTGAGCTGAGATTGTCCATACTGTGACATTTCTGAGTGGCTTCCTTTTTTTTTAATATTTATTTATTTACTTCGAGGGGGGAGGAGCAGAGAGGGAGGGAGAGAACCCCAAAATGGCTCCATCCCACAACCATGGCATCATGACTTGAACCAAAATCAAGAGTCCTGCCACTCAACCCACTGAGCCACCCAGGCACCCCTCATTTTTGTAAGTTAGGGTAAAATTCGCATAATATTACATTAACCTTTTTAAAGTGTACAATTGCAGAGGGGCGCCTGGGTGGCTCAGTTGGTTAAGCCTCTGACTCTTGATCTGGCTCAGGTCATGATTTCATGGTGGGATCCAATCCCAAGTACCACTCCATGCTCAGCATGAGATTCTCTCTCTCTCTGCCCCTCTCCCCTGCTTATGCACTCTCTCAAATAGAAAAATAATAATAAAATAAATAAGTTTAAAGTGTACAATGGCATTTAGTACATTCACAGTGTTGTGAAATCCCAGCCACCTCCTAGTTCCAAAATCTTTCCATCACTCCCAAAACCTCCCGCTTGTTATTTAGTTTCTTCTGATCCCCCCCTCCCCCAGTCTCTGGCAACCACCAAGCTACTTTTATCTCCGTGGATTTATCTATGGATTTATTTACCTATTTTGACATTTCAAAAAATTGAATCATACAGTATGTGACCTTTTGGGTCTGGCCTCTTTCGTTAGCATAATGTTTTGTTTTTTGGTTTTTTTTTGACGTTTATTTATTTTTGAGACAGAGAGAGACAGAGCATGAACGGGGGAGGGGCAGAGAGAGAGGGAGACACAGAATCGGAAACAGGCTCCAGGCTCTGAGCCATCAGCCCAGAGCCCGACGCGGGGCTCGAACTCACGGAGTGCGAGATCGTGACCTGGCTGAAGTCGGACGCTTAACCGACTGCGCCACCCAGGCGCCCCTTTGCCCATTTTTAAATTGGGTTATCTTTTTGTTGTGGAGCAGTATGAGTTCTTTCCCTATCTGGATACCAGCTCCCAATCAGATAAACAGTTTGCAAATATTTTCTCCCATTCCTCGGGTTGTCTTTTCTGACTTTCTGATAATGTCCTTTACTGCACAAATGCCTTTAGTTTTTATTAAGCCCAGGGGATCGATTTTTTTTCTTTCCTTGCTTGTGCAGTGTCATGTCTAACAGTCTGTCATCAAACCCAAAGTCATGAACTTTTATCTCTATATTTTCTTCTAAGAGTTTTATAAGAGCACTTGTATTTCAGTGGTTGATCCATTTTGATTTAATTCTTGTATTATGGTGTGAGGCCTGGGACCAGCTTTATTCTTTTGCATATGGATATCCAGTTGTCCAGTACCCTTTGTTAAAGAGACTGTCCTTCATAATTGCCAATAAAAACCCCAGACCCCAAGTAGAGACTAGACTTGTGCTCTTTTCCTTCATGACTCTCCAGGATTCTTCATCAGTATCTCTCTCTCTCTTTCTCTCTCTCTCTCTCTCTCTCTCTCTCTCTCTCTCCATATATACAGTAAAACCTTGGATTATGACTAACTTGTTCCACAAGTGTTCCACAAGACAAGTAAACATCTCTCAGAAATTTCAACTTGATAAATGAGCGATACCTGGCTATATGAGTAGTATGTGACACTGAATGTCACATGATCACAACTGAGCCAATGGTTCTTGAAATTTGCTTTGATATACAAGTGCTTTCGATGACAAGCATGTTTCTGGAATGAATTATGCTTGCAAACCAAGGTTTTACTATATATATATTTTTTTTCAATAAACTCTGCTTTCATCTCAAATAAATAAATATAGATACTGCCCTTTTGCCAATAAATGGCCTTGGCCCCCTTGCCAGAAATCAATTAGCTATAGACAAATAGGAGAAACCAAATATTTTTAAAAGTCTGCTTCAATGCAAGCTAACCCAAGATGGAAATGGGGTGGGCCAGCATGTTGACAGACAAAATAATCTACAAATAATGATCCTTGATACATTAGGGAAATGAATTACAATAAACAAAATTATAAAATAATAAGTTCTTTAAAAGCGAAGGGCACTTAAGGATCACGACAAACTCCAACTCTAACTAACACATGAGTGCCCACTGCAGAATCCTTAAGGAAGGACTACCCAGCCTGGTTTGTTGCTGTTTTGAGAGCATTCGGTGTTGTACTATAGTGAGAGGTTGAATTTCAGCCCCTAACTTGGAAAACAAAGAGGAGAGTTTGGTAGAGTTTGAGGATTTGTATCAATTCTTCTTTAAGGGTGTCATAGAATTCACCCTGAGAAGCGTCTGATCTTGCCTTTGGGGAGATTTTTGATCCATGATTCAATCTCATTTGGGGTTTTGTTTGTTTGTTTTTAAATAGGCTTGCTCCAATTTCCTCTTTCTTCCTGAGTCATTTTTGATAATTTGTGTGTTTCTAAGAATTTGTTCCTGTCTTCTAAGTCGTCTAATTTGTTGGTGCACAAGTGTTCATAGGATTCTCTGATAATCCTTTTTCCTTCTGCAAGTGTTACAGTATTGTCCCCACTTTCATTCCTGACTTTAATTATTTGCATCTTCTTTTTTCTCTTAATTTACCTAAGGATTTGTCAGTGTTGTTGAGCTTTTCAAATTTTTCATTTCAACTGTTGTATTGAAATGTTTCACTTTCAACTCCAGAGTATTTTATTTGGTTCCTTTTAATGATTTCTAGCTCTTTGTTGATATCTTCTGTTGGTATATATTTTGATTGTTCTCTGGCTTCCTTTAGTTCTCTGTCCAAAGTTTCCTTTGGCTCTTTCAGCATATTTAAGACAATTCATTTAAAGTCTTGTTCTTGGCAAGTCCAATATCTGGGCTTCTTCAGGTATGGTTTCTGTCCATGTCTTTTTCCTCTGAACGAGTCATGCTTTTTCTTTGTTTGCTTTGTAACTCTTTGTTGAAAATCGCAAATCTTGAGTACTATAACTATAGAAATTAGATTCTGTTCCTCCTTTGGAAGGTTTGCTGTTATTTCTGATTAGGGGTTACAGTCATCCATTTGTTTAGTGACATTTCCAGACTATTTTTTGGAGACTGTATTCCATATCATGCGTGGTCACTGAAGTCTGTTCCGTTATCTCATCAGTCAACCACTGACCAAACACAGATTTCTTTAAACACCTGGAGCCAAAAAACAAGACGAAAAACAAACAAACAACAAAACAAAACAACCCCCCCCCCACAACTAAAAGAAAACTCTCTTGGTCTTTTCAGATTGCCTCTGAGCTGGACATTTCTGCTCACTTAGCCAGGACACCTGCCATTCTGCCTTAGCCTCTACTTCCTGCTTGCATGGGGCCCAGAGATCAACCAAAGGTGAAAGCCTAGGGTCCTCTCAGGTATCTTCTGAGCATGTGTCTGGCCCTCAGCATATGCTTTACACTCTGGGCTCCCTGGTATATGAAGTAGCCCTTCAGAGACCTTGCTTCCCCGGTGTTTTCCTCCTCAGTCTCCTTTTCCCCAGCCTTTCTGGTTTCTCGGCTGCCTACCCCCTCTGCCCTCACTTGCCCCAGACAGCTATGGGTAGTGTATGTCTTTAAATGTTTTCAACAGATGCCACCTGGGGAGCTGCTACAGCCAGGCGATGAAGCAAAGGTCAGATCCTTCGGAGAACTGCCAGCCTTGTCAAAATGCACAACCACACTTTTAAAACAAAGTTCATATCAGGGCCCCAGGGATTCAGGCTACTGTCATCTGGGCTGTTGCTGGGCTGGGGAATGGGAGATGGTAGGCAGGTAAGCGAAAAATGCTGCAACATTTTCTTACTGAATTTAGAGGCTTCTTTCTTCATTAATCATTCCCCTGCTTGCTCTAGGGTTTTGTTTTTTTTTTTTTTATTAGATTCCAACGTTCCGAAAAAAGCTGATTCTATCAGTGTTTGCCAGCTTAATGGTTGCTTAAATGGAGGGACTGATGCTTGGGGCATCTTTATTGTCATTTTCCATGACGTCTTCCTGGGTGCCTCACTTTTAGCACTGGTCACTGTCGATTGCAATTTTCTCCTTGACACTGTGCTCTCCGTATTTCCCTCCAGTCTTGTGGACTTCCCTTCCTCTGCCCATCCTCATTTCCAGGCCTCTGGGCGGGGATGGGAGGGTGGTTCTGTCCAAATGGGGACACTCTCATTGGGGAATCCAACCACTCCCAGAGCTGCCACCTCTGTGTTGAGGAAACCCAGCACTGAGTCTCCAGTTTAGTCCTTAGAGCCCCAGACATGTGGACAACTGCCCACAGGCCACTCTAGTGAAGCCATGTAAATAAGTTCTGCCTAAGAGGATGGAAGAAGAAGGGGCATGTCCTCACTCTCATTCTTCTTGCCATCTAGAGTACGGAGGTGGTAGCCAGAGCTCAGGCCGCCATCTTGGACTGTGATGCCCACGAGGATGGAGAAGCACAGAATGGAAGGAGCTCTAGCCACTGTGGAGGCATTAGCCTACCTCCTTTGTCTCAGGGGTGGAAAAACAAATCTTGTTTAGGTCATTATTTTTTGTTTTGTTTTTTTTTTCTTGTTTTTTTTTTTTTTTAAGTGTATTTATTTGAGAGAGACAGAGGCAGCGTGAGTGGGGGAGGGGCAGAGAGAGAGAGGGAGAGGGAGAGAATCCCAAGCAAGCTCTGCACTGCCATCACAGAGCCCGGCGCGGGGCTCGAACTCACAAAACTGTGAGACCATGACCGGAGCCCAAACCAAGAGTTAGACGCTTAACCGACTGAGCCATCCAGGCGCCCCTAGGTCATTGTTGTTTGGGGATTCCCTCACACGCAGCTGAACGGTGCTTGCATAATTCAGCAGACCTTTCCAGCCCCATTCCCCATGCCACCAGCTCCCCTCAACTGCCCTTGTAAAGCGTTCACTGCAAGCTAGTACAAGGGCCCGCTCACGTGTCTCTCCCGCTCTCCGAGAACATCTCCAGACCTGGGACTGGTTCTTTCTTGGATTCTTGCCATGCGATCAGCTTCTTTAAGGCAAGAAAGGGAGGGATTGGGAATGATCGCTGGCTGGGTGCCAATTGTATGCACTGTACATTTTATTTGTCTTAATTGTTGGAGTGGCCCTGTGAGGGGCAGCGCAGGACTCTTGCTCTCGGGGAAACGGAGGTTCACAGACACAAAGCTGCTTCTCAGATGCGCATAGATGAAGAGCGATAGCACTAAGTGTGGAACTCGGGTCTGCCTGGCCTGACACAGGCCTCTCTCCCCCGCTAGAAGTTTCCGTGTCAACGCACCAGCCAAGTGACCCTTGACGAATTAATTCCCTCCGTGGTTCTCCTTTAAGGTCATCACTGTCAGCTGCTTTTCACATGCTGGTTTGAGAGGGATCAAGAAATGCCTTCCCGAACCTGCTGTCCTTTGGGAAGGCAGGGCTTCTGCCTCGGGCTTTGGTGTTCAGGACGTTGTGTGTTCTTTAATTTTTTATTTTTTTAAAAATGTGTATTTTATTTAGTTTGAGAGAGAGAGAGAGCACACAAGCAGGGGAGGGGGCAGAGAGAGAGGGAGAGAGAGAATCCCAAGCAGCCTCCCTGCCATTAGCACAGAGCCTGATGCGGGGATTGATCCCACCAACCAGGAGATCACGACCTGAGCTTAAATGGAGAGTCAGACACCTAACCAACTGAGCCACCAGGGCGCCCCTGTGTATCCTTTTAACACTGGGAGACCATGAGGGGTAGTAGAAACCACATGAGCTTGAGAACCAGGTGCACTTGGGTTTAAAACCCATCTGTCCCACTTATAACTGCATGACCCAGGGCGGGAAGGGCATAATGTTATCTGCGGAAGACGGTGGAGAGGATTAAAAGGGAAATAGGGTGGGGCGCCTGGGTGGCGCAGTCACAGTCCGTTAAGCTTCTGACTTCGGCTCAGGTTCTGATCTCACAGTTCATGAGTTTGAGCCCCAAGTGGGGCTCTGTGCTGACAGCTCGGAGCCTGGAGCCTGCTTCGGATATGTGTCTCCCTCTCTCTCTGCCCCTCCCCCACTCATGCTCTGTGTCGCTCTCTCTCTCTCTCTCTCTCTCTCAAAAATAAACGTTAAAAAAAAAAAAAGAAATAGGGTAACAGTGGCCAGAGCACAAGTGACTTGTAGCAAATCTGACCTGGCCTCCTGCCTCTACCTCTCTCCTCTCTTTGGGGTGGGGGTTTGATTTTGTTTACGTTGAAATTGAAAGGACATTGAAATGACACCCTGTATTACTGTTCACAAATATGCTGTACCACTCACTTCCGGGGTGCCATACTTTTCCGCCCGTTGAGCAGGACCGGCGGTGTGCCCCTGACCAATGTCAACGGGAGCGCTACGTGCTACATCCGGGCAGAAACGCTAACTCGCTGGCTATGTTTCGTCCTGTTCTCTCGTCCTTCCGCCAGGAAATCAGCTGTGTTCCAGATGGAAGTTGTTCTACTGGGCTGGGTCCACGGCTCGCATATGAAGTCCACGTCCTTCGAGCAATAAATACACCTGCGTTGTTGTATGCTCCTGAGACCCGGAGCCATTTGTCACAGCCACGTAGCCTAGCCTGACCTGATCCGTGCCTTTGACGTTTAGCGTCTTCCGGTTCCATGCGATATTTTTCTTTGTAAACTTTTCTATGCATTTATGGGTTTTGTGGTGGGTAATTTAAATATAAGCGGTTATTTTTCTTGTTATAAAAATTGCACCCGTCGCAGAAAACATTTTTCCGTCTTTTTCTTGTATTTCTTTTGCAATGTTCTGTTCTTTTTCTTTTAGAGAGCAGAGAAGAGGGGCAGAGGGAGAGAGAGAGAATCGAGCAGGCTCCACGCTTAATGTGAAACCCGACTCGGGGTTCAATCCCGTGACCCTGGGCTTGTGACCTGAGCTGAAACCAAGAGTAGGATGTTCAACTGACTGAGCCACCCAGGCACCCCGCCATTTGCTTTCATTGAGAATCTGGTAGAAGTTGTTAAAGCTGGAAGCCTTGTTGGCCCCCAGGTCCATCCTTCCTGCCCGGACATGTGCTCTGTGGCTCAGAGTGATAGATGAGGTCTCCAATGAGGTCTTCGGGGCACCTCACACAGCAGGGGGAGCATTCAGGTTGTGAGACATCTCCAGATAGTTGCATGACTAATGTGACCTTCTCCAGTCCTAAGTCTATAGAGTTACTTAACAGCAAGCGGAAAGAACTTCATCACTCAGCACTCCGCTCCCAGCAAATACCTACTTAGCCGTGTACTTACGAAGAGATGAGACCAGGTCACCAGCCTTCTTTCTTTCCCCGGGCGCGTCCCTCATCCCTCCAGAATCAGAGGAGGAGTGGGTCACAGGCCAGCAGCTTTGTTTCTTTCTTCCCTACTTTCCATGGCAGCTCTTTGCATTGTGTTTGGTGTGTGTGGTGTGGTTTTTGTTTGTTTGGTTTGGTTTTTTGGGGTTTTTTTGTTTGTTTGCTTTGGACTCTTCAGGGGATTTCTGGGCATGATAATGACCGAGTAGAACGGACAACGGTGATAAACCCTAGACAAAATATTTTAGAAATGTATCATGTTACATTACTGAAGAGCAACTAGAAGGAGGCAGAAGCCGGAGGTATTTGACGGAAGGGAACTGCACTATGGGATCCCGTGGTCTGTGTTTTTCCCCTGGAGGCATCACCAGTCCCGGACAGCCCCCGGTGACTAAAAGTCAGGCAGAAAGGCAGACTCAGCCACATTCAGCCTTCTCCTAAAGGTACAGTCAGGTGCGAGACACTGGAGGGAGGAGCCACGAGGAGTGAGCCCCCCAAATCCGCGTGGAAATTCCCTTCAGATCCGTGGTTGCCCCCCAAACTGATAAAGGACATTTCATGACAATGAAAGAGACAGTTCATCAGGAAAACATCACCATCCTGTGTATTTTTTTAAGTTTATTTATTTATTTTGAAAGAGAGAGAGAGTACACATGCAGGGGAGGGGCGGAGAGAAAGAGAGAGAGAGAGAGAGAGAGAGAGAGAGAGAGAATCCTAAGCAGGCTCTGCACGGATAGGGCCGAGCCTGATATGGGGATCGAACCCATGAACCGTGAGATCAAGACCCGAGCAGGAATCAAGAGCGGGGCGCTTAACAGACTGAGCGATCCAGGTGCCCCCAACCGTGTATTTTCCTGGCACCAGAGTTTCCAAGCACTTGAAAGAAAACCTGAGAAGTAAAGGGAGAAATAGGAAACACGAGGATGGCTGGAGAGCTTACCAGACCTCCCTCAAGAACTGATGGGATGGACTGCCCCCCCCCCCACCGCCCCCGAGCACACAGAGCAGCAAGAACAAAGGTTTAAACAACGCACACCGCTCCTGTGTGTGTGTCCTTTGCTCGCCCATACCACCCTCACGGCTCTTGTGACACCACCTAGGTGGGAGACTTCCCCACACCAAACGATTCTGGGCAACACCAGCTGCGTGTCCCACACTTCAACTCAGTTCTGACACTGCCTACCCAGAGATCGCGTCGGGCCCCACAGGTCCCAAGCCCTTCGCTCCGTCCCCCGACCCTGTCCCCCACTTCAGAGGCCAATCACTGGCAGCAGGTCCCCGGCTGACCCACAACTTCCGCTGGACTTGGCTATAAATAGAAGGTTCCCATGATCTCCCTCCCTTTGGATTTCCTTATTTGCCAGAACAGCTCACAGAGTTCAGGGAAACATGTTCACCAGTTTATTAAAAGATGGGATAAAGGGGTACAGATGAACAGGCAGATGAGGAGATACATAGAGCCAGGCCCGGACGGTCCCAGACACAGGATCTTCTGTCCTCGTGAGGCTGGGGTGAGTCGCCCTCCCAGAAAGTGGATGGGCTCGCCAACCTCAAAGCTCTATTGGGATTTTTTTACGGAGGCTTCACCATGGGGGCATGCCCAACTATGAATTCCATTTTCAGCCCCTGTCCTCATTCTCCAGAGAAGGGAGAGGGGCTAGAAATGAAGCCAATGGCCCATCACGCCTCCGTGGCGAAGACTGGCAAAACCCCGCAAGTATGGGATGAGGAGAGCTTCTGGGTTGGCGAACACGTGGAGGTGTGGAGGGAGTGCCCATATCCCCTACCTTGCACATCTTTTCCGTCTGGCTGTTCATCTGCATTCTTGACCACACCCTTCTGTCAGAAACCGGTAAACAGGAAGTAACCCGCTTTCCTGAGTTCTGTGAGCCGCTCCAAGAAATCGGTTGAACTCCACGAGGGGGTTGTAGGGAGCTCCCCTCTATAGCCGGTCAGCCCCAAGCCCGGCGCTTGGAGGAGGACTGGGGTTTTCTTTAAAGCCACCTAAATGAATACTCAGGTTCCAGGGATCGGGACCCGGTATCTGCAGAGGCCATTGTTCAGTCCACCACGGGCCAACCCTCAGCCCTCAAAGCTTCACGTCCGTCCCATGTGCAACACGCTCACCCCATCCTAACAATCACCACCCCCTCCCAACTCTCAACCCATGGCAGCGTCTACTCAAGCCCCAAATCTTGTGTAAATATCATCCGTTCAAAAGTGCCAAATCTCATCACGTAGATCATCTTTTCTTTTAACTTTTCTTTTTAAGTTTGTTTATTTGTTTTTGAGAGAGAGAGGGAGTGCTAGCAGGGCAGGGGAAGAGAGTGAGGGAGAGAGAATCCCAACCAGGCTCCTCACTATCAGTGAAGAGCCCAAAGCAGGGCTCGAACCCATGAACCGTGAGCCCATGACCTGAGCCGAAACTGAGTCGGACACTTCACTGGCTGAGCCCCCCCAGGCGCCCCTCATCACGTATATCATCTTAATCAGGTAGGGGCGAGGCTCCAGGGGACGGTCCATCCGGTCCGTCCGGGAACAAAGTTCCTCTCCATCTGTGGACGGGTAGAACTAGAAAACGAGTTATCTGTCACCAAAACACAGTGGTGGGACAGACACAGGATGAGAGGCGTAGACATTCCTATTCCAAACGGGAGAGGTGGGAAGGAAGAAGGGAGTCACCAGTGCCAGGAGATGTTGAAATCCAACGGGGCAAACTCCGTTAGGTCGTAAGGCCCAGGAAGGATCCTTTATGGCTCGAGACACCACCCACCCACTCCGGGTCGTCTTCCTTTTTCTCGAAGGGGAGGATGCTGGCAGGTGAGAAGATTTATCAGCCTGCTTCCTGCCTGTAGAATTTGGGGAGTCTGATAGCCTTCTTGCACTCCATTCTCTGTCCCTTTTAGCCTGGGCTGGCAGGCTTCGGCTGGTGTAGCATTCTCAGAGGCCCCGTGCACGTCCCCAGGGTGCGCGCCATTGGACGAGGGGTTCCCCCCAGAGCTTCCCTGAGTTCTCCTGCCTCTGTTCTTGGCCCCTGCTCCAGCGGCTGACTGGATCATGAGTCACATCCCTCGTCTCTCCAACACCAGCAAGTAGCTGTGCAGCCACACCCATGGCCTCCCCTCCAGGCTCCGCTTTCTGGGCAACGAGCAAATCTCCTAATTTTCGCATGTTTTGTAGTCTAGGTGGCTTGAGAGTTTCCCAAATCATCAAGTCTTGGCTCTTTTTTTTTCTTTTTTTTAACCTTATTTATTTTTGAGAGAGAGAGAGACAAAAGAGTGAGGGGGAAAGGGCACAGAGAGAGAGAGAGAGAGAGAGAGAGAGAGAGAGAATGTCAAGCAGGCTCCACGCCGTCAGCACAGAGCCCGATGCAGGGCTGAAATTCACAAACCATGAGATCACGACCTGAGCCGAAACCCAGAGTCGGACGCTCAACCGACTGAGCCTCCCAGGTGCCCCAACTTTTTTTTTTAAGTTTATTTATTTAAACAATCTCTACCCCCAACATGGGGCTCGAACTCGTGACCCCAAGACCAAGAGTCACGTGCTCTACTGAGTGAGCCGGCCAGACAAGCCAAGCCTTGGCTCTTTTTATCTTGAGAGTTCTTCCACCCGTGTGTCTGTTACCTCTTGAATTTTACTAAAAGCAGCACTTTTTACACATATTATCTATTACAGATGCTGAATTCCCAATTTAAAAACCTTCCCACAAACACAACCCCAGGGCCAGATGGCTTCCTCGGTAAGTTCCATCCAACATCTAAGGAAAAAATACTAAGGCCAATCTTACGCAAACCCTTTCGGAAAACAGAGGAGGAAGGAGTAGTTTCTGATGCCAGCGACAATCCTGAAACGAAAGTATGGCAGATGCCAGAAGAAAATTACAGATCAAGGTCCCTCAAGAACATGGATACATACGTCTATAACAAAATAGTAACAAATTGAATCCGCAATGTATAAAAAAAAGTAACACTCTATTCTAAATGGGATTCATCCTATATGGGTGCAAGGTTGTTATCATTTGGGAAAATCAATCGTAATTCACTGTATGAACGGAATAAAGCAGAAAAACCATACGACCATCTCAGTAAATGCAGAAAAAGCATTTGAATAATTCAACACTCGTTCATAATGAAAGTCTCACAAAACCAGGAATGCAAGACAACTTCCTCATTCTGATCAACACTATCTATGAAAAACCTATAGCTAATATACAGGAAGGAGAAATACTGAATGTTTTCCCTTAAGACTGGGGTAAAAGGGCAGGAATGTCTGTTCTCAATCCTGTTCAGCCTTATGCTGGACCTCCCAATGATTGCAAACAGGCAAAGAAAAATAAATAAAAGGCATCACGATTAGAAAGGAAGGAGAAAGGGGCACCTGGGTGGCTCAGTCAGTTGAGTGTCTCACTTTGGCTCAGGTCACGATCTCTCGGTCCATGAGTTCGAGCCCCGCGTCGGGCTCTGTGCTGACAGCTCAGAGCCTGGAGCCTGTTTCAGATTCTGTGTCTCCCTCTCTCTGACCCTCCCCCATTCATGTTCTGTCTCTCCCTGTCTCAAAAATAAATAAAACGTTAAAAAAAAAACCTAAATATATAAAAATTTTTTAAAAAAAGAAAAGAAAGGGGGAGCCTGGGTGGCTCAGTCGGTTAAGCGTCCGACTTTGGCTCAGGTCACGATCTCACAGTCCGTGAGTTCGAGCCCCGCATCAGGCTCTGTGCTGACAGCTCAGAGCCTGGAGCCTTCTTCGGATTCTGTGTCTCCCCCTCTCTGAACCTCCCCCGTTCATGCTCTGTCTCTCTCTGTCTCAAAAATAAATAAACATTTAAAAAAAATTTTTTTTTAAATAAAAAGAAAAGAAAGGAAGGAGAAAAATTGTATTTACATCTGACATAACCATCTATAAGGCATTTACAAAATAACCACTAGAACTACTAAGCAAGTTTAGTAAAATCATAGCATACAAAGCCAACATACAAAAATTAAGTGTATTTCTATATACTTACAGCAAGCAACTAAAAATGAAAAAATTGAAATCCCCCCTTTTAAAAAAATTTTTTTTAATGTTTATTTATTTTTGAGACAGAGAGAAACAGAGCATGAACAGGGGAGAAGCAGAGAGCGAGGGAGACATAGAATCGGAAGCAGGCTCCAGGCTCTGAGCCATCAGCCCAGAGCCCGACGTGGGGCTCGAACTCACGGGCCGCGAGATTGTGGCCTGAGCTGAAGTAGGACGCTTAACCGACTGAGCCACCCAGGCGCCCCATACCCCACCCCCCTTTTTTTAAAGTAGGCTCCACACCCAGGGCAGAACCCAACACGGGGCCTGAACTCAGGACCCTTAGATCAAGACCTGAGCTGAGATCAAGAGTCAGATGCTTAACCAACCCAATCACCCAGGCACCCCTAAAATCCTTTTTTTTCATATTTATTTATTTATTTATTTTTGAGAGACAGACAGAGACAGAAAGAGACAGAGAATCCCCAAGCAGTCTCCGTGCCATCTGCACAGAGCCTGACGTGGGACTCAAACTCACATACCGTGAGATCACGTCCTAGCCGAAACCAAGAGTCAGACACAAGGGACTGAGCCACCCAGGCGCCCCTAAGATCCCGTTTTAATAGTATCCGAAACAAGAAAAAAAAATACTTCAGAAAAAAAATGTATCAAAATACAAGCAAGAACTCTACCATGTAAACCACATGACAATCAGGAGAAAATTCAAGAAAACCTAAATACACGGAGAAATGTATCACGCTTATGGACTGGAAGATGTCGATTCTCTCCACATCGATGTATAAATTCAATGTCATACCAACCACAGTCTCAATTAAATTAAATTTTTTTTTGGTAGAAACCGATAGGTTGATCGAAAAATCGCACCAGAAATGTAAAGAACCTAGAGTAGCCAAAACAATCTTGAAATAGAACCAGAGGACTCACAGAACCTGATTTCAAGACTCCCGTAAAGCTACAGTAACCAAGACAGGATGGTGTTGGCATATAGGCAAATGGATCGATGGAACAGAATAGGGTCCACTCCTAGATAATCAATTAATTTTTGACGAAGATGCCAAGGCAATTCAATAGGGGAAGGAAAGTCTTTTCAACAAACAGTGCTGGAACTATCGGATAAATGTACAGGAAAAAAAATGAAAACTCATCCCCTATCTCTAACACCAGAAAGCTTCTGGGAATTTTTTTAAATTAATTAATTAATTAATTAATTAATTTTAATGTTGATTCATTTTTGAGGGATGGAGGCAGACCACGAGCAGGGGGAGGGGCAGAGAGAGAGGGAAACACAGAATCTGAAGCAGCTCCAGGCTCCGAGCTGTCAGCACAGAGCCCGACGCGGGGCTCGAACCCACAGACTGCGGGATCGTGACCGGAGCTGAAGTCAGATGCCCCACCGACTGAGCCACTCAGGTGCCCCCTTGTAAGAAAAATTTAAATCATTGTTTTCATCACCTTGGAAAAGAGAATGTTTTCTCTGAGCGGACACACACACACACACACACACACACACACATTAAACATAAAATTAAAAGCTGATTAAATTGGACATTTTTGAAATTCAACATCACTGCTTATTGAAAAGTTAGATTGTTGGAAAAATATTTACAATACACATGTTTAACAAAAGACCTATATCCAGAATATATAAAGAACTCCTGCAAACAAATAACAAAGAAACAAACGATTTGAGCAGATACCTAACAAAAGAAGATATGTAAATGGCTAATAAGGGACACGGAAATATCTTCAACATCGGTAGTCACCAGGGGCACGCAAGTGAAAACCACAAGGACATACCATTTGTCCCCCTCAAGGACGACTCAAAAAAGAGCGACAAGGGCAGATGTGGTGAGGATGTCAAGCAACTGGAATGCTCGTACTGGTAGGAGAGTAAAACGAAAACCTGGAAAGTGCACGCATCCATCTGTCCCATGACCCAGTACTTCTATTCCTAAATATTTATCCCAGAGAAGTAAAACATACTGTCCAGAAAAACTCTTGAACGAGAATATTTGTAGCAGTTTTACCCATAATTGCCAAAAACCGAAACCGGCTTTGAAATCTATCAACAGAATGGATACATCAATTGCTGTGGAATACTCAGCAATAAAAATAATGCAGCGAGGGGCGCCGGCTGGTTCAGTGGGTGGAACGAGGGTGACTCTTGATCTCAGGTCGTGAGTTTGAGCCCCACACTGGGTGTAGAGATTACTTAAAAAAACTAAAATTGAAAAATAATAATAATATCGTGATACATGTGCCACAACACGAATAAATCTCAAAAATATAGTGAAAGGAGCCAGACACAAAAGACTACGTATTGTACAATCCCATTTCTGTAAAGTTTAGGAATGGGTAAAAACAATCTATAGACAAATCAGAATAGTGATTTCCTGTGGGGGGGTGAAGGTTAACTGAATGGGGCATTCAGGAATTTTCTGCATATTAGACTTGCATTTTCTTTTCTTTTCTTTTTCTAAATGTTTATTTATTTTTGAGAGAGAGAGAGAGAGACAGACAGAGCACAAGCAAGGGAGGGGCAGAGAGAGGGGGAGACACAGAATCCGAAGCAGGCTCCGGGCTCTGAGCTGTCAGCACAGAGCCTGACGCTGGGCTCGAAACCGCGAGATCATGACTTGAGCGGAAGTCAGACGCTTAACCGACTGAGCCACCCAGGCGCCCCTAGAATTGCATTTTGTCAGAGCAGTGGTTATACGGGTCTACACACTCACCCAGATTCACCGAGCCGTATAGTTAATAGCCGTGCATTTCACTGTGTGTAAAATTTAATATATGTATTATATATGAAGACATATAATATATATTTACAAGTGTTATGAGCACTCCAACATCTGAAAAATAAATGCTACTTAAAGTGTAAATCGAGGGATATCTGGGTGGCCCATGTGGTTGAGCATCCGACTCTTGATCTTGGCCTCAGGCCATGCTGACAGCATGGAGTCCGTTTGGGATTCTCTCTCTCCCTCTCTCTCTCTCTCTCTCTCTGTTCCTCTCCACCCGCACCCCTGGTATCTAAGTAAATATATATATATATATATATATATTTTTTTTTTTTTTTTTTTTTTTTTTTAAGGTGCAGATCGAAAGCCAAATAAAATACATTTCACTGGGGTTTTTTGCCCTCCCTTTTTCTTGGCCATTGTATACACGCGATACCTTACATTAAAATAAATAATGAGGATATTAAAATGTTTTATGTTGTCTTTCTTTTGGTATTTTCTTCTGTGCAACCTAAGCTTAAAGAGCCTTTGCCCGGGTGCCTGGGTGGCTCAGTCGGTTAAGCATCCAACTCTCGATTTCAGGTCAGCTCATGATCTCACCCTTTGGTCTGGGAGTTCGAGCCCCGCACTGGGCTCTGTGCTGACAGGGCAGAGCCTGCTTGGGATTCTCTCTCTCTCTCTCTCTCTCTCTCTCTCTGCCCCTCCCTCACTCATGCTTTCTCTCTCAAAATAAATAAAAACTTAAAACAAAAAACAAAAAGTCTTTGCCCAGATAGAAATTTGAAAAAAAAAATATGTGATTTTCTTTTTATTTCAATTTCACCTGTTTCGAAGGAGAATGCCTGACTCCAGCAGGAACGAGACCAGGGCTTTCTTCCCACAGGAAGTCCCCTCCGCCTGGCCCCTTGCTTCTAGGTATGTGTTGCTTCTGGCCAAGAGGAGAAGCAGCAGCTGCTCACGGGAGAGCTTGAGAGCATCAGCCTCTCCACGAAGGGGTGCTTGTCCCTTCCCGCACGTGACCATCTTTCTCTAAATGGCCTCATTTTCTCCTCAATGCAGCTTGAAATTCGCCTGTTTCCGTGAAACGAACACAAAAGCACAGTCCTGGAAATGCTCAAAGGAAGACAAAACTCAAATTGTTACCTGGTTGGGGGGGGGGGGGAAGGAGAAGCCTCTAAATGGAATATAAGCAACTTGAGATACATGTGGACCCCGGGAGACGTGACTGGTGCCGGGCTCTGGTCTGTGGCATCAGTCGCGGGGAGCTGACTTAAGGGTTATTTCAGGCTCAGCGACACCTACACTTCATCCCCCAGCTAAAGAGCGACCGGTCTTGGCGTAAGTTGAAAGGAACACTGGTGTGACCCAGAGCCTTCTCCGAAGCCAGGTCTACGCGGCAGCCACTGTCAGCAACAACTTGTTCAAACTCAAGCAGCAGCCAAGCAATGACTGATGATCTTCCCCAGATCTTCACGGAGCTCTGTCTGCAGGTGTTTGAAGCCACGAGCCACAATTATTAGGGGTTGGTGAGAGCAAACCGTGAGAAGATAAAGCTGTTTGAAAACTCGTCCGCAGCTCATAGCCAAAGTACTGTTAGCCTCTCCATATAATCACCGGGAAGACAGCTGCGTGGACGCCTTGCTTCGAATACGTTTTGGATTTCTCCTGTCAAAGATGCCCGCGGAGTCGGCATATGATCCACGAGGGGGACGTGGTCAGCTAGGTTTTCTTCCTGCACATCAGTTAGCTGTGAATAGCTTTTGGGTGTTTCCAAAAACTCCACCCACCCCTGAAAGAGCAAAGATTTGCCACCAGTGAAGACACCAAAAGAACGTGCTGGAATCACTGTCTCGAAAAGTTACCTGCGTCCCCGTGTTCGTTGCAGTATTATTTATACAGTCAGGGCAGGGCGATGACCTAAGTGTCCGTCGAAAGATGAATAGCTACATCTATTCATTTGGGCGGTGGGCCAACTGGGTGAAGGGGGTCAAAAGGCACAAACTTCCAGTTGTAAGAAGGGTAAGTCCTGGGGGTGTAACGCGGGGCACAGTAACTGCGGTCAACAATACCCTGTTACATATTTGAAAGCTCCTAAGGGAGTAGATTTGGAACGACCTCATCACCAGAAAAAACTTAAAACCGAGCCGGGTGATGGGTGTTATGTGAGCCTCTTGTGGAATCCTTCCACGATACATGCGTGTATCACATCATTATGTTGTACACCTAAAACCAATGCGATCTGCGTGTCAATTATCTCTCTTCTTTTTTTTTTTTTTTAATTTTTTTTAACATTTATTTATTTTTGGGACAGAGAGAGACAGAGCATGAACAGGGGAGGGGCAGAGAGAGAGGGAGACACAGAATCTGAAACGGGCTCCAGGCTCTGAGCTGTCAGCACAGAGCCCGACGCGGGGCTCGAACTCACGGACCGTGAGATCATGACCTGAGCCGAAGTCGGACGCTTAACCGACTGAGCCACCCAGGCGCCCCCAATTATCTCTCTTCTTAAAGGAGGACTGTGCTGCACAATCCTGAATGTTTGCCAGCGGAGCGTCTGACGGACACCAGGTGGTTGGAAGCTTTCCCCGCGGACGTCATTCTGAAGGGACCTGTCTGTTTGGACACATCTCAGGCCTGCTAGGCTTGTCCTCCAATTCCCCGGCACCCCGATACGGAATATCCTTCCGGGTTTTGTCTTTGGGACCGTGCAAAGCACCGAGCCCTGGCCCTGAACCTCACTCAGATTGGCCCGCTGCTCACAGGGAAAAGCAAATCTGAAACCTGCTTCTGACAGGTTTCCTGCATTCTTTTTCTAAGCGTTTCATCCTCTCTAGCTCCCACTTAACGGTTTCAAGGATGGGGGGGGCGGGCATCGCAAAGGCCCTTGGGGGGAAGGAACGGACCAGCTTTCCTCATCTGTCCCTCCAGTGCAACTTTCCAACCTGAAAAAGGGCCGCTTCCCTTCCCTGGTGACCTTGGCGCAGAGACTCGCAGGCTTCCCAGGAGGGGCGGGGTTCCTTCTCCGGGCCACGCCCCTCTCCCTCTGGGCTTTCCGCTCCCCGCCCCCAATCAGTTTCCTGGGAGGAAAGGTCCCAAGGCCCCAATGTGTTTATCCCTCTGCTTCCTGCCTGCCTGCCTGGAGATCTTTGTCTTTGCCAGCTTCGCATTCTGTTCCGGGCACTTTTTATTTTGAATTATTTTTTGTTAATATAAAATGGGCTTCAAAATATATCCAAAAAACACTAACTTCTACTTATGACATTTTTAAACACGCAAGATTCGAAGGTTCCTGGATGACAATCTCTTTTCTAGCCCACCCCTCCCTCCCTGCCTTTTTAAATTTTTCATTTTTATTTTTAATTGTGGTAATGTAATACGAAATGTACCAACCTAGCCACTTTTAAGGGTACAGTTCAGTAATGTTAAGGCCATTTATATTGTGTGCAACCGCACCATCATTCACCTCTAGAACTTTGGTTTTTAAGTTCCTAACCTTGGGGGAACTTGGGCGGCTCAGTCAGTTGAGCGGCCGACTCTTGACTTTGGCTCAAGTCATGATCCCAGGGTCGTGGGATCGAGCCCCTCGTTAGGCTCTGAGCTGAGCATGGAGTCTGCTGGAGATTTCTTTTCTCTCCACCTAACCCTCTCACCTCTGTCTAAAAATAAAATAAAAATAGGGACACCTGGGTGTCTCAGTCAGTTAAGCGACTGACTCTTGGTTTCAGCTCAGGTCATGATCTCACAGTTTTGTGAGTTCGAGCCCCGCATTGGGCTCTGTGCTGATGGCGTGCAGCCTGCTTGGGATTCTCTCTCTCTCTCTCTCTCTCTCTCTCTCTCTCTCTCTCTCTGTCTCTCTCTCTCTCCCCCTCTTCCCTTCCCCCACTCACGCTGTCTCTGTCTCTCTGAAAAATAAAACAAATAAACTTAAAAATAAATAAAATAAAAATAAATAAATTCCTAAACTTACTTTTGAGAGCAGTTTTAGGTTCACAGCAAAATTGATCAGGGAGTACAGAGGGAAAGTTCCCATACACCCCAGTCCCTCCCCCCCACACACAACCTCCCCCACTATTGACGTCCCAGACCACAGTGGTGCCATTTGTTATAATCAGACCTACATTGACCCATGACTATCACCCAAAGTTCTTCAGACCTTTTTCCTCTTGGGAAACTGAAACCCCACATCCATTAAGCAATAACCCCCACACCCCTCTCCGCCAGCACCCTCCACCCCCCAACAACCCCCATTCTACATTCTTCTCTATGAAGTTGACCACTGGTGTGACCACTCGTGGAAGTGGAATCACACAGTATTTGCCCTTTTGCGTCTGGTTTATCTCACTCGGCATAAGATCTTCAGGGCTCATCCCTGCTGTGGCAGGTGTCAGGATCGCCTTCCTTTTCACGACTGAAACGATATTCCGCCACATGGATGGACCACACTTAGTTCATCCGCATCAGGCACTTGGGTTGCTTCTACCCGGCGGCCACTGTGAAGAAAGCTGCTATGAACATGGGTGTACACATTTCTCTTTGAGACCCTGTTAAGAGCGGAATTGCTGGATCACATGGTAATTCTGTGTTTAATATTTTTCGGGAGCCGCCATATTGTTTTCCACAGCACCTGCTCCATTTTAGGCTTCCGCCAACAGTGCACACAGGTGGCAATTCCTCTCTCTCTCTCTCTCTTTCATTCTGTCTTTCATAGCAGCCTTCGTCACCTGTGTGAGGTGACATGCCCTTTTGCTTTGTAAGCTTTTGTTAAAAGCCCGGTGTCTTTCGGTCAAAATGGGGTTTCTTTCGAATCCTGACTAGACACTCTGCTGTTCATGTGTATTTTTCTTTCTCAAAATGTGCTTCCCTGCTCCAATTGAAGTGTAACTGAGTTGGTATCTTCAGCTGGGGGCGGGGGGGGGGGGGGGGATAACTTAGCCAGCAGAGACATCTGTCCCCACAGACGGAGCCCCGAGTGGTGCAGCCGAACTTCCCGGCTTGGAAGGCCTCCTCCTGTTTCGCTGTCCCCCAGGGTCTGTGCCAAAGCTCTGGGCGCCCCCCAGGAGAAGAGCCTTCGTAGACGGACGGCGCTTAGGTGTTTTGACAGGCTGTTAGGTGTGAGAATCTAGTGGTAGCCGTTTTAATCCCCTTGAGAAATAATGAGAACAGCTTAAAACCCGGTGATAATGGAAGGTTCTCGGTAGTAAAAGAGCTTGCGTCATAGCAACACATTCTAGAATCACGTGGAAGTTACTGAAGGCAGGTAGCACAGTTGAAGGAGGTGGCGTTTCCAGGGCGGGCCTGCTTGGGTTCCTGCCCCTTGAGCAGGGTAGGGAGACAGCTCCTCTCCCACTAGAGGGCGACAGACTCCTTTGTCCAGATCCCTCTTGGGCAACCCAGGGAGGCCTCTTCTCAGGCTTGGGCTGGGCCTCTGGGCTCTATTTTTAGGCCCTTCTTGATGGCCTTGGGTGTTCAGGCCCCAGACCCCCGAGTCAGGAAACACAAATTCTCTCTCTCTCTCTCTCTCTCTCTCTCTCTCTCGGGACCTTGGCCCTGAGCCTCTCAGGGGAAGTCGGCCACGGGGGTGACAAAACAGACCGCCCTCCCCGGACCACTCAACCTCCCCAAATTGTAAGCTCCCAAAACGGAGGTAAAGTTCCGAAGGAAAAGAAAAATGGCGCGGTCCAAAGGAAAGTGCTTTCACAGACCCTGCCTTCCTCTGTGCAACTTCCTAAAAGTTGAAGGTGGTGTGAGAGGCACAGGAAGCCGGCTCCTCTGCTCCCTTGCTTGATTGTGTGGCCTCCTGGTGGCACTTGGACCACATAAGCTTTCGGAGCCACCAGTTAAAAGAGCAGTTGCCCAGGCCCCACCCTTGGTGGTTCCAACTCAGTAGACACAGGGTGTGGCCCAAGAATCTGCTTTCTCGGCAAACACCTCAGTTGGTTCTCAGGCAGGATCACCCTTTGAGAAAACTTTCCACTCGGCTGTGGGGCCACTGGACTTAGTCTGAAGAGTCCAAATGTGAATTCTGGACTCCGAGAGGCAAAGCCCCGTGCGGTAATTTCAACACATTTTAGTATTTCCATTAGAGACCGCTTCTCCCCAGCAGGCCCCATCCCGGGCCCCGAAATGTGGTGCCTCCCAGAAGCCCCCACCTCAATTCGGAATTGAACAGCATTCCGTCAGAGGCCGAGCCGCCCTTCACGACCGGATGGGTTGTCAATGGAGGGGGGAGGGGGTTCTGTCTTGGTGGGTCGGTGCCTGTGCCGTATCAGTGAACTATTCCAGACGCCATCCTTCGCCATCAGGACACAGACAGCTGCCAGATGAGATCTAATCCCCTCGTGAGACATCAGGAGGTTCTACGTGCTGGTTATTTATAGCATCTAAGCACATACGAGGGGTTCGATGGCTCCTACCAGGTGCTCATGATGTTGAGCACAGTCAGGGGATGGCACAGGGCGGAGGAATGGGGGTGTTCCAGCGGAGACTCGAGGTGAAGGGAAAGGGGGGTAAAGCTGGGTAATCCGGGCAGAGCAACCGGCACTGGCAGACTCGGGTTCGAGAAAGAACCGTGGAGGGCAGGACGTGAGCTGAGGAGGTGGGCCACAGGAGAGGCACGGGCACCTAGCGCATGTGCAACGGCCCGAATCCCTGGGGAAGAGGCCTCCCCGGCTGCCCCCAGCCTGTGACTGAGTGCCTGGGGGGTGGGGGTGGGGGGTGATACGGGGGCGAGATGGGCTCAGTCCCAGGACCAGGACGGCGGCTTTGCTGAGCCTGCCTGGGACCGCGCGGCAGCGTAGGACACTTGTCCCCTCCCTTCTCTCCCCCTTTCCTGCCCTGATGGCCCTCCCAGCCTCCCCTAGCTCCCTCTCCTGTTTCTTTCACAGATGTTTCCCCAAAGAAAAGCCTTGCACGTTTAATCCTAACCTGATGTCTGCTTCCGGGGGGATCTGGACTAACACACAGGCTCTACCCTAACGCTAAGGGTACATTGAGGGCTTTCAATAAGGGAGCAAGGCGATCAGCTTTTATCTGAAGAAGAATGTTCTGGCGGCAGGGTGGAGTATTTGATAGGAGGGGGCCAGGGCAAGGAAGGGCCAGTAGGAGGGTGTCATGGCGGTCCAGATGAGATGGTTTGGTCTGAGGGGCGGCAGTGGGGATATTTATATTTAGGAAGAAGAAATGGCGCTTAGTGATGACGTCAATGTGCACCATGAGGGAGGGAGAGACTGAGATTGAGTCTGGAGGGGGAGTAATGTGCTCATTGGCTGTTATGTCCAAATAGGGCATCTGGCCAAGAGTAAGGTGAGCTCTGTTATCCGTCAAGGACAGCACGCCGGCCTCCCCACTCCCTGGGTGAAACACCCCTTGGGAACATCCACCCCTGTTTGCCTGAGTTCATGTTCACCAAATAGCCTTCCGGGTGGCCACACAGACATTCGGGCGCCAGGCAGACTCCCCACCCCCTGGAAAGGAACAGGGCCAATTAAAAAGGAATAAATGAGTTAACTGACATTCTAGTTTATTCGACAACGTCCTGGTGTCTGATGGTCCTGAGCCACTCTCTCCAAACCGGATCAGTTCTGGGACACTGGCAAGGACGGAGACTGGACCCTCGACCGTAGGAACTTCGCTCTGCCTCCAGGGCCCTTTCTGTAGACAGACTGCTGGCCTACTAGGGTTCGGTAGGGTGATTCATGGCCCCCGAAGAGCTGTATCCTAATCCCATATCCCCTAATGCCAGGTGAAAAGGACTTTGTAGGTGTGATTAACTTAAGGACCTTGAAGTGGGGACATTATTTGAGTGGGGCCAATGTAATCACAAGGGTCCCTAAAGGAGGGACAGGGGGGATCGGGGTGGTAGGAGATTCACCATGGCGGCCAGAGGATGGGGTGAGGCAAGAAAGGCACCGTGCACCAAGGAGCACGGGTGGTCTCTGGAGGCTGGAGAAGATGGGGAGACAGAGTCTCCCCTAGAGCCTCTGGAAGAAACACCAGCCCGCAGACACCTTGACTTTATCCCAGTGACACTGATTTCAAAGGTCCGACCTCCAGAAACATGAGATCATAAAATTGTGTTGTTTTAAGCCACTAAGCGTTCGGTGAGTTGCTACAGCGGTAACGAGAAACCCAGACCCACGCCAGATGCAACCCCTCATCCTTCTCAAGAGACAACAAGAGCAGATTTCAAATGAATGAATGAATGAATGAATTGTACGTAATTACATATGGATATATATAACAAATGAATAACACATATAACGCCGATTTCCAGGCCACAGCCATTGAAATGGGGGACCCTGCAGAATGCTTAGCAACCTTTTCTAAATACCTTTCCTAGGTTTAGAGATCTTCAGGCCAGAACTACATTTCCCAGGACCCTTTGCAGCTAGGACACGAACATGTGACCTGGGTCCCACCAATCAGACACACCTTTGTGAGCCCAGCCCCTGGAGGAATTCTTTCCTGGGCTCAGGGGAGCAATTGCGGAGCTCTCAGGGCAGAGGGCAGTAGGAGCCAAGGTCGGGCGGTGGTGTCCCCTGGCTCTCGGGATCTGAAGTGCCAAGGGCACCTGCACTCAGCAGTGATGGGAAGCTGATGCGGGGGTTGTTCCAAGCTGTGGGGCCTCTGGGCCTGGGTTTTTTTCTCTGCGTCTGAGGCCTGTGCTCGCCACACTGCATCGCGGCCTGGCAGCGAGGAGCCCTCCCGTCTTAGCAGCAGGAAGGTGAAGCTTTTGGCTTTGCCAGCCATCGGGCATCACTCAGTAAGGCCAGGAGACGGAGCTCAGCTAATCACAGTGGCAGAGGCCACGGCAGCCGCCGAGCCTCTTTATGCGGGGAGTGGCCGTAGAGACGGACCCGAGCCTGATTAGGAGCCAGGATAGCTCCCCGTGGGTTTCTGTGGGCTGCAGAAGGGCCCTTCTGGGCGAGGCGTGGGTCACTCACTGATAAGTTTCCTCAGACACCGGGCGAGGGAGCTGCTAGAAGCATCTTTCAGAGTCACTCCCACCCCTCCCCACTCCCCTGCCCCAGAGGGTACTGAGTCCCCATGTCCCATCTGGGGAGTAGTGCCTGAGGTGTTCCCGACTTTCCTGGGGCTGAGACTCCGTGGATGAGGCTGCCAGATGTGAGCCGAGCCTCGGAGCTGGTGCTGGGGGACACCATCAAGGGTGTGACAGATGTCCCCTTTGGGGGTGGTCATCCTCTCCCTCTGGACTCTGCCAGGATTAATCTTTGGTGTTTTGAAGTCACTGACAGTTTATAAGCACTTGGGAAACCCGAGATATTGGAAGGAGTGTCTCCGTGGATGAGATTTTACATCCATCCAGTGATGTGCCTTCACTCCAAAGAATGCTCTAGAAACCCTGTGCAGAGTATTGACAGGAAAATTAAATGTTACATAGAGTCTTTTGAGAGTTAAAAAGCATTTAAAGAGGAGGTTGGGGGGGGGGGTGCGGCACCTGGCTGGCTCAGTCAGTTGAGCATCTGACTTCCACTCGGGTCATGATCTCAGGGTTGGTGAGTTCGAGCCCCGCTTTGGACTCACGGCCATCAGCACAGAGCCCGCTTCAGATCTTCTGTCTTCCTCTCTCTGCCCCTCCCCTACCCATGCTCACTCTCTCTCTCAAAAAATAAATGAAAACATTAAAAAAAAAAAAAAAAGGAGGTTGAGGAGAGGTTTTTTTTTTTTCAACGTTTTTTTTTTTTTTTATTTTTTATTTTTGGGACAGAGAGAGACAGAGCATGAACAGGGGAGGGGCAGAGAGAGAGGGAGACACAGAATTGGAAACAGGCTCCAGGCTCCGAGCCATCAGCCCAGAGCCCGACGTGGGGCTCGAACTCATGAACCGCGAGATCGTGACCTGGCTGAAGTCGGACGCTTTAACCGACTGCGCCACCCAGGCGCCCCGAGGAGAGGTTTTTTGATTACGATTGCCTAAATCTACTGTTACACATTTTTTCCTTTGGCCTGAGGCCAAAACATCCTAATCCAAAGTCTTTAGAAGAGTAAAAGTGAAGACCTTGCCAATAATGAATAATTTAATAATAATGAATCTAGGTGCATGATCTGAATTTTTCCAATATCCCTTCAACAGAATAATTTCCCAAGAAACGAATTTCGACAGTTGTGTTCTAACTGGAGGGTGGGGGTACATGAGGACATTATAACTGATGAGCAAATTACGGTTAGGGAAAAACCGGTCCCTCGCAGGGAGCCCAGCTCCAGTGACGTCTTGGGCACATCCTGCCTTCCTTAATGGCAAGTATGCTTTATTCATTACACTAGGAAGTTTAGCCCCAGAGAGGGTTTGGCCCGGGCCTGACCCCACAAGTTAGAAGTTCAAGTAGAATTCTGATAGTGACTAAGATTACTGCCCATTGCAATACAAAACTCAGTGGTCCATGGAAAATTGTGCTTTGCTGATATGGCTGCAATAAATTGCAATCATTGCAGATGTGGATACAGTGAGTTATTCATAACTTCTATTCAACACATGTTTCCCCAAGTGCATGTTCATTTAAACAGGAGTCTTTAAAGAAGGGCCCCAGCTCTGCTTGGTGTATGGAGTAAACACAGGAGAGCCCGGGCCACCCTTCCCAACCAAGGGTGGGTGATGACCCCTTGTTCCCACAAGCAGCCAACTCGCCCCCGGGGGAAGATCCTTCTCATTCCTCTTAAAGGAATTTTCTTTTCTTTCTTTCTTTTTTTTTTTTTTTCTTGCGCAGGGGAGGGGCAGAGAGAAAGAGAGAGAGAGAGAGAGAGAGAATGAATCTAAAGCAGGCTCCAGGCTCTGAGCTGTCAGCACAGAGCCCGACGCGGGGCTCGAGCTCACGAACCGTGAGATCATGACCTGAGCTGAAGCCGGACGCTCAACCAACTGAGCCACCCAGGCGCCCCAGTCCGTTACTTTTCTGACGGGCATTCCTGGCCAGCCTCAGGACCCTTTAAGAAGAGCGCAACGCTGTTCCCTCTCCTGCTCACTCGAGACACTCTCTTTCCCCAGAGCTGGATCTCAGAGCCTGGTCGTCGTCCTTGGCCCCGCCTCCACGTGCTCACGGGAGATCCATTTGGCAACAAAACTCCACATGCCCATCTGCCCACCTCCCCCCCCCCCCCCGGGCCTACACGACAACCCTTCTTGACACTTTGACCCCGAATAACGCGCACCCTTTACTCGGATCCCCCGCCTTGCGGGATCCCGGCTCCCGAAGACCCGAACGCCCGAAGACCCGAGCGCTATGCAAAGGTCACCAGTTAGTTTTCCCCAATGGGGGCACCAGTTTAACTCCAAGACGGCCTAACAGGGAGCGACCCGCACGCACATGTTGTTGTTTGTTTCTGCTTCAAGGTGACCCCAGCCCTTCCTGCACCCCCGGAAGCAGGATGTAGTCACTCTCCAATAATCTATAAAATACCAAGAATCACCTAGTCAACATTTTGCAAATGATAGAGTGTTTTCGATACAATGGCCGCAGGGGGACACGGCAATGTTAGCCGCATCCTGCTTTGGAAAGGACGAAAACATCCCCTTTAGCCCTTCGGCTTCCTTTCCCTCCCCGAAGGAATTTGCTATTGTTTGTAAATAGAGGATACTCCTAGAACCAGCTTTATTTAACAGCATTTCCCACTTAGCCTTTCTGACCGTTCTTAGCGTTCTTAGCGGGTCAGTTTTGATTTTGGGTTGTTTTTTTTTTCCAACCAGGTCTTCACACACAGTCAGATGCACCTGTTTTAAGCATTCAGTTCAAGGAGTTTGGGCAAATGTATACACCTGGGTAACCACCGGCACACCCAAGACCTAGAGTATTTTCCATCACCCCCAAAAGTTTCCTCGCGCCCTTCTGCTGTCTCTCTCCCTCCCCACCCCCAGCTCCAGGCGCCCGAGGATACACCGCAGTCCAAAGAGCGGAGTTTCTATCTGTTCCGCTTGAAACCCTGTAAGGGGACCACGTGAGCCCAACGTAACATTGAAAACAGTTGTATGTGGGGCGCCTGGGTGGCGCAGTCGGTTAAGCGTCCGACTTCAGCCAGGTCACGATCTCGCGGTCCGTGAGTTCGAGCCCCGTGCCGGGCTCTGGGCTGATGGCTCAGAGCCTGGAGCCTGTTTCCGATTCTGTGTCTCCCTCTCTCTCTGCCCCTCCCCCGTTCATGCTCTGTCTCTCACTGTCCCAAAAATAAATAAACGTTGAAAAAAAAAGAAAACAGTTGTATGTTACGGCGTAAAACGTGCCCCCCTGCCGACTTCCTTTCTTGCACCAGTGCGGCAAGTTGTTTTCTTTTTTTTTTTTAATTTTTTTTAATGTTTATTTATTTTTGAGAGAGAGACAGAGCATGAACGGGGGAGGGGCAGAGAGAGAGGGAGACACAGAATCGGAAGCAGGCTCCAGGCTCTGAGCCATCAGCCCAGAGCCCGACGCGGGGCTCGAACTCGCGGACCGCGAGATCGTGACCTGAGCTGAAGTCGGACGCTTAACCGACTGAGCCACCCAGGCGCCCCGGCAAGTTGTTTTCAAAGATGGTGTCAACAAATCCCTCCTAGCCCCAGACCACACGCCACCCCTCCCAGAGTGGCTTTGTCACTTGACTGGACCGGGAGAATATGGAGGAAGTGACGCTCTCTGCCAGTCTCGGCCCAGGCCTTACAGAGGCCAAATAGGGTCTGTCTGCTTCTGCCCTCTTGGGATTCAGCCACATGTGAAAGCTCAGGCCAGACTGCTGGATGACAAGAGTCCGCACGGACAGGGACAGGCCCAGCCAGCTCGCTGCCCTTCCAGCCCCCAACACCCCCCCCCCCCCCCCGCAAGCTGAGGTGCCAGACATGTGAGTGAAGCCACCTTGGGTGGTCCAGCCCCGGCCAAGTTCCCAGCTAACGGCGGCAAGTGACCTCAGCCAACTCATCCCCGGAGCGGAAGAGCTGCCCAGCTGAGCCCAGCCAAGCCCCAGAATCATGAGCAATAATAACTCTTAATGTTTATTTTGGAGAGAGAGAAAGCGAGCGAGCGAGCGAGCGCATGAGCAGGGGAGAGGCAGAGAGACAGGGAGACACAGAATCCGAAGCAGTCTCCAGGCTCTGAGCTGTCAACACAGAGCCTGACGCGGGGCTCGGACTCACGGACCAGGAGAGCACGACCTGAGCTGAAGTCTGATGCTTAACCGACTGAGCCACCCAGGCGCCCCCGGGGCAATAATAAATCTTAAGCTAAATAATAAATACGTAAATAAATACATAAACCCAACAGCTAAAGCGATCAGGAACACATGTTGGAAAGGAATGCCCTTAGGGAAGCATGTTCGAGGCCTGGCATGGTCCCCCGTGTGCCGTAATTACTCACAAAAGCGTTAAAACCCATCCATTTCTCCTGAGTTACCTGGGTATTTCATAAGGTATCTGCCAGGCGCAGACAGTCCGCTCGGCGACCCGCTGGGGCATCACTCACACTCTCCGGACCAGAGAGAGCCGTGGGAAATTTCATCTGGCCGTGAACTACCAGGGCCGTTGAGGACTCGGCCTTCACCTGCCGTGAAACGGAAGGGCGGGGCGAGCTTCAGACGCCACCAGAAGCAGATCACGTATCCTTCCTCTCCGGCAAGACCCGATCCTCCGCAGCCAAATCTCCAAGTTATAGAAAAAAGATCTTCTCTGGCCGTAACTCATTTGAATTGGGGAGGGTTCCCCAGGGGATGTATGTAAATCTTTGCTCCGAATGTTTGAATAACCCGTGGTTTGAGACCAGTGTTTCCAGATAAATACAGGCAGTCAGCTGCCCGCAGAGGCTGTTTTGAATCGGATACGTGAGCAAGGAGAACAAAAGTCCTCCCTCGGCACACCTGTTCACCTGAGGTGTCCCCGCCCACCCCAATGGTGAGCCCCAGAAGAGGAGGGTGGGGGACAGGAGGAGTTTCCTGGGTTGGGGCCAGAAAGAGACTTCTCCCTCCTTCTAGCTCAGGGTTTCTGTGTTTATGATGGTCTGAGCACATCTTCTGGGTGTGCACGTTCCCTATGCCTGCACCGAGGGGCGCTGTCACAGTGTCACCTCCCAGGAAGCAGAGGAAGGGGAAAGAGGTGGGATGTGGCAATCCCGGGGGTCTTTCCGCAAGAAGGGCCAGGGGTGAGTGGCAACGACAAGAAAGGGCCGGGCACAGGCCAACAGGAAATGTGGGAGCGGCACAAAGTGGGGGGGGGGCGGTCAAGAGGTCAGAGTTTTCATTTTCTAAATTGGTTGGCGTCGTTCTGGACAAATCAAAAGGACTTGACCCTCCGCTCCTGTGGGACCTCTGTCGTGTGCAAGGGTTTGGACATGCTTTAATAGCCGCACAAACGGAGAGTGGAGAGGCCAGGGTGAGCTCCTCTGTAACTGGAAGACGGCCACACCCTTGGCATCTGACTGAGTAGGAAAAAGGCCCCAGGGTGTTCCTGCTCTGTCGTGATAGCCCTCCCTTTCCCTCTCCTTGGTGCTCCTGCCTTCTCTGGGACAGCAAACTGATCCCCAGCGAGAATCGAGAACATGCTTCCCGGGATAGACTTTCCCGCATACACTTAGCGTCTAAGAAAAATGGCCAAGTGACAAAACGACACGCCCTCCCCCCACCTCCGAGCAGGAGTGAACCCCTCAGCAAAACCAAGAATTTCTAAAACAAAACAAGGGGGCAGGGGGGACAGGCTGGCCTCCAGGGCGCACCTAAAGCCACGTCTGCTCTCATCACCTTTATCGGCTGGGAAACAGTATCGATATTTTCGAAACACGGATCCCCAAACATTTCAAAAGTGTTTTATTATTAACATCCAATTCGTACGCTCTTTTTGGGGGGTGAAATGAGGTGATCATGATGACGGTAATGGTGGGTTTTAATGGGTTTTTCGCACACATTACCCCTTGGGTCTCTCGACAGCCCATCGACCGGGTCAGAGACAGCGGCCTTCCTGGATGTGTCTCAATCTGCAGCACAGCGTCGGGGCGTCTAGGTCAAGGTGGTGGCAGGGTGGCTACGTGTGCCTTGACGCGCGGATGTAGGGACAGCGTTGGAACCTCCAGGTCACGCAGGAGCACAGCCCCGTTGGCTGGGGACGTTCCTCCGGCCGTGATTAGGGTGAAATTTACTTTTGGGCTCTCTCGGTCACAAGCTACAGAAACCTGTTTGAATTGGCTCAGGTGAAATGGAGACATTTACATCAGGATATGCTGGCGTCTCAAGGAAGCCAAGGGCGAGATGGACAGGTAGGTTCGTCAACAAAAGCATTTGGAAGCTCACTTTATTTCATACACCAAAGTAAGGTCCATGTGAATGAAAGGGTAAGCATTTTTTAAAGTCTACCACAGACACTAAAATAAACCATAATTTAATATTAATGAAAACTTTAATGAAAAGAAGGGAATTACCGCTAAGCCCAGAAACCACAGGGGAACATCGGAAAGAAATGTGGACGAGGCTTGGTATGTATCAAGCATTTATTTTTACAAGTCTATTTTTAAGCACTTTGTCCACATTATCTCGTGCATCTTACGTCTTATGAAAACGGTTGGGGCGCCTGGGTGGCGCAGTCGGTTAAGCGTCCGACTTCAGCCAGGTCACGATCTCGCGGTCCGTGAGTTCGAGCCCCGCGTCAGGCTCTGGGCTGACGGCTCGGAGCCTGGAGCCTGTTTCCGATGCTGTGTCTCCCTCTCTCTCTGCCCCTCCCCCGTTCATGCTCTGTCTCTCTCTGTCCCAAAAATAAATAAACGTTGAAAAAAAAAATTAAAAAAAAAAAAAAAATGAAAACGGTATTGGAGGCGCCAGAGTGGCTCAGTCCGTTAAGCATCCGACTCTTGATGTCAGCTCACGGTCCGTGGGTTCGAGCCCCGCGTCGGGCTCTGTGCCGACGGCTCGGAGCCTGGGGCCCGCTTCGGATTCTGGGTCTCCCTCTCTCTCTGCCCCTCCCCCCGCTCACGCTCTGTCTCTCTCTGTCAAAAATAAATACACATTAAAAAAATTTTTTTAAGACTTTTTTTTTTTTTAAGTAGGCTTCGTACCCTGCGTGGAGCCCAACGCAAGGCTTGAACTCACGACCCTGAGATCAAGACCTGAGCCGCTTACTCAACCGAGCCACCCAGGCGCCCCCCCCCCCCGCCCCAAGACTTTTAAAATAAGAACACCCACCCAGAGGAGCCAGGGCGACATGTATGTTCCTCATCCACCGACGGTGATACTGTAAAGTGGCACAGATATTTTGGAAAGTCATTTGGCAAGAGTCTGAAAAATTCCTGTAACCTTTGACCCTGTTTCTCGCTTTGGGGATTCAATCTTTAGGAAAAGGTACCGTGTGCCCCTGCTGTCTGCCACGGGTGACAATTTGAACCCACCAACAAAGCGGCCAGCAGGAGGGAGATGGGCGGCCTCCGTCCACAGTGGTGGGTTTCCGCGGGTGAGGGGTGGGGGAGGTTCCTCCTGGCGGCCAAGTTGATTCCAGGGAAGCAGAGGAGGTGGGGAGGCCATAGCTTGCCTCGGGCCCCTGCTGGGCCGCGGGCCTGGTCCCCGCAGCCCGGGTGCCCGCGGGGACCTCGTCCAGATGCTGCCCACCCTTCACCGCCCCCACTCTGCCTGGACTTTGTCTTGGGGACCCTTGAAATCCCGAGTGCAGCGGCTCAAGGTCATGTCCCGTTCAGGACTCAGAAGCCGTTCAGATGTGTGGTGTTAGCACACCCTCAGTTGCTGACACGGTTACTAGGCAGTTTCCCAGGCGACCGCTAAAGCTGGCCTGGAATGCGTTCTGGCCTTTAGTGGTTAGCTGGAAATCAGCGGTCTGGGGGGCGGGGGCGGGGGGGGGGAGTTCTGCAGGAGTCAGATGACCTCCCAATGTTTCCACCTTAGCGCCCGCCTCCCGGAGAGCCTCATGACCCCTCAGAGCAGCTCTGGCCAAGGACACTTGAAAAATGGCCCCGGCAAGGAAAAGGGACCAGAGAATGTGGCCAAGAAGGGGGCTCAGAGGAACGCCCCCCTCACATTACGGAAAACTGGGGATCTGGAATCAGTTCATGCTCCTTCCCATGACCCCCTGGGAGACGCTGCTATGGGGGGAGGGGAGGGCCTCCGTGGAGGAGCTCCAGGGGACAGAGCACCCAAAGCGCCCCCACCAGCCTCTGCTAACCCGCTGGGCATCCAGCGTTTTCTGTGTTCACCTCTCCCCAGGTTTGGTCTCCCAGGAATACAGTAGCCAGACAGACCCCCCCCGCCCCCCCCCCCCCCCCCGTGGTCACACAACTGTGCCCTTACCCAGGATGTGCTGGCCTCCAAGTGCCGAGGAAGTGTTGGGTCACTGTGGAAGAATTTCCCTGACGTGGATTTTGAATACTTGGACCACCGCGCCGCTCCGTCCCCACCTTGCTGCGACAGCCAGCGGGGGACAGGCCGCAGAGATCCTGGCTGCTTGACACCCCACTGCCCGCCCCCACCACCACCACCACCACGATCCTTGCTGCGCGGATCTGGCTGCGATCCCAATGCGGATCCCTTGGGGTGGGTGGGGTCACCTGACCCGTTGGTTGACCAGTGAGCAGTGGCTGGAGCTCCAGGCAGAGAGCTGATCGGGTTTCTCTCCTGACTCGGGATGAATCAGGGAACGCGGCCCTGGCCGCGAGTCCAGAGGGCCAGGAAGATGAGCTGGCGGAGGGAAGGCTGTAGAAAGGGCCGAGAGCCTTTGTAGGAAGCACCTGGGTCCCCACCAAGGCACGGCCAGGGGCGGGAGAAGAAATTTCCCTACAAGCCCCCTGGAGTGACTACTGTCCTGAATCTTCACGCCGACCCTTATTGCGAGGCTCCCAACCAGGGAGATCCCCAGCTAGAGACCCTGTCGCCCAGACGCACGCGTCTGATCCTCAGGGGGGCCCTCGGGCGCACGGGACCGGGAGCATCCCCGGTGGGCGGGTCTGACTTATTTCCTCAGACACCAGAAGGAGGAAGCCGGTGTTTCCTGTTGTCTCACTCCTGTTCTCTCGCAGGCCCTTGAGGGCCCACCGGGCCTTCTCCAAGGCCGAAAGCCCACAGCCACCCTGACACCCTCGCTGCATGCCACGGCTGTGCCCGGAGGCTCGCTCTCACAAGCCCACCTGCGCTGCGCGCCGTGGACGGACCGTTTCCACCCAGCTTCGCCCGGGGTCCCTGCTGCACCGGGGTCACCAGAGGAGAGAGGCTATTTATTCATAAGACCGACCCCTGGGTCTCAGCCCAGACTCCGTGAATCAGAATCTCCAGACCTAGAGCCTCAACTCGGTGCTATTTAAAAAAAAATTTTTTTTTGTTTATTTATTTTTGAGAGAGAGAGAGAGAACTCAAGCAGGGGAGGGGTGGGGGTGGGGGGGGGACAGAGGATCCGAAGCGGGCTCTGTGCTGACAACAGAGAGCCCGATGGGGGGCTTGAACCCACGGACTGTGAGATCATGACCTGAGCTGAAGTCGGAGGCCTGACCCCTTCTGAGCCACCCAGGCGCCCCTCAACTCTGTTTTTAAAGCCCCCCCCCCTCGGGAATTCTGATGCACAGCCCAGGGTGGGGACCACTGAGCCAGGCTGACCCATCTATTCCAGAGGTGGAAGTAGGCCCCGGAAAGGTAAGGTGTCTTGCCAAGGCCACTCGGCGTTTAGTGGCCTGGTGGCTGGCTGCCCTCCTCCCCACGTAAGGTGAATCCCCAGACAAGACCCCTCGTGTGGTCACGTGACGCAGATCCCTGTTGGTGACCATCAGGAACACGGGCGCCATTTGAAGTCCTTGATCCTTAATGGGGAAACGCATTCTACCTCTCTTTGCCTCCTGCGGCTGCCCTGAGGTTCCTCTTCACGTTTAAGGTTGCCCTTTTAATCGGGGGGTTGGGATCCAGGGGAAATACCGCGCGTTGGTCTCCAGCCTCGGCCGAAGAAATACCGCACGTGGTTCGACCCGGTTTAACACTGGCTGGGATTTAGGGCCGAGGTCTTGGGGGGCCCATAAATTACAAGCTTGCTTTCCTCCTTCGACCTCTGAACTAGTCGAGAGATGAAGAAGGAGGGATGAGGCGTACGGACGCCAAACTACCGTCTCTGTTACGGACAAAGCAGATATTGGAGAATGTGGCTTATCCCGGAAGCAAGGCGTTCCCAGCCACGGTCAGCCTCCGGACTGGGAGACTGGCAGATGGGTCTCCCCTAAGACTTGGAACGCGGACAAGCGGAGCCCAGCCTGCGCTGTCTCAGGGGGAGGCGTCACGGAAGGGTGGAGAGGGACCAGGGCGTCGCACTCATGCCACATGGAGGACCGGTCTTTCCCACACTTGGAAGGAAACATGAAGAGAGGGAATTAACACGGCGACCTCACAGAAGTCGTACCGTCCGTCCCTTCCTTGCTTCGATCCCCGCACGTTTCCCCAGGAGATCCGTGGGTAGGCGGGTAGTGCCCTGGGATTAGACGTTCCTGGGTGCCCTGGGATCATTGCACACAGCGCCCAGGCCACTCACCTCCCCTCTGGGGCACTCCAGCGGGCCCCTGCCTTAGTCCGTTCCGGCTGCTATAACAGAAGACCGTAGACAGAGTGGCTTACGGTATAACACAGGAGAAACTCACTTCTCACAGTTCTGGAAGCTGGAGTCCCAAATCAAGGTGCTAGCAGACCTGGAGTCTGGTGCCAGCCCACTTCCGGGTTCATAGACCATCCTCTTTTCCCTGTGTCCGCACCTGGCGGGAAGGGCGAGGGGCTCTCTAGGGTTTCTGTGATGAGGGCACTAACCCACCAGCCTCGTGACTCATCACCTCCCAAAGGCCCCACCTCCTAACACCATCACATGGGGTGAGGTTTCCACCTATGAATGGGGGGGGGGGGGACACTATATTCAGACCACAGTGGCTCCTCACTGGTGTCCCTGAGCCGGTCCCAGGTGGACCCCCCTGGATGTCCCCCACACATCCAGAGCACACATCTGGCCATGCGACTCTGCTTCTAAAGCCCCCAGGGGGCTCCTTGGCAGTTATAAAATACAGCTCTGGCCAGCAGTGTCCCCTGCCAGGGAAGAGTCGGGGCCTTCTGGGCAAGGGGACAGTATGAGGACCGTGTGGATTCCGGTCGCCAGGACTGAAATTTCCTCAGTCTTGGGTTTTCCTGAAAATGTAACTCAACAAATTGTGGTAAAGTTCATCTAAGCTTAAGCGAAGAACCAAGTTCAGGTTCCTTAGCTCAGCATCAGCCCAGAAACGTGTGACATCCGCCAGCACAGGTGGCTGGGCCAGCACAGGCATAGCCAGCCTATTAAGACACTGCGGATCTTTCCGGTCCTTCGAACCCTCCGGGTCTCCAGGAGCAGCGTGGGTGTGGGGTCTCACCTGGTCCTCGTGTGCAGCCGAGGCTGGTCGGAATTTGATAACAAATCACTACAAATCTTGTCTCTGGGCCAATACGGACCCCACAGACTTCAGGATGAAGAATCTCAATTTAAAGAATTCTGCGCTATCTTTCACCACAGACCCTTCCCCCGCCCCCGTGTCACAGCTGAGACACCCACAGTGGCAGAACTTCATCGCATTTTCCCCCGATTGGATTGGGGCGGCAGCGGGGTGGGGGGGTGGGGGACCGCAGGAGGGGACGCCTGTTGAATGTCTCACCATCCCAAGGGCCGTCCGACGCCGTGTCCAGACTCTTGCGCCTGCCTCAGCGAGCACTCGGCTCAGCTCTCTCCCGAGCAACCTCAGATGATGATTCACTGCCCTCCCGCCTCTCCCGGCCCCTTGCGGTGGGGCGTCCAGGGGTCACCGCTGTCCCCTGTCCAGTGTCCTCTGGATGTGTAAAGTAAACCGCTTTGTGATGACAGATGGTTCTGGAGTGGAAAATAAAAGCAAGAAAAGAATGATGACACTAGTTAGTCTAACTTTTTGTTTTTTCCTTTGGGGGACATGTCGTACATAAACCAGAAGGAAGCAAGATTTTGCCATGAATATATCTTCCCAGAATACTCCCACAGTGGCTCTGTTGAGTGGTCGAGGCCTGATCTGGCTGGACTTGTGTATACACAGTCAAGGATGAGAAAGAGGGTCCTGAGATGGGGGCCCCTACGTTCTCCTTGCTGGCTTTCTGCCTCCTTACTGGAACCAATGGCTGGGACTTTGCCCACCACTGTGTCCTCGACGCCTAAAACCGTGCCTGTGGTTGAGCGAATTGACCATCACGTGGCTCAGGGGCCAGTAATAAGTCCAATACCCGACTTCCACGTTCTTTACGGTTTTTGAAGGACGTTCCCATCAAACCCGCATCCAGCCCTGGAGACACCGGGGTGCCCTCTGCCCCGGCCAGCTGTGTCTGTTGCCATGGACACCGCCCCCCACCGCCTCCCCAGGAGGCTCTCAGGAGACCCGTCCACTCCCCAGATTAGGCCTGTGTAGTCTGCAGGGCCTGGCGCCAAGTGAACATGTGAGGTCTCTTGTTCAAAATGTATCGGGGACTTCAAGGCAGCGAGAGCAGAGCGTGAACAGGCAGGTCACCCTGCCCTCCTCTCGGGGACTCTGGGCCTGCGCTCTGTGCGCTGCCCCCACCAACCTCCTGGAGCCAGACCCGGTTCTCTGCCCACTCTTGCTCGGGGGTAGGTCACTCCTGACTCAGCAGTGAGATTTCGGGGACACGTCTCTGGGAAGTCGTGGGGGAAGCACCTGCTGGGCCAGGTGGGCCTCGTGACTGTCCAGTGCCAGGTACTGGGTGCTGGGTGCTGGTGAAGGGCAGCGGCAGGGGAGCCGAGGGCCCGCCTTCCCTCCTTCCAACACATGATCCCCAGGACCTTCTGATTTTTAAAAGGAACCAGTGTAATCCAGGTTTTAATAGAAAACTTCTTATTTTGAAAGCATGTATGGGCTGGCTCCTTCCACGAACCACAGTTGACAACAAGCAGGCCGTCAGACCCAGCTTTATTTACCTCTGAAGGGACAGCCGCGGCTGCCACAGGGCACGCCTTTCCTCTCGGCTAACACGTGTTAATTAGTAGCTATGTTGTTCTGGTTAAAATAGTCAAAGCCTGAGGTACTGGGTGAGATAACTAGGTGGACTTTTTGCGTTGCCGGTCCTGGCGGGCGTTCCTAGAGGGGCAGCTCTGTCCCCCCCGCCCCCGGCCCCCAGGATCTGTCAGTCTTGGGACGGAGGCGGGAATCCGCGGAGGGTCCCGGAATCCGGCGCACGAGGAGAGGTGTGGCGAGGCCCGGCCTGTGGGCGTGGTCCAGACTGTGGGCGTGGTCCAGCATACCAGGGAGTGCAGCCGGCGGGAGAGGCCCTGCGTGTGGGCGTGGTCCAGCCTGTGGGTGTGGCCCAGTCTACGGGGGAGAGCAGCCTGTGGGCGTGGTCCAGCCTGTGGGCGTGGCCTAGCCTGCCCGGGAGTCCCCCCTCCCCCCCCCCACCGCGCTCCGCTGCTGGTGTGCGCCCCTGGTCGCTCAGGGTCCCACTGACTCGCCTCGCCAGGTGCCGCCTTCTGCACCTCTTCCTGAGCTTCCACTTGGCCCCGCCACGCCCCCAACTGGACTCACTTGCTCTGTCCCCTGGGGTCAGTGCCATCCCGGAGGTGGGGGGTGATGGGGCCAGTACCTGCATGCCCCCCACGCCACAGCCCCACAAGCAGGGGGCAGGAATCCAAGGCCCCGCTCCCATCCTCCTCTGCACGTGGCTTTCACTACCTTGGTTTACCTCCCAGGTTGCTACTAAGTTTACTTTTTTTTTTATTTTATTTGAGAGAGAGGGAGTGTGAGCGGGGGAGAGGGGCAGAAGGAGAGGGAGAGAGATGTTGAGGGTGGAGCCTGACCCCGGGGCTTGATCCCACCACCCTGGGGGGGGGGGTCATGACCTGGGACAAAATCAAGAGTGGGAGGCTCAACCCACTGAGCCAGCCAGGAGCCCTACCCCTAATTTTACTTCTAAACAAGATTTCTGTTCAATCAGCATAGTATCCCACACTTCTTAGAGAACCCTGTTCCTACTCCCGCCCCCAAGAAAACCAGGAAGGGGTCTGCTAAAGGACAGCTTCAGAGCGCGGGCTCTAACTTGGGGGTCTCCGCAGGGCTGCGCCCAGGACACACACACCCAGGACAAGCAGGGCCCTGAGGGCGAGACAGAGGCACCCTGTGACCGCCACGCAGATGGGGACCACGGACAGCAGCGACAGGCTGGAGAAGCAGGAAACTTCAAACAGTCCACGATGTCTCAGGTAATGACAATGCTTTGGGATTCCTTCACTTCTTTCAGTGGCCCCCAAAGGAACAGAGATCTTTTACAAAGGTTTTATTCGATCGCCTGACTTGTTAGAAGGCTGCGTTGGAATTAATTTTACCCACTTGTCACGACTCAGTTATCACTTTGAGCACTGGCCACGTTCTGTGATGTACGGGGATGTCCTCGGGCACCGCGACGCCGTGGAAAGCCATCCACAGCTACCCAGCGGGTCCCAATCGGCTGCGTGTTTTGAAGTCTGGCACCTACTTTTCTTACCTCTTCCCTGATGGTAAAGAACACGTAGAATGAACATTCTTCTCTTCCAGGTTTTAGCCTGTAGCGGGTGTCGAACAAGATCATGAAGGCCGGCAGAACTGTTTGTAAAGTAGGTGTCGTTGGGACTGGAGTGAGAATCGAAGGGGCTTTGCTATGAGAGAAGTTCAGGATATTTGCAGTAATTTGTGTGCCATTGAAGCTGCCCTTCCGTCCTTTTCTGGCTGGTACAACCATTCCACAAACATCTCTGGAGCACCTACCGCCTGCCAGCCCTCTTCCCTGCAACGTGGCTGCAGCCTCGAACTCGAGAGCACGTTCCCTGCCCGCCCACCCCCAGCTTGCTTACTAGCGGCGTCTGTGGTCTGAAGGGTGACATTGTTGAGCCACGACGTTCCAGGTGGACAAAACGTGGCTGTGCGCCTCTGCACGTGGCTCAGAGCCATGCATTTAGTTCACAGCCGTGTTAGGACGCACGTACTGCTTGGACACCCGTGCTCCCAAATACCTCTGAATCCACCCCAAGTTCCTCCTGCCTCGGGTATCAACGACACCCGTGGAGAGCAGAGGCGCCCAGCCTTTTGCGGAAAAGAGAACCCGGACTTTAAATGCCCCTGGTGGCCAAGTATTGGGCAGGTAATTATGAGAGGAGATTCGAAAAGAAACTTTCGTATTTCCCAGAGTATTCTCTCTCCCTGCTTCCCTTCCTTGTATCCATGAAACAAAATTTACTGAGCACTTACTATATGCCAGGCCCTTGGCTAAGCGTTAGGGATATGAAGTCCTGGAGGACCTGATTGTACAGCGATAAGTGACTCGAGTATCGTAACCTGGCACGATGAATACCAGGATGGGGATACAGGGACAGCTGGGGACACAGAGGACATGGATTAAATCCAGAATGGCAAGAGCTGGGGGAGGAGACAGAGCGTCAAGGAAGACTTCCTGGAGGAGGAGGTAGTGGGACCCAATTTCGAAAGGTAAGTGAAAATGGGTCTGCCTCTCACCTTTGACATCTAACCACTGAAACGGGTCCCTTAGGTCGGAGGTCCTACCCAAGAAAATGGGCAAGAATAGAGCCAGCTAGAGACACGGAGGGCAGAAAGGGTCATGAGGCCCTTTAAAGACCCCCCCCCCCACCATGTTAGGTCCCTCCTCACTGGGTACCCCTGAGGCCTATTTTAAGACCATTCTGAGCCGGGTCGTTTCCAGGACTGCTAGCCTTGGAGAGGGGCTTTTGGGCCAGGGGACACTGGGTTTATCTTTTTGTGACCTCGATGCCCCTACAAGTGGGTGGGGCCCGGTGGGTAATCAGATGGCACTTTTTGCACACTGAGCACATATTGTACACCCACTGTATGCCGAGCCCTCCCCAGGGCAGTGGGATCTGTGTATGAACCCACAAAGCCTCGGCCCTGAGAAGCTGACAACTTATTATGGGCACTTTGGAGGACGGTCCCCGGTAAAACAAAGTCCCCCAAACGTGCTTCCGCTCATCGGAGCGCATTTAGGATTTCTTTAAAAAAAAAAAAAAAAAAAAAAAAAGGCTATTGACTCTCTTTTCTTTCCTTTGCAAAGATTTCTTCTTGAGAACTGCAGTAAAGTGTCTCCGCTCACTTGCTCAAGTATGCAGCGTCTTCATGAACTGTTTTCTTCCTGTGTTGCTTTTGTTGAGAAAGACGAGAGGCTCACCCCTTTCCTTTCTCCTAATGACGCAGCAGAGAATATTTTCAACCTGACACCCCCTCCGTCCCCCCCTTCTCCGCTTCCTCTCCCCACCTCTTCCCAAACCAATTTGGCATTTTTCCATTTTCCACCTTCAGGATCAAAGGCAGTCCGGGTGATGGGCAAACCGGGTCGTGCCTGGGGCTCCCCTCTGCCCCGGGTCGCTGTCACATTCTTCCAGCAGTCGTGTCTGGGCGTGGTGGGGCAGAATCAAGCAGATCCGAATTTGAACCCGGCCCCCTGTGCCTACGGCTCATCCTGACCCTGTTTGCTCCTCCGTCTGGTTGAGCTGAACCACCGAGCCCTGGGTTGACTTTTTTAGGGTCAGAAGAGACAGTGGCAGATGTTCAGCACGGGAACGGGGGCTGCCGTGAAAATCTGCTGGACAGAAAGGGACACAGGGAATCCGTCCAGCCTCGAGACGATTGGCCATCAATGCAGTCCATCATCCACCTGCACGGTCCTGGTCCCCCTGGGCCACGGCTGTCCCTTCTTCCCACGGCATCCATCCTCCTCAGGGAGGCCAAGGTCACGACTGTATGCTGTGTGTGTTGGGGACTTCAGGACTGCCCTAATTTCTTTTCAAATATTCTCTGCACACGTCCTCCTCAAAAGGGCCAACAAATCTGACGTGACGGCCTCTCAGGGCCGGACACTGCCCCGCATGCTGGGACGGACACAGTGCCAGCTGCTCCGGCATAAGTCCATATTTCGTTCCCGAAGCACGGTGGGTAAAGCTGGGACATCTCCGGGGTCCACATGGCTCGTCGCTGGTGAGAAACCGTGCTTTGCTCGGGGCCGTGGGGTCGGTCTATGCGCACCGCAGGGGCCTGGGTTGCCCTTGGCCGACCACCTGCCTCGTACACGGCCGCTCACAGGCCGTTTTCTGTGTACGGTTTTGATCGATTCCCATAATAATCCTGCAAGGTGGGCCCTTGCTTCGACTTTTCCAGGTTGTGAGGGGTAGAGACAAATGCTGTTTGCCCCTGGCCAGGGAGGCCAGAGATAAAGAAACCCAGGGTCTTCGGTGTTGGACGTCGGGGCCTCGAGGGGAATAGGGGTGTTGTTCAGGATCACCCAGTGGCGGGTGTGCACGTGCTCGGTCCCTCCTGGGGTGACTCTGCTGTGCCTGTGGCTGTATCTCTTGCCCCTCCAGGCCCCATCCCCTGCACACACCTCTCTCTGCGCCCCGCCCCCCCAACCTCAATGCGGAGGCCAGCCCTGGAGGCCCCTCCCACCCATCTCTGGTGCAGCGACCTCGGCCCTTCTGCGGGGCCACCCTGACTGCAGGGGCTGCCTTGCAGGGACAAGGCTCCCAGGCCCGGTGTGTGGGGGTGGGGGGGAGGGTGTCACATGCAGACCTGGGCCACCAGAGCTCAGGAAGGGCCAGGGGCTGTCGGTGTCGGTCGTGGCCGGCTGCTACTCTGCACCGTAACCTGGTCAGCTGCCAGCCTCTTTCAGAGATGAGAAAAGAGCCCTGGGAAGAGCCATCAGAGTGCAGGCAGCTGGTGTCCCCAAACCTGTCACACCTCTTCTTCCTGCCTCTGTTCGCCCACGCACAATCGGAAGGAAAGGGGCTTCTCCTGACTTCTGCCTGCTCTCAGCCCCCGTCCTGACGACCTGAGTGCACCCCTCAAAAGATTCATCAACCCCCAAAACCGCCCCCCCAGCTCTGCTTCCCCGCAGTTGGCCAAGACCCGAACATCCCCCTGCCAGAGTCCCTAAGGAATGAGACAGGGAGGGTCCTGGTGTCCAGAGCCCCCGGGGCACCCGCCATTAGCACGGTGGCCAGATGACTCTTGGGATGGTTTGACCTAAGGCCAGGCCGCTGGCACCGAGGCGGAGCTAAGGAAAGGGGGGGTCGGCAGGCAGGGTGGCCCCGTGCGACTGCAGGGCACAGAAGGCGACGTGCGCGCAAGCCTCCACTTTAACCTTCCTCCTTGGCCCCCCCCCCCCGCCGCCCCGATCTGCAACTGATCAGGTTTTGAGCCCCAAACTGCAGCATGGGGGTCAGGCATGTCCTATGTAGACAGTGACACAAACGATTCGAAATCAGGGCTGCCCTGGAAAATCCAGTACCGCTTGTGGTGTTCAGCTTGGGGGTGTGCGGTTGGGTCAAACTTCATTTGCGAGCTTCAGTTAACCACAGGTGGCTGGGGCCCAGGAAGGAGGTGGCTCTTAAAAAAAAAAAAAAAAAGCCGCCCTTGTGAGAGGCACTCTCCGCAGAGCAGCAGGCCCCAACTGCTTCTCAGGTCTCCTGAAGATCAAGGAAGGAAGGTCCCGCCAGGTGCATCGAGTGCCCGGCTGTCCCATTTTGCGGATGAGGCAATGGGGGCCTTCGGCAAGGAAGGACTCTTTCCAAGATCATACAGCAAATTAGGAGGCTAACCACGGTTAGCCCACGCGTTCCTGTGACCCAAGACTCAATCTGTCAATCCGATCGAGCCCCCACAAGGTGGTGTATGTACCCAGTGCCCAGCCCGGCGCCGGCTCCGTGCCAGTTAACAAACAAAAAGCTTAAAACGCCTGCTCAAGGGGCATGTGGGCTCGGGGTGCCTGAGGGGCTCAGTCGGTTGGGCGTCCGACTTCAGCCCAGGTCACGATCTCGCAGTTTGTGCGTTCGAGCCCCCGCGTGGGGTTCACTACCGTCAGACTGCCCGTGCACAGCCCGCTTTGGATCCTCCGTCTCCCTCTCTGTGCCCCTCCCCTGCTTGTGCGCTCCCCAAAATAAATAAATATTAAGAAAAAAAAAAAAAAAGAGGTATGTGGTCTGCCTGTAGAGATAACACAGGAAAGCAGACTGGGGACCGAACCGTCACCTGAGCTCTGCTGTGCAAGCTGTGTGCCCTGGGAGGGGTCAGAAGAGCCACCTCTTGAAGCTGGTGTCATGTGGGTGACATGTGGGTGAGTGGAGAGACCCTGGGAGGTGAGCGTCCCCAGGACCAGGCGAGCTGGACAGAGTTCCCTAACGTTGAGACAGCCGGAAATGGGGACAGTCTGTTGGGGAGCTCCTGGGTACCAAAGGCAGGCCGTGGGGGCGGGACAGTGGGAGGTGCTCAGGCCGTGGGGGCGGGGAAGTAGGCGGTGCTCTGGGCGTGGGGCGGGGCAGTGGGAGGTGCTCCGGCCGCGGGGGCGGTGCTCTGGCTGCAGGGGCGGGGCAGTGGGCGGTGCTCGTGTCGTGGGGGCGTGGCATTGGGCGGTGCTCCGGCAGGGCCTGGGCAGGGCGATGCCGGGAGGAGGGCCTGTCACCGCCCACGGGCCCGCAGGAACTGGCTGAGGAGGAGCTAGCTGACCACGGGGTTCCCTCACCCCCACCCGGCTGTCATGCACCCGGGCAGGGCCACTTACAGGGCCCTTGATGAAGGTCTGTGACCCCCAGCCCAGCCCCAACCCCGCCAGGAGGGTGAGGGTGTGTCTACCTCTGTCCTGTGTCCCCAGCTCTTGGAGGCCTCTCCTCGAATGATGACCGAACGAATGAGTGAGCGAATGAACAACTCATAGACGAGAGGATGGCCGGTCAGCACACCCGGCACTTTGAGAGAGCGGTTTTCTGTTTGCTTCCAGTTTTCCAATCCCCACTTTCTTGGGAGAAACGATACACTTTTCTCCTCTGATTCCAAAGGTCAGCTTAGCACTACTCTAAAAAAAGACCCATGTTCCTCTAGGCTTTTTTTTCCCCCTTCTTTCTTTCCTTCTTTCTTTTCTTTTCTTTCTTTTTTTCTTTTCCTTTCTCTCTCTCTCTCTCTCTCTCTCTTTCTCTCTTTCAGTTTCTGACCATGGAAATAAACATGGTCATTACAGGAATTTTAATTATTATTACCATTATCATTAGAGAGAGAAAGCAGGGGAGGGGCAGAAGGAGAAAGATAATCCCAAGCAGGCTCCGTGCTGTCAGCACAGAGCCCAGCAAGGGCTTGATCTCATGACCCTTGGATCATGATCTGAACTGAAGTCAGTCGATTCAACCCACTGAGCCGCTGAGATGCCCCCACAGGAGTTTTAAAAAGTAGGAAAAGAAGGGGCGCCTGGGTGGCTCAATCTGTTAGGCATCTGACTTCGGCTCAGGTCATGGTCTCACAGTTCGTGGGTTCGAGCCCCACGTGGGGCTCTGTGCCGACAGCCCAGAGCCCGGAGCCTGCTTCGGATTCTGTGTTTCCCTCTCTCTCTGCCTCCCTCCCCAGCTTGTGCTCTGTCTCTCTTGCTCTCAAAAATAAAAATAAACATTAAAAGAAAAGTAGGCAAAGAAGCCTAAAGAAGCTGGGGGAAAAAATAAATAACTCAAGACCTCATCGTGAAAAGGGTTCAACACAGCTCGTTGGCATATTTTCTTCAGGGCTCTGGTGTCTCCGAGAGCAGATTTCAAGGGCCTTGTTCTCAGGCCCGTGTCCCTGCTGTCTGACTTACAGGCCTCTCTCAGACTCACCGAGGACCCATTCCTCTATCCTCACTCGTCCCCTCCCCTTGTCCGAGGGCTTTCCGGAGGCCTTCCAGAGCTCTGGGTGGGCTTTTCGTGTCGCTCAAGAGCAGGCACGATGGCACATCGTTGGGCCGGAGCTTGTCACCCGCAGCCTGGCGGCCAAGAGGTCCTGGTCGGCCGGGGTACAGGGGTCTGGGGCTCTGTTCGCCTCTTGCCCTAGTATCCTTTCCCAGCTTGGCCGAGGCCCTTCCGGACCGGGCCTTGACGCATCTAAACCGCTGTATCAGCCACCGGTGTATCGCCGAAGCGAGATAGGAGGTTTCTTCAAAACCACTCGCCTAAAGTTTCTATAATTTCCAGGTCCTCGGAGGCTGCTGGTTCCTTCTGAGTCTCCCCTGGGAACAGTTCAGGCACTTTGGAACCTCTAAAAGATGCGTAGGCAGGCACAGAAAGGGGTTTTGTCTGCGGGCCCAACGTTCACAACCTGACTTTTTTTTTTTCCTTTTTTTAATGTTTTTATTTATTTTTGAGAGTGTGCAAGGGGAGGGGAGGGGCAGAGAGAGAGGGGGACAGAGGATCTGAGGGGGGCTCTGCGCTGACCGCAGGGAGCCCGACACGGGGCTCGGACTCACAAACCGCGAGATCGTGACCTGAGCCTAAGTTGGACGCTCAGCCGACTGAGCCGCCCAGGCGCCCCACAACTCGACTACTTTGTGGGAATTTTAGGCCGCGTCCACGCTCAGTGGGAAGCTCTGTCTGCCCTGAGAGTTAGAGTCAGAGTCCAGTGGTAGACGCTAACGTGGCCGATAGTACCGGAATTCCCAGGAGGGAGAAAGAAAATGGGCTCGAAGATCCTGAAGGAAGTGGGACAACGGCTGGGCGGGGGGGACACCAGGGCAGGCTCCAGACTGTGGAAACAACCTGAGGAAGTCACCACCATGGCACGCTCGGGGGGGATGTGGAGAAAGCAGCCCGGACGCAGTAAGTATAGAACTTTCCAGCAGGTGTGGCCAGAACGTAGTGAGTCAGTTCAGTCGCATCTGGATCGGAGTAAACGTACATTTAAGAACCAGTGAAATGCTTAAAAACACAGAGATGGGGGGAAAAAACCCAAAGAATGAAGTAAGACAAACTTACTCTTAATTGTTTCCATTTTGTCCTGTTTGACTCCAGCCTCTTTTTATCTTTATTTTTCTAATGTTTATTTATTTTGAGAGAGAGAGAATCCCAAGCAGGCTCTGAGATGTCAAAACAGAGCTGCACGCGTGGCTTGATCTCACGACCCCTGAGATCATGACCCGAGCTGAAATCAACAGTTGGGCGCTTAACTGAGAGCCACCCCGGCGGCCCTCCAGCCTCTTTGTATTTTTAAAGACAGAAAATATTACACACAAAACTTCAGTCCCTCAAACTATCGCCCATTCGACCCCCCAGAAGCGACAACCACCGTCAGAAATGTGAAGACCCGGGCGCCTGGATGGCTCAGTTGGTTGAGCGTCGGACTTTGGCTCAGGACACGATCTCACGGTTCGTGGGTTCGAGCCCCGCGTCGGGCTCTGTGCTGACAGCTCAGAGCCCGGAGCCTGCTTCGGATTCTGTGTCCCCCCCTCTCTCTCTGCCCCTCCCCTGCTTGTGTTCTGTCTCTTTCTCTCAATAATAAATGTTTAAAAAAAAAATGAAAAAGGAAAAGAAATGTGAAGACCATTTTAGGTATTTTTACACACAACCTACACACAGGGACATTTCTCGATTCCTTTTAATCCCTTTGGTTCCGAGAACTAATAGCGATTCTCCGCTTCTATCAGCTCAGACCCAAGTCCCCCCACCCCTGGCCAAGCTCTTCCCCTGCGTGATTTTCTCCAGAGCCTCTCAGGGCCCTCCTGGTCTCCCATCGACCCTCTGCCCGCCCCCCCCGCCCCGCCCCCAAACACACTGCCTTCCCTTTCAGAACACACCTCGTGCTGGTCTTTCTTCCCCCCTCCAGGCCCATGCTACGTGATTTTCCCCTTATTTTGAACCCCCTAATGCTGATCCGTAAAACCTGGCCCACGCGACTCCCCGCTCTGGGAGGACGAACGCTTCCAGGAGGCAGGTGTTGGCACGATGAGTTAGGGCATGACTAAGAGGAGGACCCAAACCTTCTCTGTGTGCGTCCCACTCTACGACACAATACGAGGCTCAACCTGGGGCCTTGGAGATTGGCGACGGAGCGAATGAAGCCATTCCGTAGTTTCCTGCACTGGGCGTCGGGGGCGGACCACCGGCTCCCTTCTTCTCTGTTGTGGAAGACATCCTCGACTCGGGGGGGAGCTACAGACCTCAGAGTTTGTCCCTGGGACCGTATATCAGTAATTGGATAAATTTGTAATCTTTCATATTTTATTTTATTCATTTAAAAACATTATTCCGGGGGCGCCCAGGTGGCTCAGTGGGTTAAGCGTCCGACTTCAGCTCAGGTCACGATCTCACTGCTCGTGAGTTTGAGCCCGCATCAGGCTCTGTGCTGACAGCTCAGATGTGTTTCAGATTCTGTCTCCCTTTCTCTGCCCCTCCCCCCGTCTCAAAAATAAACAAATATTAAAAAAATTGTAAAAAAAATAAAAAAAAAAAAAAGAACTGGTGTTTGCCAAGAACCCTCAAAAGGAGGGAATCTATCTTTCTTTCTCTTTCCTTCTTTCCGCTTCCGGGATTGCAGATGTGATGGCTGGAGTTCCGGCAGCCATGTTGGGCCTTGAGAATGGGAGGCACAGATTGACTACCTCCAGCCTTCACAACGTGAGAAGGGAGCGAGCTTCTGGATTTACAGAAGCCGCTTTGACTCTAGGCTTCTGGTACTCACTGCTAGGCCTCCACCAAACTAACGAAGCAAGGCTTTCTGACGATACATCGACAACGGCGTTGTTTATCTGAGGCGTTTGCAGAAGTCACTCTCGTTCCAGAGGCAGAATCATTTCAGACCCCGGCAATGACTCTTTCGGCCCCTAATCTTACATCGGGTATTTGAACAAGATGGCAACCGTGGAAACACATTGTATTCAGAGTTTCCGCTTTTGACACAGCATACTAAATTGATAGTCTCTGAAACTAATTTTGCAAACTTCTTTGGTCTCCCTCCAAGAGCGTTTACGAGCAGCCTGGCTTTGTGCTCACCGACTCCTAATTTATGACAGTCCTGCTTGCATCCTCAGAACTTTTAACACCAAACCATGAAGACTCTTCTGGTTCATCCGTTGTATCCTTGATGGAGTCAGAATATATGCACCATATCACAACTCTCCACAACTCTCACGCTTTTTTTTTTTTTTTTAGGATGCTGGGGTTACTGAACAGTAAGAATAGTTGAGCGTGTCCTCAGGAAAGGCGATGACATAATTGGGGCAATAGACAGGAAAAGGTGGGCAGCATGCGACAGGTGCCACAAGAACGGTGCCATCGGCAAGGGATCAGGTGACTCCGAAGAGGGAGCAAGGACAGTCCTCAGAAGGAGGGCACAATTCTGATAAAAGGGAAAAAAGGGGATAACAAGGACTAGAGAAATGAAGGAAATCGGTAGACCAGTTGGCTGGAACAAAGTCTAGTGCCAACGCCTTGTCCTCCGGGTAGAATCTGCCTACTTTCCACGGAGCTGTGTCTCCATATAGCTCTGTGAAGCCCTCTAATATCACAGGAGGGTGATTGTCGCCGTGAGCCTTCTTGGGGAAGGGACATCCTCATTTTTATAAGCACCATACCTACACGGGCTTCTAAAGTTCTCATGAATGAGTATACTTTCTTACCAGTGTATGTACTACATCTTTTTTTGTAAATTTTTTTAGTGTTTGTTTATTTTTGAGAGAGAGAGCACACGCGCGTGCGCAAGCAAGTTGGGGAGGGGCAGAGAGAGAAGGAGATACAGAATCCGAAGCAGGCTCCAGGCTCCGAGCTGACAGTACAGAGCCCCACAGGGGGCTCGTATTCATGAACCATGAGATCATGACCTGAGCTGAAGTCGATGCTCAAGCGACTGAGCCACCCAGGTGCCCCAACAAGCCATTTGTTTTATTTATATATTTACTGCCTATGTATTTATACCATATATTTAAAAAAATTTTTTTTACCCTTTGTTCATTTAAAAAAAACTTTTTTTAAATGTTTTTATTTATTTTTGAGGCAGAGAGAGACAGAGCATGAGCAGGGGAGGAGCAGAGAGAGAGCGGGAGACACAGACTGGGAAGCAGGCTCCAGGCTCTGAGCCATCAGTACAGACCCCGACGCGGGGCTTGAACTCACACACCTTGAGATCGTGACCTGAGCCGAAGTCGGACGCTTAACCGATTGAGCCACCCAGGCGCCCCTACTGTTTGTTCATTTTTGAGAGAGACACAGCGTAAGTGGGGTAGGGGCAGAGAGAGAAGGAGACACAGAATCCGAAGCAGGCTCCAGGCTCTGAGCTGACAGCACAGAGCCCGACGCAAGGCTCAAACTCTCGAGCCGTGAGATCATGACCTGAACTGAAGTAGGGTGCTTAACCGACTGAGCCACCCGGGCACCCCTACATCTTTCAATGGACCATCCCCACCTAATGTTTTCTTTAAAATTACATAAACAAATCATGTTTATTGTAGGCTCATTTTAAAATACCTAGGTAGGGGTGCCTGGGGGGCTCAGTTAAGCATCCAACTCAACTTCAGCTCAGGGCATGATCCCACCATCCTAAGATCGAGCCCTGTGCTGGGCTCGGCCCTGGAGCCTACTTAAGATTCTCTCTCTCTCTCTCTCTCTCTCTCTCTCTCCCTCTGCCCCTCCCCATCTCACACTTCTCTCTATCTCTCTCAAAAAATAAAAATACATAAATAAATAAAATAAAATACCTGGGTAAACGTAAAAAAAAAGGAAATTCCCATTCCTTACCCCCCCATCCAAAGATCAGACATAACCACTGCTAACATTTCAGTGTATATTCTCACACGGTCACACGCACAGGCTTCGCTTTCTTGATCTGGCCCAGAAACTTGGGTCTAATTTCTCCCAAACGGCTGTCCCAGTATTTGTAGGAGGTAAGGAATAAATATAAATTTCAGAATATCTGATTGAAGCTGCCCTGAGCAGAGACCCAGAAGCTGAGTCAGAAGCCACTTGGTGAAGTTAGCCAGACCCCGGTACAGGCTTCGGTTGCATGAAAGAATGGTACCCACAAGATTATTATTTCCTGGTGCCTGAAGGGTTCTGAGTGGAGAGAACCAAAGACACCTCCTCCGAGAGCTTAAAGAATAACTCATTCCGGGTGCCTGGGTGGCTCAGTCGGTTAAGTGTCCAACTTCGGCTCAGGTCACGGTCTCACGGTTCATGAGTTCAAGTCCCGCGTCGGGCTCTGTGCTGACAGCTCGGAGCCTGGAGCCTGCTTCGGATTCTGTGTTTCCCTCTCTCTCTGCTCCTCCCTTCCTCAAAAATAAATACACATTAAAAAAAATAATAACTCATCCCAAGGTTCATAGGCAGCCATTACTGAAGTTTCATCGTGAAACATTACCAATTCGATTCATTAGCTCTCTTCATTAAAAAAAATTATTGAGGTGAAATTCACGCAGTGTAAAATTAGCCATTTGAAGGTGACCGTTCAGTGGCGTTTAGTGCATTCATGATGCTGTGCAACCACCACTCCTCTCTCTCGTTCCAGAATATTTCCATCACTCCAAGGTGAATCTCCAAACCCATTAAGCAGCTTTTCCGCATTTCTTCTCCCCCACCCCAGCCCCTGGCAATCACCAATCTGTGTGATGCGTGTTTGGATTTATCTCTTCTGAATATTTTACGTAAATGGAATTAAACAACATGTGACCTTTTGTGTTTGGTTTCCTCCACTTACCATAATGAGTTCGAGTTTCACCCACATGGTCATGTGTATTAGTAACTCCGTCGTATGGCTGAAAAATATTCCATCCTGTGTACGTAACACAATTTGTTTATCCAGTCATCTGTTGTTGATGGACCTTTGGGCCGGGCCCTTTGCTTTTAGCAAGGTCCCTATATTTAAAAAAATGTATTTGAAAGTTTATTTATTTTTGAGGGGGGAGGGAGGGGTAGAGAGAGAGGGAGACCCGGAATCCGAAGCAGGCTCCAGGCTCCGAGCTGTCAGCACAGAGCCCGATGCGGGGCTCGAACTCACAAACCACAAGATCATGACCTGAGCCGAAGTCGGATGCTTAACCGACTGAGCCACCCAGACGCCCCTAGCAAGGTCCCTATGAAAGGAAATATTTGACCATCTGGAAATTTACAGGCGGGTCTCACAGATAGGGGCAGAGGGTTCATTTGGGGTCACCGCGTCAGCCCATGTCACCCTCGGTTTGAGAGCACACTCCGCCCCCACGCCTTGCCCCGGGGACCATACACGGCGGGATTTGGAAAACCTTGCAATGACACTCCCCCTTGGCCCGTCAACTTTACAGCAACTACGTGCTACAATCAGGACGGAAAAGCTTATCCCCGTTTTGTAGATGAGGAACCTGGACGCCAGAGATTTAAAAGTCAGGTGGTCAGGCTGGCAAGCAGTAAGAGTCGGGGCGCGAGCCGGGCCTTCGGCCCAAATCTGGCCCCCACCTCCTTTAAACACTTACCAGGGACAACAGCCACAGGGCAGGGCAGGGGCCGGGGAGGAGGGAGATTTGTGTGTCAGGAAAAAATCTGGTGACGAATAGATGGAAACGAACAATGACAAGTCTGTGAGAGCTGGAATGAGACCGGTCCCCAAGGACCGAGAATACTTTTCTTGACCCAAGCACGCCACCCTCGTCCTCCGTGTACTGCCCACACAGCAAAGCATCTGACCGGGAATCCACAGCGCGTGTCTGCGGGCCCCCTTCCCGAAGGCCCGGGCAGGTTCCTGGACGTGGTGGGCGTAGGGAGGGCGGAGAATGTTGGGAATAGGAGGCTGGCCGCCCGCTGCCTGTCACAGAAAGGTGCTTAGGCCACGTTTGTGGGATGAAGGAATGAATGAATGGGACGCTTTTGAATCCTTTGCAACCTTTCCTGCCAAGCAGCTCATTCTTTCTGCGCTGAAAACAAAAGTGAAAATCTCTACCAAACAGCGGCTTTCCACGGCTCCCGGCCTGTGCCTCGCACCCTCCTCTAGGAGAGGGAGGGGGGGCAGGGTCTCTGCGCATTAGCGGGGTGGTGACCAGACCTTTGCTATAGCAAAGGGACCCCAAGATGTCGGTGGCTTGAGAACACAGGTGTTTAAATCCTTCTCCTGGGGGCGCCTGGGGGGCTCAGTCAGTTGAAACGTCCGACTTCGGCTCAGGTCATGGTCTCGGGGTTCATGAGTTCGAGCCCCGCGTCGGGCTCTGTGCTGACGGCTCGGAGCCCGGGGCCTGCTTCGGATTCTGTGTCCCTTTCTGTGCCCCTCACCCACTTGTGTTCTGCCTCTCTCAAAAATAAATAAAAACATTTAAAAAGTTTCCGACAATACAGGCATTTACATAAACTTCCAGCCTGACGTCAGGGAGGTTGCTGGTGCTTCCCCGAACACACACACACACACATACACACACGCACACCACCCAGCCCCCTCCTGGTGGGGAGGAGGGGGAGGCTGACCCAGCCCTGACCACACAGCGCAAGCCGGCCCGAGAGGATCCGGTCTTCGTCAATCGGCATCCGGGCCCGTCACAGCCACCTGCAGAGAACCCTTCAGCTAAGCTAGAACCCGTGCTCTCAGATCTCTGAGCCTCCCCACAATAAGAGCCTCCCTGGGTGGCCTCCTTGCCTCCAGCTCCCGGGCGGCCTGCACGCTGACCCCCGCAGCAGAGCCCCTCCAGGCCTCGGGCGCCCACAAAACAAGGGCCAGATTTCTCCATTTTGTTCTCCCAAAGTCCAGCTGCCCGGACAGCGGACGTTTCGATTCCGATCCCTGCGGCTCCCTGCTCCCGTGGCCCCAGGGAGAGGCTGAGTGTCGTCTCAGCAGGTGTCAAAACCCGAGAGAAATGTTCACACGGAGCGGCAGTGGGGCGGGGGGACGGGAGAAGGGAACGAAAAGCCCAGTCCGAGGCCGACACGTTGCAGAGCAAAGAAACACCGTTGGCTCTTTTCCGGCCCCAGGAATAAAAGCTCCCCGAGAGGCCGCAGGCTCTTCCCTATTAAGGAGATGCGGCCCGGTCGGGGAGCGCCTTCCCCACCGTCGGAGGTGGGCAGCTTTCCTTTGGGAGTCACACGGGCTCCAGCCGGGCACAGACACCCTCCCTACCCCGGATTACACTTTGTTTAAATTCCCAACACCTTGTGGGGTTTATTGCTGTTCTTGGCATCCGCCCCTTATTTGGTCTTTGCAAGAGGCTACTTCCCCGCTGAGTCAGAGCCCTATGGTGCTGGCACTTGAGGGACAGAAGGGCACAAGGGGGCCTTGCCGGAGGGGCGAACGACTCCAATGAGAGGGCAAAGGCGCGCACCCTGGTCTTATTAAGTCTTACGAAGCGCGCGGTCGCTTGCGTGAACATAGTTGACTATTTCCTGGACGAGGAGGGAACTTTGCAGCCTCGGACCGACTTCAGCCCGTTAGAGGTCGCTAATGGGAGGCGAGGCGGGCGCCGTGTGGTCAGGGGCGCTTGGGTCCCACTCTTGGCTGCTCGCCTACTGGCCGGGGGCCCCGGGCCAATCACGTAGCCTCTCTGAGGCTCAGTTTCTTCATTTGCAAGATCGGACTAAGAACTCTGCCCAAGGCGGGTGCCCGGTGGAGCACGGCCGTGTGGAGCTGGGCAGCGGGCGCGAGGCCTCCTGAGGTCACAGCCAACCGGGCAGATTGGTCACGGGTCAGGTTCCGTCATGCAGGCTCAGGAATGTAGTGTCGCTCCCCACGAGGGGGGCCATTTTTCCAGGGGCCGATTAACACTAACCTGTCTCGGGGAGACTGATGTATAGACCAGAGTGCCCCATTGTTGATTCAGAACGAGCAACAGTCCCTGGAAGGACCGGTCAGACGTTCCCGTCGATGCTGAGTGGTGTGGGACACGAACGTGTCACTGGGACCGTGGCTGAGGAGCAAGGGGAACCCGCGAAATCCATTAAACGAAGGAGTCTCATATGGGCTCACCCCTGTCCCCCACACCACAGACGCACAGACAGCGTGGTTTCCATTCTCTGTCGTGCATAGTCAGTGGCTCTCCATCCGGCATCCTCTCCCTCCTGACAATGCTCAGGCTTTTATCCAGGCATCGGCCACCGGACGCCAAGGGCTTCGGAGAAAGTGACCCCACCCCCACCCCCTCCACCAGACCGGACCGTGATCGGCTCCCCAAAACCCATGGAAAATTCCATGCTCCGGGTAAGCCATCCGTAGAGGCAGATACGAGACTTTGTCCGACCCCGTTAGGGTGGGTCTCAGGAATCTTGCTGGAAACGTGGGCACAGACCGCTCCCGCTTCTTCTGGCCTCTGTCGTGTGCGGATACGCTCCTAAAACAGCTGCAGCCGACTTGCCCGCGAAAGGAAGGGCAGGCTGAGGAGTGGAGCCCTGATTAAGCCGTGCCTGAAGCTCGCTTCCTCCAGACAAATGGTTTCCGATCCGGGGGATAGCTTGGGTGGTACTGCTCCTTGGGGCGTTCTGGAAATGTATGGGGCCCTTTTGGTGGTCACAGTGACTGGGGATGGTGCATGCTCCTGGCGTTTAGTTTGCAGGTGCTAGGAACGATGGATATTCTGTCCCGTGCAGACCTTTTTGCACGGCAGAGATCTCTCTGTACGTTTGTCTTACTTGCAAGACTTACGTACGTCTCATTTGACATCAGTGCTGCTCGAAATCCTTTCGTTTTAGTTTGGACTGCCCCCAAAGCCGAGCTCAACATATAGGCTTCCGTGTGGCTTATTTAGGAGGTGATTTTAGGAAGCAGAGAGAATTCGATGGCAAATTTTATATGTCAGTTGACTGGGCCACCGAGTACCCAGCTATTTGGCTAAACATGGTTCTAGGCGTGTCTGTGAAGGTGCTGCTGGATGAGACCGACGTTCGAATCGGTAGACTGCATAAAGCAGATTGCTCTCCCCAGGGTGGGTGGGTCTCATCTAATCAGTGGAAGACCCAAACAGAATAAAAGGCTGAGTTAGTTGTGTCCAGCTCTCTCTGTCTTCGAGCTGGGGCATTGGTCTGCTGCTGTTTTTGGATTTGGATTCTCACTGAAACATATACCATAGGCTCTCCTGCCTCTCAGGCCTTCAGATATAAAGGTATATATAGATATATAAAGATATATACCTGTATGTACCTATATATATATAAAGGTATCCCCCACATTTTGCTTTGCCTTTTTTAATGTTTATTTATTTCTTTTGGGGAGAGAGACAGGGAACAAGCAGGGGAGGGGCAGAGAGAGAGAGGGAGACACAGAATCCCAAGCAGGCTCCAAGCTTCCAGCTGTCAGCGCAGAGCCTGAAGCGGGGCCCGAACCCACAAACGGTGAGATCGCGACCTGAGCCGAAATCAAGAGTCAGACCCTTAACCGACTGAGCCACCCAGGTGCCCCTGAAAGCAAGCTTCTTGAGAACAGGAGCTGTGACCTGTCTGTCCCTTGGTAGGAGTAGGATCTCAGCAAATCTTTGATAAAGCCGGGCCTGAAAAGGAGCCAATGCTTGCCTTGCGATTGCCTCTTTCCCGTGCTTCGGAGACTTACCACGCCCTTCCGACTGGTGACTTTTTTAAAAAAAAAAAATTTTTTTTTAACGTTTATTTATTTTTGAGACAGAGAGAGACAGAGGATGAACGAGGGAGGGGCAGAGAGAGAGGGAGACACAGAATCCGAAACAGGCTCCAGGCTCTGAGCCGTCAGCCCAGAGCCCGACGCGGGGCTCGAACTCACGGACCGCGAGATCGTGACCTGGCTGAAGTCGGACGCCCAACCGACTGCGCCACCCAGGCGCCGCATCGACTGGTGACTTTTAATTTAGATGCGCTAATGATTTCTGTCACTTTGCGGGAAAGTTGGGCCTACTTGGGATCCGCGGGGTCTTCCTCGGGACTTAGGGGCGGGGGTGGGGGGCGGGGGCGGGGGGGCCCCCAAGTCACAGGTCGGTCAGAGACGACGGATCACCAGCCGCTGGCGTGGTGGTGGGCTGCCGGCTTCCTGGAGGAGGTGGGTGGGTGGGTGTCAGGGTCTGCGGAGACATCGCCACCGGACACGGTGATGACGGCCGCGGTGGCCGCTCCTCCCGGCTGGTCCGAGCCCGCCTACCCGTCTGTGAACCCCCAGCCCCCCCAACAGCTTCCTTCTTCCCCGTTGCTCCCACCAAACTTCAACCTCGCTCCTCCCGCCCCCCTCATGGGATCCACCTGGCTCCGCCCCCCCTCCTGCCCCGCCCCCATCAGTCTCGGCCTCTCCCCCACCCCCGCCCAAGTCCTGGTGGCCCCAGGACGCTGCCCTCGCTCTCAGGCTAGGAGCAGGCGAGCCGCCCCTCCCCTGGTGTGAGCGGACCCAGGCGCCCCAGACGGAATCCCCTTGCTGGGATGTGAGCGAGGCTGGTCCCGACCCTGGAGAAGCTACTAGGTCGACACCAAGATCCCTTTGTTCACCTGCTCGGGGTTTCATCGCTACTGTGTTAACACCCCATGTAATGCTCACTTGTTCTCTTAGTTCGGCAGGAGCCCTGCCAGCCCTCGCTGTCAAGGATTTGGTTTCTTCCTGCTCTGCCCAGGCCTCCCTGGGTCCTACAAAAGCAGCCTTCGTCTTCAGTGATCCCTTGCTGTGTGACCCTGGGAAGGCTCTAGGTTCAGTGAAATCCTTGTGACAGAGGAAAACAGAGAGAATAGTTAAGTCCTCCTGCCACAGGCCCCCCCCCCCCCCCGGGGATGTGTGCTGAGAAAGTACTAGTCTGTGCTCGGCTCGACCCTCATCGACGGGGGACAAGAGAAGGTGTCACTGTCACAGAGCCACGTGGTGGGTGCAGGCATCCCCACGCTGTAAATGCAGAACGGAGGTACCGAGGGACTTTGCAAAGGTCACACAGCTAGCGAACAGCAGCCTTGGGTGCTAAGCCCCGACAGATGGAAATAAGCAAAAAGGCCGATGAGGGGACAAGGAGAAAATGACATACAGCGGCAGAGTAACGCGTCGCGGGAAAAAGTTAGATTTCCTGACAATCCTGAGCTAGAATCTGGGGCAAAGCGCTAAGTTCGAGGGACTGTGAACCAAGCAAGGCACATTTTCTTCAAAAAAAGAAAGAAAGAAAGGAAAGAAAGAAAGAAAGAAAGAAAGAAAGAAAGAAAGAAAGAAACACGGGGCCTCTGGGGGCTCAGTCAGTTAAATGTCTGACTTTGGCTCAGGTCATGATCTCACCACTCATGGGTTCGAGCCCCGCGTCGGGCTCTGTGCTGACAGCTCGGAGCCTGGAGCCTGCTTCGGATTCTGTGTCTCCCTCACTCTCTGCCCCTCCCCCACGCTCGCACTCTGTCTGTCTGTCTCTCTCTCTCTCTCAAAAATACACATTAAAAAAATTAAAATAAAATAAATAAACACACACACACACACACAGCCTGGGTGACCGGACAGAACTATCTGCTGTCCCTTCTCCAAAACCATAAACAAACGTCCTCTCACCAGAAGGAGATCACAATGACGACGTAACACAAACACACTATTCCGGAAAAACTCACGGGCATCATCTCACTCTCTTGCTGGAGCCTCAGAGCCAGTGATGCTGGGCTGGGGTAAAAGAGGTTCAGTGAAATTCTTGAGCCAAACTATCCTCCTGAAGACGCACGTCGGTACGATATCTGGTCCGGATGCCTCCCTGGGCAGCCTCGGAGGACCGTCCTCAGACCGCACCCCGCTCTGTCCCTCGAACACGTGTGTGCACACAAAGTGTGATGCGTCAGATAACACGCGGAAGGCTTTGCCGCTGGGCTCTGGGGCTCAGTGATGGCACTGTGGGGTCTGTAACCCCAGACTTCCGTTCTGTTGACTAACAGGGGTCGGGCCCCAGAGAAGGGCCTCTCTCCACTCCTCTCGCCCTGTGTTTTCTTTTTTTTTTAATTTTTTTTTCAATGTTTATTTATTTTTGGGACAGAGAGAGACAGAGCATGAACGGGGAAGGGGCAGAGAGAGAGGGAGACACAGAATCGGAAACAGGCTCCAGGCTCTGAGCCGTCAGCCCAGAGCCCGACGCGGGGCTCGAACTCACGGACCGCGAGATCGTGACCTGGCTGAAGTCGGACGCTTAACCGACTGCGCCACCCAGGCGCCCCTCGCCCTGTGTTTTCAAAACGCAAGGTGACTACGTCTGGACGCCATGAGTCTGTGGGCTGGGTCACTGCCAACACCGGGGACGGGCGCTGTTTTCAGAGCGCGGACCCGTCGGAAGAGTGGAAGGGTGCAGGTAAAAAAGACCAATTGGGTAACTGGCCAAGCCCTCTTCTCAGCGTGGCTGTGAGGGGCTCAGGTGGCACGATGCCAGCGTCTACCTTCTCGTTCCTCGGCGGGTTCCCGTTTGGGGTTCTGGAGGCCCTCGGGGAGCGGGACTGGCCATAGCCACACAAGCCCGCCGTGGAGTGTTTTGCAATCTTAAACTCAACTCTCACATTCGTATATACAGTCCATTCTCATTCTCTGCCGTGATCACGGCCTGTGAAATCACCACCAGCACTGGGTTAGTGAACACTGAACCGAGATACGGGATCACTTTCCTGTGTGCCTCCGGTGACAGCATTTTTGTCATCGGATCCACACATGATCTTGCTTTATGGGTGCTTCTGTTTCAATACAGAATTTGGGGCACCTGGGTGGCTCAGTCGGTTAAGCGTCCGACTTCGGCTCAGGTCACGATCTCGCGGTTCGTGGGTTCGAGCCCTGCGTCGGGCTCTGTGCTGACGGCTCAGAGCCTGGAGCCTGCTTCCGATTCTGCGTCTCCCCCTCTCTCTGTCCCTCCCCCGTTTACATTCTCTCTCCTCTCTCTCTCAAAAATAAATAAACATTAAAAAAAATTTTTTTTTTAAAAGACGCCTTATTCAATAGATATTGTTGATTCATTAACATCGAACTCACGGCTGAAAGCACATAACTCACGTCTGAACACGTACTCGCTCCGTAAGGCACCTCTCAGTCTTCTTGGGCTCAGGAATGCAGGACAGCCTTGGAGGCCATTTAAAACAGTAAAGTCACCCCCAAGAAGCACAGAAATGTGAGATCTGTGGTACTAAATGGCAGAAAAGACACTTGTTTTCACGATAGGACAGGTGAACACAGGAGGCAGAGCTTTGCCCTGTTCAGCCTCAGCTTGGAACGCGTGCGTCAGGTGGCTCAAAGTGTTCTGCACCCTGGGTATGTCTGCAATGACCCGGTAAGTGCCACAAGCATTGATCTTGGGGTACAAAAAATTTCAGCAAAGAGGTGAATGCGTAAACACAGAGTCGTGAGTTTAGGTATGTGATCCCCATGTAACTGGAGTGAAATCAGACACTACTTTAAAAAATAATTATTATTAGTGTTTTTCATTTTTGAGAGACAGAACACAAATGGGGGAAGGGCAGAGAGAGAGGGAGACACAGAATCCGAAGCAGGCTCCGGGCTCCGGGCTGTCGGCACAAAGCCCCACGTGGGGCTCGAACCCACGAACCGTGAGATCATGACCTGAGCCGAAGTCGGACACTCAACCGACTGAGCCACCCAGGTGCCCCTATTATTTACTTTGTAGATCATTACTGTTTGGAAAACAAATTATGCGAATACCTAATAGCTATTATGATGAATATAACATTGCCAAAATGAAGACAACTTACACGGAACAAATCCCCCGATAACATGTGGATTATGTGTGTCTTTGTTATTCCACTGACTTGTAGTCACATGAAACTCATCGCTCTACACACATCTTCAAATTTCGCTGCTATAAAAAATGGATTTATCAGGAGTGGGGGCAGTTTATGGGTGTGATGTATCACATCTCGCTATTTAGATGGGCGGCGTGCGGGGCCTCACTTGCGTCCTTTCCCTGGGGTCCGCACGTATTGGGTGAGGGTCTGTTACTGGGGAGACTGAGGGTTTTGGGGTGTTCCAGACTCTGCAACCACGAAGAGCAGAGGCCAGCCCAGGAGACACGTCGATAACAGCATCGAATCAAGTGAGAAAGCCCAGTAATCGTGCCACGTGTCGTCCCAGGGCTAGAAAAAGCTACCCCGGGTTGGGCTGGGAGCGGCCGTGGAGGCGTTAGGAGATGTAGGGCGCCCTGAGGCGATGGCCGTGGCAGGGAGAGGGCTGCAGGAGGCTGGCGGGATCAGAGGGTCTTGGCTCGGCCGATCCGATCATTAAAAGCACGGCCTCCGCCGTCCCACCCCCGAGGACACGAGACAGACCGCACTGTTCTACCACTCTAAGCACGGAAGGTTCTAGGCAACAGCGTTGTGTCCTGGGGCTCCCACCTCTGACTTCCCCAAACCAAGGCGCCTCCAGAGTGTGTGTACAAGAAACTAAGGACAGCACGTGGAGGCCACCTGCCCAGTAATGACGGCTTGAAGCTAGGGCCACGGATCTCTGAGTAAAAATTTAGGGTGTGTGACTCCTTGGGGCGCGAGAGACACAGAAAGGGACCTGGGATCTCCTTCCAGGTTCTCGTTTCTCACTAGCGGTGCGACCTTGGGCGATTTCTTTAACCTCTCCAGGCCTCTGTTTCCTCATCTTGAGAACAAAAGCACAGTCTTGGATGATTTTTAAGGTCCCAGAGGGATTCCTTCTGTGCGTCTCAGACTACGTCCAGCATCAGGATTACTTACTCCAAAAGGCAGTTGTTCTTTTGTTTGTCGGCCTCGGGGGGAGCCCAGATATCTTACGATGTTAAGGGGAGCAGAGGTGACGTCATTGGCACCGACCCAGCCTCTCTGCTGGAGGTCACGCCAGCCTTTTCTGTGGTCAGACCAGCTCCCTTCGGGGAAGCGCCCACAAGACAAGAGCTCCCTTTGATGGCACCAGGTGTGGTCCGCTGAGACAGACAGCCCTTGGGTTGTATGATGGGGTTCCGCTTACACCTTCTTACAGCCATGACTTATTTTTATTAACTTGTTCCATAAATATCGAAATCGGGGATAATATCACCTGCCTCATAGTAAGGCTGTGAAAACAGGTTCCTACGGAACTTTGGACAGTGTCTAACACGTAAAAAATACCAATACACTTCAGCTATTGAGTACCTACTACGTACCAGGCACGTGCTGGTCGCTGAAATGCCACAAAGAGGAAGGGGAGCCTCTTGGGAAGCACACGGGGGCAGGTGGCAGGGGGGAGACAGGCAAGAGCACCCTGTGGGAGGTAACGCAACACGGGAAGAAATAGCAGTTATGGCGGTGTAGACAGAGAGGTACTGATCCCCACTGGGGCAGGAGAGAAGAATGGAGGTCTGGTGGCATCCGTGGCCCCCGCACACCCAGCTGTATCCCTTCCATGTACTCAGGTAGGGGTGATCCCAGATGAGGGGAGGTGACCCAAGTCTGGCCAATCAGAATATCCACATCCTAGATGCCAATCGCCGGGTGCAGGGATGAGCGTGTGCGCTCACGGGGACACTCAGAACGCTACTGAGGACTTTCATCAAACCTACTAGAAAAGCATTCGCTCTCTCTTGGGCTAGGGTCATGAGTTTTACGGAAAATGCATGTCTGGTATCTTTAACTGTATGTGGAGAGAAACTACCCCTACGTCAGAGGAAAAGCTGGGAGGGAGGGAGAGAGACAGAGAGAAGAATCATGGCATTCTAAACTCCTGGATCCACGGGGCACCTGGGTGGCTCAGTCGGTTGAGCGTCTGACTTCGGCTCAGGTCACGATCTCGCAGTTCGTGAGTTCGAGCCCCGCGTCGGGCTCCGTGCTGACAGCTCAGAACCTGGAGCCTGCTTCGGATTCTGTGTCTCCCTCTCTCTCTGCCCCTCCCCTGCTCATGCTCCGTGTCTCTCTGACTCAAAAATAAATAAAAAAACATTTAAAAAAATTTTTTACACAAATAAACTCCTGGATCCAGCTGTGCCTCAAGCCACAACCACGCCCAGCTACATCAGCCAGTAAAGCATTCCTTTGCCTAGACTAGATTATATTGGATTTAAGACATTTCCAGTAATCAGCCTTGGCTAATACAGATGTTTGGGGCTTATTTTAAACACAGGATATTTTAAAGAAGAGGGAACGTGTGAGCTGAAATTTGAGGAACATGCAGATTTCATCCGATAACAAAGTAACATTAATCGTTGGGATCCAGGCACAAATCATACTTCCCAGGAATTCTTGGGATTTCCCCAAAATCATATTCTGTATTTGTATGACACTTTTTCTTTTTTTTTTTTTAATGTTTATTTATTTATTTATTTTTGAGAGAGAGACTGAGAGAGAGCATACGTGCGAGCACAGTGTAGGGGCAGAGAAAGAATCCCAAGCAGGGTCCATGGTGATGGTGCAGAGTCTGATGTGGGGCTCGAACCCATGAACCATGAGATCAAGACCTGAGCCTAAATCAAGGGTTGGACACTTAACCGACTGAGCCATCCAAGCGCCTCTTACAATTCTTGTTCTTAAGTGCTAATGACATAAGAACAGACAACGAGTCGTGTTTCTGTGGTAGGGTTATATAGTAGGTGTTTCAGAGGCTTCCTGATTTTAAAATAAGGTATAATAACAAATGTACAGTTTATCGTTGTTATGAGGAAATATGTAGTGCTCGTAGGTTCTATATTTCTAAATTATTTTTTTTAACGTTTATTCATTTTTGAGAGACAGAGAGAGACAGAGTGTGAGCAGGGGAGGGGCAGAGAGAGAGGGAGACACAGAATCAGAAGCAGGCTCCAGGCTCCGAGCCGTCAGCACGGAGCCCGACGCGGGGCTCGAACTCACGTACCGTGACATCACGACCTGAGCCGAAGTCGCACGCTCAACCGAGTGAACCACCCGGGCGCCCCTTAGACTGTAGATTTCAACAATGGAAAACAGCTGTCCCTGATGTAGACATTTGAATAAAACACATCAAAAGGACGGAAAATTAATACGAAATACCAAACACGAGCCACTCAAACAGAGAAAAGCACTAATTGCCCTAAAGGATAGACCTCATCTCTCACGACACATATTCCAGAGGAGGAAAAAGACACGGTGTGGGCCACCCAGAGGGCATCCAAATCCATCCTCGAGCTTCATTTCCTCTCTAATGATGAAAGCGTTTTTGTCTCCTTGCCCTGATTTACGTTACGCCTTTGACATCGGTATTGCAGGACCTCAGCCCTGCGCTGCGGGCGGCCCGGTTCCCGGATATAGGTGTCTCCTCTGCCCACTTAAGTAGTGGTTTCACGGGAAACTACATCCAGTACCCGTCACTCCGACACGACCAGATGTGAAAGCCCTTCCCTGGTGGCCACGGAAGTCTTCTAGTATTGTTGCTACACACGGTCCAGGTTTATACGGCGTATGTTCTGGCTGGTGGCCATGATTCCATCCTCTACCCGCCCCCCTTTTTATTTCAGCAACAATTTTGTGTTTAAATGGATTCAATATCCTCCCCACGTCTTTTGTTTGGCAATGATATCTCCATTCTTGCGTTCTTCATTCGATTCGTTCCCCTTCAGGTTTGATTTTATAACAAGCAGCGGGTTTTTGTTTTGTTTTGTTTTTTGTTTTGTTTTTATTTTCAAGAAAGACTTTGGACACTCTATTCCTTGACCTCTTTGTGAACATCTGCCTTTTGTCTTCCTCCTGAAGCGGCATCTGGTCTGGCTATTATACCCTCGGTCACGCAGGGCTCGAACCCACAAACCGTGAGATCGCGACCTGAGCCAAAGTCGGACACTCAGCCGACTGAGCCCCCCCCCCAGGGGCCCCTCTTCTCTTTTCTAGTTCATACTTTAATTCTATAATGACGTGGCCCTTAATTTATTCGTTCCCTTAAATCTGAAATCTCCCTTCTCTCGTTCCTGTTTTACCGTCTCATCTTTGAGTCCTTGTTCCGCTGGATTCATTGTCTCGTCGAGCTGCAGAACAGGAAGAGACTCCCGTCTTCTGGAACTTTCTTCTGTTGTCTGCGTTCTGACTTCTTCTCATGCGGGCCTGACTTTTGCTGCTACATTTCCCCCTTCCCTCCGTCTCCTGCTTTCATAGCTGCAATGTTCTCCCCATCCTGCTCCTGCTCTTGGAAGTGCATCCGTTGGTTTTATTTGCTCTGATGGGCTGCGGGTGACTCCTTGACTCTTCCCTCTTGTAACTGTGATTGGTTTGCCTTTCTCTCTCTGCATGTCGTTGTGGGGGTCGGGGGATCTGGGGGCGCAGGGAGCTCAGTGGATGGAGTGTTGGCGGAAGAACGCCGGGGTTCTGCTCCCTCTGTGAGATCGTGGAGTCAGAATCTCCTCCCCGCCAGGCAGAACACAGAAAGCTTTCATTGTCGCCAGTTGCCCTGGAACCTTCTCTTTGGTCAGAATCAATCCTGCTGCCCACTCTCCACATTGTACCCCTTTCTCCCCAGCAGCCCTTTCTTCTACTTCTTAGTGGAGTAAATGCATACGGATACCTACATGCTCAGCCTCTCTGGGCTTTGGGGGCGTTAGAATCCTCAGGACCTTGTAGATTCTCTCTGCAGTTTCCAGGGGAGCAGGGACCAAGGCTAGGAGTCAACGACCAGCCCTCTCCAGCTTCCCTAATCCACCCAGCATCTTGTTTCTTGTCTCAGTTAACAGCTTTTGAAGTTTATTGTCCTAGCTATCCCTCATTCCTGATATGATTGTTGTTGATGAATTGTTTTGCTTATTCTTTTAAGAAATTTTTAAACTGTTATTATTTTTGAGAGAGAAAGGGAGACAGAGCACAAGTTAGGGAGTGGCAGAAAGAGAGACAGAGAGACAGAATCTGAAGCAGACTCCAGGCTCTGAGCTGTCAGCACAGAGCCTGACGTGGGGCTCGAACTCACAAACAGCGAGATCATGACCTGAGCCGAAGTCAGACGCTTAACCAACTGAGCCACCCAAGCACCCAGGCACCCTGCATATCCTTTACTTTTTTGAGGCATCGGCAGTACCAGACTCTACAGGAAAGTTCCAATCTACTGTCCCATCCAGAAGTCCTTTATTTGTTGCACGTTATCTGGCTACACCACGAGAATGTAAGTTCCATAAAGGCAGGAATCTTATTTGGTTTATCTGTATCCCTGAGTCCTACAACAGTGCTTGATGTATAGTAGGGGCTCAATAAATATTTGTAGGATAGATGGATGGTTGGATGGATGGATGGATGGACGGATGGTTGGATAGATGGATGGTTGAATGGATGGATGGATGGTTGGATGGATGGATGGTTGGATGGATGGATGGATGGTTGGATGGACGGATGGATGGACGGACAGATGGATGGAAGGATGGATGGATGGTTGGATGGATGGACGATTGGATGGATGGACGGATGGATGGATGGATGGATGGATGGTTGGATGGATGGTTGGATGGGTGGATGGTTGGATGGATGGATGGTTGGATGGAGAAACAAGGAAATCAATTAGAAGGCCATCACCATAGCTTCACACAAAGATGCTGTGAGCCTGAACGATGGCAGCAGAAATGGGGAGGAGGGGGTGGATTTGAGAGATACTGAAACTGTAGTAGATACAGGTGGGTGAGGGGCAGTGAATCAGAAGCCCAGGCTGCTCCTCAAGGGAAACTGAAGACCCTAGGGTTTCCAGCTTAGATGAATGCGTGGTGTCATTAGGTTCTTAATGCAAAGAAGGAACACAAATATTGCAGAAGATGCTGGGTTGTTCACCTTGAACTTTCTGGGTCTGATATCACTGGACTGCCTTGGACATGGGGCTGATGTTCAGGAAAGAACGGGGCTGGACAGAATCTGGGGCGTCATCAGCAAGGGTGAAGGTGAAGGCTCTGGGGTTAGACAAGACAGTGGGGCAGAGGAATGAACGACTTACCTGCATTTAAGGTGAGGGAGGGATCAGAGGCAAAGAAATCAGATTCCATCAAGCTCCAGATCCCAGAAAATGTTTCCAGAAATAGAAAAAGCGGCCATGCAGACGAACGTCACGTTTGTGTCCGGTTTGACTTCCTCCAGGTCCACCTCCTTCCTGATTCTGCCATCACCCCCCCCCCCCCGCAAGGGTTTCCAAAGTACAAGAAGAAAATGCAGATTTATACAATCTCAAAAATGTGAAACCACCGCCTTTGACAACAGGGATGGTTCGATTCTTTTTGCATACTCTCAAGTGCACAGTATGAGTCATCTGAAGTTCTGAAAATTCAGCAGGAACGAGGCATTTCAATACCCTACTTGGTGAAGTGAAGGGAGGTGTCGGTAGATGAGCACCAAGCAGGAAATGCTGAGTGTCAGACAGGGGAAGATCCCGGGAAGGCTTACAATTCAGGCTCTGGAAACAGTGACGTCAGCACAATTTGTGACTCTGAGACCGAGCCAGCTCTCTTGTTGCTGGGGACAGAGACCCAGCGTGGGGACACTTCCCAGAATCTCCCAGCCCCCCGCCCCCTCCACCCCACTCCCTTTGTCCTACAGCCTGGGACTTATTTCAGGGCTGGGTTGACGATTTCATCCTAAATCTGAATCCAGTCTGTGAGCTGCCCTCCCCCACCCCGGGGGGGGGGGGGCGTGTGACCTTTGCATCCTAGGTGTCATCACGGGAAGGGGACACTGGGGATTCGGGTCCAAGTGGAGTTGGTTGGACCCAGAGGGCCTCTTGGTACCGAATTGCCACGTGCAGATCTGAACCAGAAAGCATTGGGTGCGCGCGTTCCTGCTTTAGGAATCCTTAGCCTTCTCCAGTCAGCTAGCCAAGGCTTCAGAGGACATTAATTGTCAAGGAAATTACAATTGTCATCACCAGGAACAAGGATAGCTAGTTACTGCTAAACTAATATCAAGTTTTCTTTTCTAAAAAAAAGTTTTAATTTTTGAGAGAGAGACACACACACAGAGCACAAGCAGGGGAGAGGCAGAGAGAGAGGGAGACACAGAATCCGAAGCAGTCTCCGGGCTCTGAGCTGTCAGCACAGAGCCCGACGCGGGGCTCGAACCCACGAACCGCGAGATCATGACCTGAGCCGAAGTCATTCGCTCAACGGACAGAGCCACCAGGCGTCCCTGTGATAGACTAACTTCTTTCTACGTGTGATCTCACCCCCTCTTCATGACAACTCCTGGAGTACACGTTGTTATCATCGGCATTTAATTTCTGAGGAAACATGTTCGCTATTTATTCCTTGGGTAAAATGTATCTCTTGCTGGCTGCCCATTAAAAATGGTTTGAAAGCCGCTTGTCTAAGGCAGCGGAAAGCGGTAGCGGAGGGGGCGTTTGATTTCAAAATTCGTTTGGTGTTCTAGTGATGTAAGACTTTAACGATGCGGGGTTTACACACAATTTTATGTGTGCACACATCTAAGGAACTTTATACTAAAAAAAAGGCTGTCAGCACTTAGAGGTATTTGAGAACTCTTTTCCCTTAAAAAATGGGATAATGAGCTGGTAAACTTCGGGTTCTAGTAGTAAAATTACTCTTACACCCTTGGGGCGCCTGGGTGGCTCTGTCGGTGAAGCGTCCGACTTCGGCTCAGGTCACGATCTCCCGGTTCGTGGGTTCGAGCCCTGCGTCGGGCTCTGTGCTGACCGCTTGCTCAGAGCCTGGAGCCTGCCTCGGATTCTGGGTCTCCCTCTCTCTCTGTTCCTCTCCCACTTGCACTCTGTCTTTCTCTCTCAAATTTAAAAAAAAAGCACTTAAAAGAAAAACCACTTTATCGAGTTGTAATCGACATACAAAAAGCCGACTGGATACGTGCACGGTCGCGGACGCGCAGGCCACAGAGAACATCGGTGGTGATGGCAGGGGGGAGGGGAGGCAGCTGCAGCGGTGGCCACGACCAGCCTCCAGGGCCCAGGCATGGATGGAACCAGACCGCTTGGGCTCAGGAGCGTCCCCGTGTCCTGCCCCACTTTCTGCTGCCTGCCACCGGGAGCCCCGACCAGTACTGGGCTCTGCGGCTCGGCACTCACCGCCAGGAGCCCCAGCACCCGCGGCACGTGGGGGTGTGCAGGGCCAGCTGGGCAGGGAGCCACGGGACAAGCGACGGGCTCGCCAAAACCGTGGCCTCTCAGCATCTCCCTTGATGGGAGCAGGCCGGCGTCCCCAGAACCCACAGCGGGAAACGTGTCACCTCTGGGTTTTTCGCAGCGTCCCTGCTCTTTGGAGAAGGTGTCTGTTCCTGACGCGATTGTGCATCTGGACATTCAGGCGCCTCCTTCCGACGGGTCTCCGCCCTCCATGTGATGTGAGCCATCCAGGCTGGTGGCGTTTTCACCACAGGGAGACGGACTCTGGACAGGAAGCTCTCGGCCCGAGGGACGACGGAATAAGTGAGAGACGTATGGACGGAGAGTCAAGTCAGGGGTCAGGGAATGACCTCGGGAGGAATTCCCACCTCTGAGTCCGCTGGGTTGGACTTGAGATGTCAACCATGGGGAACGAGGCTTCACGTCCCCCCGGGGCCCAGCACCGTGCGTGAACCGTCGCGTGAACGCTGGATCTGGAGGGGACCAGCCTGTTTTCGGGGCCTGGCGGACCTTCTGGAGGAGGGTGTGGCCCCAGAGCCCGGTCCTGGAGTGTCCACACCATGGAGAGGCAGGGGCGTCCTGCTGGTACCACCGAGGCAGCCTTGATGTTGGGTGTGTCTGTGAGAGGCCACACTGAGACTCACGTCAAGTGTCAGATGACAAATCGGTGGGTTTTTTGTTTTTTAAGTTTATTGATTTTGAGAGAGTGAGAATGTGTGAGTCGGGGAGGGGGAGAGAGAGAGGGAGAGAGAGAGAATCCCAAGCAGGCTCCGAGCTGTCAGCCAGAGCCCGACACAGGGCTCGATCTCATGATGCATAACCCACTGAACCAACAGGCGCCCCGACTCCCTAGCATTTAAAAAAATTTTTTTAATGTTTATTCATTTTTGAGAGACAGAGCACGAGCAGGGTAGGGGCAGAGAGAGGGAGACACAGAATCCAAAGCAGGCTCCAGGCTTCCAGCTGTCAGCACAGAACCCGACGCGAGGCTCGAACTCACGAACCGCGAGATCATGACCTGAGCCGAAGTCGGACGCTTAACCCACTGAGCCACCCAGGCGCCCCTGAACTGTGATCATTTCAAGGCTCGGCTCCCTTCTGAGTCTCAGTTCTCTCCGCTGAACTTGCTACCCCTCTATACTCCTTCATGTCCTCGTCTCCCCCTCCTCCTGCCTGGAAAATGCACAAGTGGCTCGCTGGGTATATGAATGGCATTCCCAGCAGAGGCCAAGGCTGAAACGAGCCAGGCGCGGGTCAGAGGAGGGCTAAGTTGGCTGCGGTGGTGGTGGCGAAGGACAAGCTCCAGAGACACGTGGAGCTTTGACCGAGGGACGTCCGCAAGCACTAGAGATAGAATCTCGTGTCGCTGGTACTGTCCCTTCACTGTGGGGGATAAGCAGGGCCCAAGGACTTCCTCTTTCTGCTGGAGATGGGCGCCGATTTTGTGTTAGAACATTACAGGGTGACCTGTCCCGAGACGTGGTTCTTCAAGCCCCAGTGTGTAAACTAAACTTCCTCCCTGTTCCTGAAGTATCAAATGATGGGACAGGCTTCACTCGAAGACTCTCCCGGGCTCTCCTGGGCTTGCTGATTGTGGCCGCTGATATCCAAACCGCAAAGAAAAAAGAAAATTGTCTTATAAATTTCATGGCAGGGGGGTGCCCCGCTGGCTCCTTTGGGGGAATGTGTGATTCTTGATCTCAGGGTCGTGAGTTCGAGACCCACATTGAGTGTAGAGATTACTTAAAACTAAAATCTATAGAAAAATTTTTCTTAATGTATATTTATTTTTTGAGAGAAAGAGAGAGAGAAAGAGAGAGAGGTGAGTGGGGGAGGGACAGAGAGAGAGGGAGACACAGAATCCGCAGTAGGTTCCAGGCTCCGAGCTGTCGGCACAGAGCCCGACGCGGGGCTCGAACTCACCGACCGCGAGATCATGACCTGAGCTGAAGTTGGACGCTTAACCCCCCGGGCGCCCCAAAACTAAAATCTTAAAACAATTATGCAGATAACTTTCACGCCCTGGATGCCTTTTCTCAGCACTGATTTTTGTCACAGGAGCGGAGAGGCTGGGGCACAGACAGGCCCTGTGCGCTGGAGGGGCTCCCTGGAGAGGGGGCGTATGGCCTACAAAACCATAGAGCCAATATCTGAAACCAGCAGCAAATGACTCAGTTTAGATGTAAACGAAGCGCTGACACCACATTTCAACATGAGGGTTTACCTCGGCCAAGTTCACAGGCAGATATGAGAGTCAGGGGTACATCTTTTCAATCTGACTCTTATCAGGGCACGGCTGATTCCAGACAGCAAAAAAAAAAATATACACAGATGTGCAAAAACCACTGGTTCAGATAACGGCCAATCCATGCCTTTTGGGTCTCTGTCCTTGGGTCAGGGCCAGCCCAACCGTGCGGAAATCAGTCACTCGAGTGGTTGAGGAGTCAGTTTGAAAGCAGAGGGTTGTCTCGAGGTCCGCGATGATTAGATACCTGGATGGATGTCATGCTCTGCTACGGGAACATTCCCAATCAGCCCCGCTGCCCCTTTCCAGGACCCGGTGTTACAATCCTTCCCATTTTCCGGAGCTCAAAACCGAGGCTCAGAGAGTTTCGGTTACTTGCCTCGGGACCACATAATGTTCCTGATGGGCACACGGGCCTCGGCTCCTACCCTGGGAGCCCCCACCGGCCTGGTGCCCAGTTCACACCCAACAGCCCAGGACATGAAGAAACGGATGAATGGTCTGCTGCATTACCCAGATCAAGGGGAAGGTGAGGGACAAGTGAAGAAGTTTCCAGAAGGCCAGGGCAGAGGTGAAAGGCAGTATGAAGATCCTTCCTTGTTTGCAGCCTTGGCCCGAGCCGGAAGGGAGAAGGTGCGGTAACTTCCCTTAGGGACCCAACTCGGCCTCAGCCGTGCCTCGGGCTGTTGGTGTTTGGGGAACTTTGGAAGGAAGATTTATTTCACTCCAGGAGTAGAGGCAATGGGAAGAATGATGGAGGCCTCATCCAATCCCTCCCCCCGCCCGCTCCCCCCAGCCAAGCTCCGCCCTCCTGCTGTCTGGGACATGGGAGGGGGCAGCTTTCCTGGTGGTGCCCAGTCCTCTTTTCTTCCCCCCCAGTGATGAGGTTGTTTGACTCATCCATTGTTTTGATTTAATAAACATGCATAGATAGATATACTGTGTGGGGGGCTAACACCAAAAGCCGGAGAGATCTATAGATCGGGGGGCCGTCTCCTTGAAGAGCTCACTATCCGGTAGGGAACAAAGAAAGGCAGGGAGACTGAAGATTACCACATATGGCATCAAATAATTTTCTAGAGTTAGAGATGGCGGGAAAGCGGAACACAGAGTCATTCCATGAAATATACACGAGTGCATCACCGAGGAAGGACTTAATATTCTACCCAAAGGGATGTTCGGTGTCGGGCACTGGGCTTTGCCGTAGAACGGGGCCCGTAACATCGTCATCCATCCACAGCTATTTTTTTATTTATTTAAAAAATTATTCTGGGGCGCCTGGGTGGCTCAGTTGGTTAAACCATCGACTTTGGCTCGGTTCGTGATCTCACGGCTCACGGGTTTGAGCCCCACATTGGGCTCTGTGCTGACAGCTCAGAGCCTGGAGCCTGCTTGGGATTCTGTCTGTCTGTCTGTCTCTCTCAAAAATAAATAAACACTTAAAAAATTTTTTTTGAAGTTTATTTTTGAGAGAGAGAGAGAGAGAGAGAAAGTGCAAGCAGGAAAGGGGCAGAGAGAGAGGGAGAGACACAGAATCCCAAGCAGGCTCTGTGCTGTCCGTGCAGAGCCCGATGCGGAGCTCAAACCCATGAACCGGGAGATCATGACCTGAGCTGAGATCATGGGTCAGACACTTAACCGACTGAGCCACCCAGGCGCCCTCGTTTTTTCAAACATTTTTTAAAAGTTTGTTTATTTACTTATTTAGAGTGAGAGAGCGGGGGAAAAGGAAGAGAGAGAAGGACAGAGAGAGAGAATCCCAAGCAGGATCCTCACTGTCAGCGCAGAGCGTGATGTGGGGCTCGAACCCATGAACCAAGAGATCTTGACCTGAGCCGAAATCAAGAGTTGGACGCTTAACCAACTGAGCCACCCAGGCGCCCCAAGGCACCCGTGTTTTTTAAAAACCACATTTATGGACTTATAGGCCGTATGCAGTAAAGTGCACATATTTGACACTTTATACGTTGGTCTGTTTTCACTTGTGAAGTCAGTCCCACAATCAAGGCGGTGAACAGATCCATCACATCCCAAAGTGTCCCCGTGCCGTTTTGTCTTCCCTGTCTCCTGCCCCTCCCTACCGCCCTCCGTATTCCGGCAGCCAACAATCAGCTTTCTGTTACAGACTTGCCAGTGTTCTAGAATTTTCTACAAATGGAATTATACAGTGGGTACTCTGCCCTGTCTGGCTTCTTTCACTCGGTATAATCCCGTTGAGAGGCATCTGTGCTGTGTGTTTATCAATAGTTTATTTCTTTTCGTTGATGGGCGATATTCCACTGCATAGATAGACTGCGATCTCTTTATCCATTCGCGTGTTGAAGGGTATTTGGACTGTCTCTCATTTTGTGGTCAATTCAGATAAAGCTGCTATGCACATTTGTGTACAAATCTTCGTACGGACATCTGCTTTCGTTTGTCTTGGGCCAACACCTACGAGTGGAATGGTGTATGTTTAGCTTTTTAAGAAACTGTCAAACTGTTTTCCAAAGTGGTCAGCTCACTGATGTTCCCACTGGCGGTGCGCGAGAGCTGACTCCCGCCACGTCCTCACCAAGTACGCTTTTAAAATTGTGTTTCACTGTGGTTCAACTCACGTTTCCCTGTGGACTGCTGATGTCGAGAATCTTTTCAATGCGTCTTCGCCACTTGCGTGACTCCTTGGATGAGGTGTCAGCCCAGATTTTCGCGGGTTTTTATGTTCTCTGATTATCGAGTTGTGAGAGTTCTTTATGTATTCTAGATACAGGTCTTTAATCAAATATACACTGTGTGGGGAGCCTGGGTGGCTCAGTCAGTTAAGCGTCCATGACTCTTGATTTGGGCTCAGGTTGTGATCTCACGGTTTGTGAGCTCAGGCCCCACATGGGACTCCGCACCGTCGTCTGGAGCCTGCTTGGGATTCTCTCTCCCTCTCTCTTTGCCCCAGCCCTGCTCCTGCACAGGCTCTCTCTCTCTCTCTCTCTCTCAAAATAAATAAATAAACATTTAAAAATATATACACACTTTACCTACATTTTATCTCAGTCTGTACCTTGTCTTTTCATTTTTTTGAGAAGAGCATTTAATTTTAATGTAGCCCAATTTGTGAATTTTATTTATTTTGCGGATCATGCTTTTGGTGTCATGTCTAACAAATGTTCGCTCAACTGAAGGTCCAAAAGATTTTTTTCTTATGTTTCCTTCTAAAAGTTTTGTGGTTAGGTTTTACACTTAGATGTATGAGTCTTTTCTTTTAAGGTGAGAGAGAGAGAGAGAGAGAGAGAGATTGAGATTCTTAAGCAGGCCCCATGCCCAGCACAGAGCCAACACAGGACTTGGTCCCGTGACTCTGGGATCATGACCTGAGCCGAAATCGAGTCAGACGCTTAACCAACACAGCCACACAGGCACCCCGGTTCGTGAGTCATTTTGAGTTAATTTTTGTATATGGTACATGATGTGGATTGAAGTTCTTTTTTTTTTATATATATATGAATATCCAGTTCCTTCGTTATTTGTCAAAAGAAGTCTTTCCCCACTCTTCTGCACCGTGTCAAAAATCACTTGTCTCCATACGTACTGGTCTATTTCCGGACCCTATTCCGTCACGATCGTCTATTTGTCTAACTTTATGCCAATACCGTTATGCCTTGGTAGTTATAGCTTTAAAATAAATCCTGGGGTGCCTGGGGGGCTCAGTCAGTTGAGCATCCGACTTCGGCTCAGGTGATGATCTCACGGTTCGCGGGTTTAAACCCCGCGTCGGGCTCTGTGCCGACAGCTCGGAGCCTGGAGCCTGCTTCGGATTCTGTGTCTCCCTCTCTCTCTGCCCCTGCCCCGCTCACACTCTGTCTCTCTCTAAAAAATAAAATAAAAAACTTAAACAAAAATGTACAATAGGTCCGGAACTCAGAGAGTGGTGGTCCTTTTACTTTGTCCTTTTTTCTTTTTTTTTTTTTTTTTTTTAATTTTTTTTTTTTTAATTTTTTTTTTTCAACGTTTATTTATTTTTGGGACAGAGAGAGACAGAGCATGAACGGGGGAGGGGCAGAGAGAGAGGGAGACACAGAATCGGAAGCAGGCTCCAGGCTCCGAGCCATCAGCCCAGAGCCCGATGCGGGGCTCGAACTCCCGGACCGCGAGATCGTGACCTGGCTGAAGTCGGACGCTTAACCGACTGCGCCACCCAGGCGCCCCAACTTTGTCCTTTTTTCAAAGCTCTTCCCATGACTCCAGATCCTTTGTATTTCCCTGTGAAGCTTACAATCAGCTTGTCAGTGTCTACAAAAGTAAAAACTTTCTGGGACATCGATCGGGATTGCGGAGACTGGACATCTGAACAATAGCGAGTTTTCCAGTTTGTGCACGCCGAGGATCTTCTGTCCTTGTACCTAGGCCTTCAAATTCCATCAGTAGTGCTCGGTAATTTCCATGGTATCTATCGTCTTACACACTTTCTGTCACGTCCATTCCTATGTAGTTCATAGTTTGTGATGCTATTAGAAATTATTATTCTTTATTTTATTATTATTTTTTAACGTCTATTTATTTTTGAGAGAGAGAGAGAGAGAGAGAGCGTGAGCAGAGGCGGGGCAGAGAGAGAGGGAGACCCAGAATCCGAAGCAGGCTCCAGGCTCCGAGCTGTCGGCACAGAGCCGGAAGCGGGACTTGAACTCACGAATCGTGGGATCATGACCCGAGCCGAAGTCGGACGCTCAACCGACCGAGCCACCCGGGCGCCCCCACAGAGACAATCATATTGACTGTAAATATAGTTTTACTTCTTTCTTTCCAATCTGGACACCTTTTATGTATGTTCGTCATCTAACTCCTCTGCCCAGGACTCCCAGTACCGTATCGAGTGGGAGCGGTAAGAGACAGCCTTACCTGCTCCTGACCTAAGGGGGCGGATATTCAGCCCTTCACCAGTAAGTATGAAGTTAGCTGTAGTTTTTCTCATTAATGCCCTTTGTCGAGTTGAGGAAACTCCCTTTCTGTTCTTAGTTTCATAGCTATGATGTTCAAAATTTTTTTTAATGTTTATTTAATTTTGAGACAGAGCAGGAGTGGGGGAGGGGCAGAGAGAGCCGGAGACACAGAATCCGAACCCGGATCCGGGCTCTGAGCTGTCAGCACCGAGCCCGATGCGGGGCTCGAACCCACAAACTGCGAGATCGTGACCTGAGCCGAAGTCGGCCGCTTCACCAACTGAGGCCACCCAGGCGCCCCAGTTTCATAGCTATGATTTTGAAAATTCCATTTCAAAAGTGGGAAAATGGAAACCCTGAGAGTTAGGCCAACTTTCCCTACCGTCTCCTGCGGTCGCCGGTCTCTAGTCTAGAATATGGAGGAAGAAAGAACCTGGCCCCAGGCTGTGCAGGTTCAAACCCAAGCCTCGCGACTCACCAGCTGTGGGATTTGGGGGTAAATGACTTGTGTTTTGATTTCTTCCTCTGTGAAAGGGGGTAATAATAGTATCTATCTCATCGGGTTGCTATGAAGATTAAAATGGATAAATATTTAGCATGTACTCAGAACAGTCCTGGCTAATATTAAGTGCTGTATGATTTTGGATTATCATCTATCCCTACCTCCAGCCCATGGCAGAAATGTTTTCTTTCCTTTTTTTTTTTTTTTAATTTTTATTTATTTTTGAGAGCGACAGAGACAGAATGCGAGTGGGTTAGGGGCAGAGAGAGAGGGAGACACAGAAGCAGAAGCAGGCTCCAGGCTCCAGGCTCCGAGCTGTCAGCACAGACCCCGACGCGGGGCTCGAACCCACCAACCGTGAGATCATGACCTGAGCCGAAGTCGGACGCTCACCCGACTGAGCCACCCAGGCGCCCCAGAAATTTTTTCTTAATGCCCACCCCTGACCAGCTGCTGGCTGCCTTCTGAGCAAAAATTCTTCAGCCTAATTGTCCATTGCAGAAGCCGGAATGCCTCCGTTCTGGGAAAGGCCGGTGATGTCTTTTCATGAGGTGACAGTGAGATTTCCCAGGGACTAGCGAGCGAAATTTCCACGTTCACCGTATGCATTGCTGCGCCTTCCAGTTGCTTTCGCCGTGACATCTGACATGGGTCTTTGCATCTCCTAGAAGAGCCAGAAAGTGCACAGAATGGGTCGCCCGGGAACGGGCAATTCCCCTTTTTCGCCACTAGGGAACCGAACTGGGGTCAAGGATAGGCCTTAGTGACTGCCCAGATCCCGACTCAACACCTGAATAAAGTCTGGGCCCTTTTTATTTAGCCCCATTGCGGGTGGGAGACTGACTAGGCTCCATCCTTTCATGGCATATTTGGAAGAAAAAAAAAAATTAGAAAGGACCCAAAGTGTCTGATTCCCAGAAATTCTTAGCTGAAGGATCTCTTGGTTTCAGATTTAACGTGAGCGTCTTCCTGGCGGAGCCAACAGACTGCTCTGTTCACTTGAACAGTATTGTTCCATAAACAAGCAAGAGATGTATTTGCGACAAACAGAGTCAAAATTTCCATCAAAATGGTAGCTAATAGGAATAGAAGGACTGGTTCAGGCTTTCAGTTTTTAAATCTCCCCAGCCTGGCAGCTGTGTTTTCATTCTTTCTACTAAATGCTGTCGTTTAGGATTTAGGGAATTATGGAAAAAAAAAAAAAAAACACCCAACACCAAAACACCAAAACACCAAAATCTCTTGCAGCACCAGAACTCAAATGGGGTAGGATCCTCCACCCGGGGGTGGGGGGGGGGTGGTATTGACTGTTGCATCCACACTTTTTTTTTTTTTTTTTGCTGATGGTGGGGGGAAAAGGATCTTGAAAATGATCCAGCTGCGAGAGCCCGAGCAAGGGGGGGGGGGGTCTCAGGTTTCCTCCTTTCAGGACTATCCTTCTTCTTAAAATAACTTTGAGAATGAAGTGCAAAACTATGCCCATGTCACCTCTACTGTGACAGATAAGTATGCAGCGTCCAGGCATGTTTATACAGCCAGCAAGTGCTCTGCAAAACCATGAACAGCTCACAGCCCAACAATCTTCCAAAACACGATGCGATGCATTTAAAAGATCTGCAGCTTTGCAAGGAGGCGCCCACAAAGTACCTTCTTTGAATTTGCATATTTGTGTAGAGAACACACACCGTTGATAGAGGATCTGAGCTAGTTTTAAATGCTCAAAGGTCCCCCTGAGTTGCTTTGCTGAAATGCACACTCAAAACTTTATTAAAAACATTTTTCAAAAATAAGCAAGACATCAGTAAGGCTCGGTGGAGGGGTGGAAAATGGATCGTATATCTTTAACCCGCAGAAGTTAAAAGGCTTTTATTTTTTTGTTGTCAGCTAACAATGGAAACTTTTTTTTTTTTTTAAGTGTTTCCCTCCCTCGGTCTTGCCAAGCAATAGAAAAAAAAAAAAAAAAGAAGAAAAGAAAAACTTGTTCCGCTGAGTTCAACCCCAGACGGGCTCACAACTTCCTTCCTGCTTTCCTCCCCCAAGCCCCCGCCTTTCTCCCTCCTCCCCCCTCCCTCCTCCTCCCTGCCTCCTCCCCACTCCCCCCCACATTTTTTTTTTTTTTTTTTTTAAATCGCACATTGAACAAACCCTGAAGTAGCCTAGCAACACTGACAGGGCTAGTATCTGCACGGCCGAGAAGGGCGTGCGGGGCGGGCCCGGCGGATCCTCCGCGCCATCGCCGGCCCATGCACGGGAGCTCTCTCTCCCCGCGCTCGGGCTCCCCGTGTTTGTCTTCCGTAGCCAGCCGCGGACGTCGATCCTCAGCTTTTTCACTTTTCGAGCCATCTTGTTCCTACGAGGTCTGCGTCCCTGGGCCATACCGTCCGCACGGGCCCGGGCAGCTGAGGAATCGCAGGTAAGTTTGGCGGCTTTTTCCCGGCTCTCGCCTCCGAGCCCTCTCTCCCCTCCCCTGCCCCGGAGCGAGCGAGCCCGGGCGTTCTGGAAGAAGAGCGCAGAGATGGGCTGCGGGGGGCGCGGACTGGGAGGGCGGCGGGGGCAGGGGCAGGGGCGCGGGCAGGGGAGGCGGGACGGGGTCGGGCCGTGTCTCGCGCTCGCCTTCCGGGCCGCTTGGCCCCTCGCCGCCCTCCCCGCGCGCTCGGGGCGTCCTCGGCACTGGGCCGGCGCCGGGCGCGGCTGCCCAGGATGCGGACGATCCCGGCCCTCGGCCGCGCGGCGCGGCGTGGGGAGCGGAGCCGGGGCTCCCTCCGGGCTGCAGGCGCGCGGAGCCCCCGGGTTCCTCCGAGTGGGCGCGGGTCCCGGAGCCGCAGAGGTAGCCGCGTTCCTGCGGCACAGGGGCGGCGGAGGGCTGCACGCGCACACACACCACACACACACACACACACACCCTCCGCAGGGGGCTGAGACGACAGGGGGGGCGAGTATGGTTCCGGTACAGGGGACCGGCAGCGCCTCGGCCCCGGGCGCGCGCAGGCGCGCCCACACTCACAAAACACACTTGTTTGGGGGACCGGCGACAAGGCCGTTGCTGGAAAATGCCTCGGCTGCGGCCCCCGCCGCGCGCCCGGGCCTTCGTAGGCCGAGGGATCCGGCCTCAAGCCCGGGGTCCGGGAGGCGAGCGGCCGGCACGCGCGAGTTCCCCCCAGCCCCACCCCGAGCCCCGAGCAGGTAGCGGCTGGGGAGGCAGGTTCCCTCCCGAACGGGTCCCCGAGGCCAGAGAGGGTGGAGCGGCGGAGGCTGCAGCCCAGGGGCGGGCTTTCCCTTCCACCCGACCTGAGCCGCGTTTGCTGGGGGCGAGGAGCCCCGCGGACGTGGACGGGGCGTCCGCCACCCTCGGGGAGAATCCGAGGCAGCCGCGCCCCGCTCGCAGCTCACTTGGGGACCCAGTGGCCGCCCGTCCGCGTGGCTCCGGGGAGGAATCTTAGGAGGGGAATTGTTAGCGACCCCGAGCGCGTCGCAGCCTGGGGGGGGGGGAGGGGTGGAAGCGCCCTCGGGCGACCCACGCCCGCGGCCGGGCTCTAGTCCGCGCCGCGCCGCGCCGCGCACTCCCGGAAGCTGACACGTCCGGTGGCACCCCTCCCCGACAGACCTGGGCTTCCGCGGTGGCGATCGCGACACCCCCTCCCCATCCCCCGGCCCCTGCCCTCCGGGGTTCCGACTCTCTTCCTTGTGTCTCCACAGCGGCGCGGTCGGTGTATGGAGCTCTGGGCGGGGGATGAGCCCTCGGTGGTGACACCCAGCCCGCAGCACGGGCCATGCCCCAGCATGCGCGAGCCAGAGCGCGGCCGCCGGGCCTGCGGGGCTGAGCCGGGGGCCGCGCGAGGAGGAGGCGCCGGCGGCGGAGCCCGGGCCGGAGCCGCGGCGGCCCCAGTACTATGGCCTGTGTACTGCTATGCACTCAACAGCCTGGTGATCATGAATAAGCGCCCGACCAGGTGAAGAGCGGCGGCCCCGGGCCCAGCAGCAGCGAGACGCACCCGCCGCCGGGCAGGGCGGCGCTGAGCCCCGGCAGCGTCTTCAGCCCCGGGAGAGGCGCCTCCTTCCTCTTCCCCCAGCCGAGCCGCTGTCGCCCGAGGAGCCCGGGAGCCCCGGGGGCTGGCGGGGCGGCCGGCGCAGGCTGAGCGGCGGCGGCGGCGGCGGCGGCGGCGTGGGCAGCCAGAGTTGGGCGGGCCGCCCCAGAGGGGACGGGCGGCAGGTGGTGAGCGCCGGCTCCCTCTCCCCTCCCGGGCCGGAGGAGGCCAAGAGGAAGCCGCGAATCCTGCAGCGCGAGTTGCAGAACGTGCAGGTGAACCAGAAAGTGGGCCTGTCGAGGCGCACATCCAGGCGCAGAGCTCCGCCGGTCAAGCGCCCCGCAGCCCGCGGTTTGGGCAGGGCTCGCTCGCCCTCGCCGTGCCCCTTCCGCAGCAGCAGCCAGCCCCCGGGAAGGGTGCCGGCTCAGAGCGAGGAACGGAGGACAAAGTCGTTGGGGGAGCAATGTCCAGAGACAGCGGAGGCCGGCTCCTGGCCGGAGAGGAAGGGCGCCGGGCCAGTGCCTCTCCGGGGGCGAGGAGGGGGTGGCGCCCTTCCCCGGCCCGGCCGTTCCCCCCCCCAGGATCAGGGGCTCAGGGCCCAGCGGCCTTCTGCGGTGGAGAAGGGGATCCCTGCCAGACCCCACTGTGGCTCCACCCAGAGCTATGCAAACTGAACAGAGGGTCTCTCCGCCTTTGGGAGCGCGCAGCGGCCAAGTTCCCCCGGCGGGGCTGATCCGCTGTGAACGTGGTGACGTCCACAGAAGTGGCAGCGAGAACCACATCCAGTGGCCCCACCAGCCACACGACCCTGGCCTCACTGAGCCGGCTGAGACGGCCCCGCGAGCTTGGGGGTGTGCGCCCCCGGGGTCTCTGGCCCAATGTCTCGGGCAGGCCTCTGAGCGGAGAGAAGAAGCCCCGCCCCAGAGAGGGTGGGCCCTGCAGCGAGAGCCCCCGGGAAGGCGGAGGACGGAGATCCGCCCGGTGGCGGCGGCGTGCGGGGCTCCGGGGGGCCTGAACCCCGAAGGCCGGAGGACCAGGACTGTGAACGCGCAAAGCTCGGAGCTTTCTGAATCCCCGAGCCGGGTCAAGCATCTCCAGACCTGGGTTCACTAGGCCCTGCGGCGACCCGGGCGGGGCCCCGGTGGTCGGGGAGCCTCGGCGGCGCTCCAGCGGAGTGGATGAAGGGTCTCTGACGCCAGGCCTGCTTGGGGGCAGCCGCTCAGCCCAGCCAGCGACCCGGGAGGAGGAGGCAGGAATTCCCTGTGGCGCGATGCTGAGCCTTTGCCCTGCTGGACATCCGCGAAGATCTGAAGAAACCTTCAGTGCCTTCCTGGAGACAGGGTGGGTGTGCAGCCTGGGAGCTCCAGGGCTTGGCTGGGCCCCATGGAGGAAGCCCGGGCCTGGACCGTGTGGCACAGGAATACAGCCACAGGGGACTTGGGGAAGCCAGCCGCCTGACGGAGACGCCCGTCCCAGCCCAGAGCTGCTGTCCCCGGATCCGAAGGACAGCCCTACCCGAGAGAGGCCCGCCAGCCCCGGCAATATACCCTGCCGTTCATCATTACCGACATGGGTGCCCCAGGAGGACAAGGACGTGGAGGAGGTGCAGGGAAGTCCCCGGGGCACCTGCCCCTGAGGAAACTGTCCTCTTCGTCTGCCTCCTCCACTGGCTTCTCCTCTTCCTATGAGGACTCGGAGGAGGACATCTCCAGTGACCCTGAGCGCTGCCTGGACCCCAACTCCGCCTTCCTACATACCCTGGACCAGCAGAAGCCAGAGTGGTAAGTCTTGTTCCAGAGATTTTCCTTTAACTAGGTTTTTACCCCCCCTGTTTTTCTTCCTTTCTACTGAGTCTCTCTTGGAGACTCTTGATCCATGCCCTGGGGGCAGTCACAACTTACAATCCTCTGCAGGTGCGTTTGCAGGGGGGCGGGGGGGGGGAGGAGTGCTAGGCACTGACGGTGCACTTTGCAGCTTGGACAGTGAATCGAGTCACTTCGATCGCTATTTCCACATACGTGTTAAAAACAATTTTTTAACGTGCCTCTCTGGTAGGTCGCCATTCACTTCTTGGGGAGATAATATTCATGAGTGTTACCAAAAACTTCCTGATTAATCCCCAAAGATCATAAACAGAGCTGCTGACTAGCTTTTTCGTCTGATGAGGTGAAACACTTAATCCTGCGATACCTTTAGGCGGAGGGAGACTGAGCAGGTCATGGAATTAACCCAGCTTCTAGGGACAGGCCAAGGCAAACGAGCGATGGGATTCTCTGCTGGGGCCCCGAAAGCTGTGGGTGTGCTTGTGACCGGCTGTTGGGTGCAGAACGACCTAGCCTCAGTAGTAAAGTCAGGACACTGCAGTGTTTGTGGGACCAGTGTAACTGAGATACAGGTTTGGTGTGTGAATTAAAAACAAAACCATGCTTTGCGCTAAGCAGACAGTTTTAAAATACCAGAATGTTTTGTTCGGTTGAACTGCCCGAGACAGGCACTGGGTGTTACCTCTGGGTTGATAACTCCTAATAGATGTGCCTGGTGGCTGGTGTAGGTGCATTTCAGATCCGTTTTCAACTGCATTTCATCATACTGACATCCTGTTCTGGCTGTGGCGGTGGACAGACGGGAGTTTTATTTCTATAACATAGTCAATCTCAGGCCTAGGCTGTTTTCCCTCTTAGGATCAGAGCATCTCACGGAAGACGTTAAGAGTCGACGCTAGCACTTCTGAAAAGGTCTGGACTTTCTCTTAGCTTTTCCAGAGTATGGGGATTCCTAGGTCTTGTGCAACCCCGGTGGTGGGGGGGGGGGGTGCGGGGAGGAAAGTCTGCATTTTCTTGTAGCAGGTAGCTTTTCTGATTCATTTTTAAATAGCATGGGACGTTCATGTACCGCAGTCACTTCAGCCACAGCCACCGAGAACCCTTGGATTGCACCTCGCGTCCTTCTCTAAGGCATTTTTGGACCTTAACGCAGGTTCCCTGTGACTCCCCCTGGAGAAATCACAGTTGTGGGTCATTCTTTTCTTGAACGCTCCGCTTTCTGCTGATGAGGCGGGGCAAAGTCTGTGCAAAGTATGGCCCCGATCAGCCTGGCGTTTTTGTGGCGGGACGGGGCTGCGGGCCGGGACACAACGCATCCCATCTTGGAGGAGGCATGGTGTGCTGGAAGGAGCGAGCAGGCGGGCGGTGAAGGGACTCTGCCTCTCACTGCGGGCGCAGTTCGCATTTCTCTGCCTTCATGCCCACAGTCGCAGGCCTGGTGGAGGAGAGACGGTCCCTCGGCTCTTTTTGCCATTTGCTTTTTCAACCCCAACCCCGCCCCCAACAACCCCGCACGGCCAGAGCTGCTTCGACTTCTTCTCCAGCCTTGCTTCGGCCTCTCTCGTGATGGATTAGCGGCTCCTGTGGTAGTTCTCAAAACAGCTCCGTGTCCCAGTGTCTGCGGAGGACTCTCGTCCGGGGAAGAGAGTTAAAGGCGAGATGAGGCAACGACAGGTGCTGACTCTTTTTGTCATTTGCCAACCGAGGGAGCGGACAGTTTGGAGTGGCTGTTGCGTGAGCTCACAGGTCCAGAGGCGGGAGGAGTGAGGCCTGCGGGTGGGTTAGGGTGGGTGTGCCAGCATGCCTCCCACCTCTGCAAGGTTTTCGGACACCCACGGAGCGGAGCCATGGGAAAAATCCCCTGCCGGCTTCACTCTGAGTCACGTGAGGCCGACGGGGCGTGCGTGGGGGAGGGGGCAGGGCGGGTAACCAACTGGAAATTATGGGATCCTAGGGACTTTTCAGCTTCTGGTTGAGTGCTTGCGCGCTAAGCCAAGTTTTCTTTCTCTTGTACAGACTTTCGGTGGAGCCTCATCTGGGGCCCCAAAACACCTTCTTGGGTCAAACATCACTTGATTATCCGAGATTGATATTTTGTCCACGGAGGCCAGACGGCTTGATGGCTGGGCCTTCTGGCGGGGCCCTCAGGGCTTTGCGGGGAAACCTGGGTGTCGCCGTCTTCGGAGGGGCCAAGGACCCCGGTCCTCTCTCCCGTCCCGGCTCCGCCGCTCCTGTCTGTAGGCTGCCCTGCCCCACCGGTGCACACACCCTCGCACGTTCACGCTCACCCTGCTCACACCCACGCATGCTCACCCTTGCCCTCTCATGTTCACCCTCTCACACACCCTCACACCTGCTCGCTTCACACCCACCCGTACACACAGCTTGAAATGGCACGTTCAGCTGGCCCTCGACCCACACTGAGAATGTTTTTGATGCTCTGCCTCTCCCCGGAGTGAAGCCTTTTCTGCCTCGAGCAGCAGGTGCCTTACTCGCGCGAGGAGAGTGGGTTTGTGACGCGTGCGGGCGGTGGCGGGGCGGGGGGGGGGGGGGGTTGCTGAAGCTGGTGACTTTGGTAGCTCCCGCCGGGTCTCCCGCCACCCTGGGGCCAGTGCACGAAATCCACGGGCCCCCCTGTGGTTCAAAACAAAGCGAAGAGCAGGTTGTTTGGAAACGCGCTCTCAAAGTTGCGTGGCCATTCAGATGACGCACGAGGGCAGGGGCCTTTTTACTGGAAGGGAATGTGGGCAGCAGGCCGGTCTCTCCTTTGCTTCCGGGGGTGGGAGCTGCGCAGACATCCTCAGAAACGTGCAGAGTGCCTCAGGCCTTTCCTGCAGCGTGGGCTTTGCTTCTGATGAGCCTGACAGGTGCCTGCCCCTGCCCTGGAAGGTTCCAGGGTTTGCATGCCTCTCTGTTCGTGAAAGATCAGAGGCTTGAAATGTGCTCAAGTGACAGCATCGCCTGCCTCGTGTTCTGAGGGCTTGCATTCAGGCCCATCCCCACTACTGTTCTCTGCCATCTGAAGGGAAGCGAATTGCACCAGCGAGGATGGTGTCCTTGCTTTTGTCCTGTGAGACGACTACAAATTAATCAGCAGTTCCTTACTTTCCTCTGTCTTTCCATTAAAAGTATCTGGGCCATTGAAACGCCAGGCTTAAAGGGTACGTTAAAATATGCATCCAGCTTGGGGCGCCTGGGGGGCTCAGGCGGTTGAGCATCCAACTTCGGCTCAGGTCATGATCTCACGGTTTGTGGGTTCGAGCCCCCCGTCAGGCTCTGTGCTGACAGCTCGGGGCCTGGAGCCTGCTGCTTCTGTGTCTCCCTCTCTCTCTGCCCCTCCCCGGCTCACACTCTGTCTCTCTCTCAAAATCAACAAAGATTTTTTAAAAATTAAAAAAAAACCATGCACACGGCTGACTTTAAAAGTGGATTTTATTGATTTATTCCAAAATTGTATTATCAGTGACGTGTGCCTGAAACAAAACAAAACACTGGCTACGGACCCGGGGAATACATAAAGAAGTATCTTCTAAAATCCTTCCAAAATCCTTGCCTTCTTTGTGCTTACTGTTTTTTAAGGGCCACTGGAAATTTGTTTCTTTTTCTTTTTTTAATATTGAGTAGTTCAGTGTTTTTGTTTTTGTTTTAGTGAAAAACTAACTCTGACATGCGGTAAAAATTCAAACAGTTTTAAAATGGTTTTATGTGGGTTTGAAAAATGTAAAACCTTTATTTTGGGTAAGTCAGTTAAAATTTAGAAACGTTTCCAGGGGTACTTAGAAAAAAATCAATCTAATGGTGAGTACTCTTAGAGAGAAAATTCTTTCCTGGATGAGAATACTGAAGGCTCAGATCTGTGGGGTTCGGGGTCCAGGCTGCACATGCTATTTTCTGGAGATGGGGCCCCCCTTTTTTCTCTCGGGGAAGATCTTTCTGGTGAGGCCTCAGCACCCCGAGTCATTTGTGTAAGGCTCAGGTGTTAGCCTGATCTGTTTAGGGATGAGGAAACCGAGACTCAGAGAGAGAAGGAGGCCCAAGATCCACCTCCCTGACTCAGTTTCCTCCTTTTGAAGTGTACGTGTTGTGTGAAGATGCTCTCGTGGAGATACTCGATCTCCGTCTAGGGCTGTCTCTGTGACGATATAATTCTAGACTTTTGCATCAAACCTGGCGTAGGCGAAGAATGCGTCAGTGTGTCTGGAAGTGTGGCCCTCGGATGCCGAGGCCCAAACCGGGCACGTTTAATTTCGTGCTTTTGCTGAAGGCCCATCAGTTGATCCGCCCCTCTTCCTCTCTTTACCGGAAGACTGGTTCTTTGTAATATCGCATTGAAAAAGCGTCACACGTCGTCAGTTACCATACCCAAGATTCTCATTAATAATCAGACTGCTATTTAGAGGCAGTTCTGATCGGAGGCCAGAACGTGAACCTGAGAAGTCAAAGAGACATTCTGTTATCTGAGGGCTTTGACTCCCGCAGATATTTAAGTTTGGAAACAGACTTGGACTGCACATAGCCAGAACATCCCTTCCGACGATCGTGTTACCAGAGGCGACGAGGTATCGAGAAAAAGGGAGCCGAACGGTGAGGCGTTGCAGAAACGCAGCTCAAGCCGTACCTGGCCTTCAGGTTTGACAAGAAAAACGTATTGCACTAGTCAGTTGCTGCTTTTAGAGAAAGGCCTTTCAGGTGTCCCGTGAATCATTTCCAGAACTTTTGTTCTTTACGCGCTGCCGTCACTTTTCTGATTTTTGTTGGCACACGCCTGCCAAGTGTAGTTACAGATTGTAGTTCTGTGCGAGCTCCTCGGAGGATTGGTAACATTGCCGAGGCTTATTCTATTCTGCCGGGTTGCGACTCACTTACCCGAAGGCAGAATGTGAAAGTACTTAATGGGAAGAATTTTCTATCTTGGTAGAAAAGACTTTCAGGTCCTCCGCCGGTGATCGAGATTAATTCGGGACGTCCTGCGTGGTGTCGTCGTCACGCCTCCAGCGTGGAAAGTGCTACGGGTTTTGAGGGGCAACGAAGTTCTGCACTCCAGGCCCTCACATCCATGATTTGCAGTGATATTTTTTTTCTCCTGACCAGGTAGAATTGACAATGGAAAAGATGGCTTTTTCACAAATCCGGGAGCACACTTTAGGAAATCAAACCAAATGCAAATGTGGACTCTTTCGTGATATGAAAAGCCATTTAGGGGCGCCTGGGTGGCGCAGTCGGTTAAGCGTCCGACTTCAGCCAGGTCACGATCTCGCGGTCCGTGAGTTCGAGCCCCGCGTCGGGCTCTGGGCTGATGGCTCGGAGCCTGGAGCCTGTTTCCGATTCTGTGTCTCCCTCTCTCTCTGCCCCTCCCCCGTTCATGCTCTGTCTCTCTCGTCCCAAAAATAAATAAAACGTTAAAAAAAAAATTTAAAAAAATAAAAAAAAAAAAAAAAAAAAAAGAAAAGCCATTTAGAGGGCCAACTGCCATTTTTGTAAAGCATATTTATTTTGAGAGTGAGAGAGAGAGAGAGAGAGAGAGAGCGCGAGCGCGCGCGCGCGCGTGCGATGGGGGGAGGGGCAGACAGGGGGAGGGAGAGAATCCCAAGCAGGCTCCGCACTGTGGCGCAGAGCCCCATGCGGGGCTCGAACTCACGAACCGTGAGATCATGACCTGAGCCGAAATCAAGAGTCGGACGCTTCACTGACTGAGCCGCCCAGGCACCTGCCCGACTGCCATTTTAACATGTGGATGTTTGGGATTTTGTATGTCTGATTCTCCCGAGACCGTGCGCCCTTCCTGTGACAGCCGGCATGCTGTGAGCTTCGTGACTCGAGGTCATCGGCGCTACAGGCGGTCTCAACACCTGGAGCAGGAACACCCAGCATCGTGGCGCTCCCTCCGACCGGCGGGTCCAGCGCACCTGGCCGTGGAGGCCACCGTGGAGGTCTGGAGGAACCTGCAGTCCTGGTCCCGTGACCCTGCAGTCACAGTCAGCTTGCGGGGGTTCTGCCCCCAGCCTGAGTCTCACTGCGGTCCTGCCAGACATCTGGTGGTTCATTTTTCCAGGAGGGAGCTATTATTTTAAAGACGGTGCGGGTCTCTGTGGCTGGAAGGCACCCTAAATGTGTTTGATCTCACGAGGATGTTGAGCCTCTGTTCTTGATATTAACAAAATAGCAACCACACTGGGGCGCCTGGGTGGCTCCATCGGTTAAGCGTCCGACTCTTGATTGTGGCTCAGGTCATGCGCTCACAGCTCATGAGTTTGAGCCCCGCATCGGGCTCTGTGCTGACAGCTCAGAGCCTGGAGCCTGCTTCGGATTCTGTGTCTCCGGCTCTCTCTGCCCCTCCCCTGCTCGCGCTCTCTCTCTCAAAAATAAATAAACATTAAAAAAAAATAAGAAGAACAAGAACTTTACTATAGCGTATGTAGTTAGCATAATATAAATCCTAGAGCTCGATTCCTCCAATACCCACATTTTACCGGTGAGAACAGCAAAGCCGAAGAATATTCAGTACAGTGGCCAGACCCACCTTTACATTTTTCTTTTTGCTTTAAAAACGTGGCTAGTGGATAACCTCCTTACTCCCCCTGGGAGATCCTCCTTGGCTTTAAATATAGTGCATGTTGGGGCGCCTGGTGGCGCAGTCGGTTAAGCGTCCGACTTCAGCCAGGTCACGATCTCGCGGTCCGTGAGTTCGAGCCCCGCGTCGGGCTCTGGGCTGATGGCTCAGAGCCTGGAGCCTGTTTCCGATTCTGTGTCTCCCTCTCTCTCTGCCCCTCCCCCGTTCATGCTCTGTCTCTCTCTGTCCCAAAAATAAATAAACGTTGGAAAAAAAAAATAAATAAATATAGTGCATGTTTTCAAAACCTTTGTGAAACGGTTGGGGGAATGAATGAATGAATGAGAAACAGTATCTCTGCTGCGTTATCTGCACATGAAGGAAATATAGAATCTTCTAGAAGATGGAGAACGACGAAAGGGGAAAAAGAACAGTGAAGACCAGCACTCATTCTTCTGTGACCTTACGGCCACACGGTTCAGGGTGCCCGACTGGGGTGTAGGCGACTTGGTGAGATCCCAGTGTGCCCCTGGCCCTGCGGAACATGCGGCGAGAGCAGGGGTGACCCCCGGGCTGCTGCGAGCTGAGTGAAGGTGGGTTTGTGAGAGTGCCTAGCGCCGCGCCTGGCTCGCAGGAGAGGCTCCAGAGGGTGTCGAGTTCGGGTGGGGTCGGGAGACATTCTGAGTATCGGGGCCGCATCTGGAAAATTCCTTGGGCCCCTTGCAAGAAATGCCCTGTGGCAATCCTGGGATGGCGTTCCATGTGGTGAATCTCCCTCCGCCACAAGGGCTGGGATGAAATGAATTTCTCAGAGACCACAGTTCGCAGGCGTGGAAACACAGGCGTTTCGTGCAGCGGTGTCGCGGGGGTCGCAGGCACGTCGAGAGCAAGGCCCGGCCGGCCTTCTGTCGCCGTTTTCTAGAGTGGTTCCTTCTGCGTGGTCAGGGAAGGGATTCCGTGGGACGGGGAGTCCAGAGACCCTCGGGGCAGAGGATACGGGGCGACCACCCTGGTGTGCTGGCGGGACCTGCAGGCCTTCTCTGGTGAGGAGTGGCGGGGCTAAGTCAAACCACACAGGTTGAAAACTGGGTCCGGCGTGTTTCAACAACTGGTTAGAATCCCTGTTAGAAATCAGATCTTTCCCCTCCGTTGCGCTTACTTGGGCATTTATTGACGTTATACTTAATGGAAAAACCCATTCAAGGAAGGTAACTTGCAGTCAGTATCCCTCCCACCGCCCCCCCACCGGAATTTTACTTCTCTTTTGCACCAACGGCCTCAGTTTTACAAGTTTAACCAAAAAGCAGGAGTTCATACAGGGTAGGGGTAACAGCAGCAGCCTGTCTCTGCCGTTCATTCACGTATAATGTCATTGGGGGGATACGTTTTTACTCCCCACCTTGGAATAAGCAGGAAAAATTCTCACTCCACCTTGGGGCGGGGCAGGGGTGTGGTGGTGACTTTTCATCTAAAGAAGATCCTCCCTCATGAAGTTCATGGTTCATCCTGTGAATCCAGCATTTTGTACTTTTGTGGTAATGATTCAATTCGGGTTTGCCTAACTCAGAAGGTGCTGATGCTGGCCGAGGTTCCCCCCCCCCCCCGCCTCCCCCCCGCCCCAGCGGGCTCTCCCCGAAGGAACCCTTTCTTGGCCCCGGTCACAAAGCGACCCTGCGGGCATCCGAGGGCAGGAATGAGGGACTTTGGCCTCGGGCATTTGGGGCACTGAGAGCACAGACACCCGGCTCAAGGGGCCTCTGCGTCCCGCGGCCCCCCCCCCCCCCCATGTAATCAGAACGAATAAACTGTGTTTGCAAGAAGAAGCTGTAATAGGTTGTATATTACCAGGCTTGACTCGGCGGGACGGAGGGATTTGGGGACGGGCCATCCACCAGCTCAGTCTGCAATCTCTCTTGGTATGCTGCAAGCTGGCGGGGCCTGGGTGGTTACAGGGGAGGTCACTGCGCCCCCAGGCCGTTTCCAGCACGTGTTTTTCCAATTTCCCTGACATTCTTTCCAGGCTCAGCTCAATTTGTTTTCCTCTTCTCTATGGCAATTGATGACCGGGTCATAAAGTGTATGATTCTGCATAATCTCCTGCGAGGGCTGCTTCCAGAGTTAATATAGGAGCTGGTGTGTGTCTAGTCCCCCGCGGTGCAGGGGTGCGTACTGGTTTTTACAAGCGAGGGACCTGAAGGGTAGATGCAATACATAATACAGTTCGCCTCTCCACTCCGGGGAGCTCGTACCGGCTGGGGTGTCGAGGCGAACTTGGGAGTGTATCACTTCTGTCATCCTTATCTAACCTGAATCTGGCAGCAGGAAACTGAAAAGGCCTGTGTGTGACAATGACATAAACAGTTGAATCTCTTAACGATGTCAAGCGGAAAATCCAGCCGCAGCCCGTAGCGTAAGAAATGGCTGGGACGTTTTGTAGGGGCGGCAAATTCCAGGTTGCTGACTGCTCAGGCTGGGAGGTTGGGAGACACTGTCTGGGTCTGAGAAAGTGCTGAAAAATCCTTACAGATGCAGAATCGGCTAATGGGGGGGGGGGGCGGGGGCCATTTCCCACGCCTTGTAGTGGATATTTGAGTCTAAATGAGGTTCTTGGAAACCTCTTCGCCCTGCCCTGTCGCCCGGCCATCATCACTGTGGCTCCAGCATTAAGGACTCATTAGCACGGACCATCTTTCTGTTTTCAAGTCATTTAGGAGTCCTCTGGGGACTCTGCTGGGCGGACTCCCAGAGTGCAGTGTGCCGGAAAGGCCAGTGCCTCTCGGATCCGCACCTGGCACCTTTGGGCCGTGGGATCCTCATCTGTGAAATGGGTATATTGATAAAGCCTTTCTACTTCGTGTGGTCTTTGTGAGTCTCTAGTGAGATCGCGTCTGTAGAGTCCTTTTGAGAGAGTGTGAGTCTTTCCTGCCTAAACTAGTTTTTTTTTTTAATTTTTTTTAAACATTTATTTATTATTGAGAGACAGAGAGACACAGAGCGTGAGCAGGGGAGGGGTAGAGAGAGGCAGAATCCAAAGCGGGCTCCAGGCTGTGAGCAATCAGCACAGAGCCTGACGCGGGGCTCGAACTCACAAACTGCGAGATCATGCCCTGAGTTGAAGTCGGTCACCCAACCAACTGAGCCACCCAGGCGCCCCACTAGTTTTTTTTTTTTTTTAATGTTTATTTATTTTTGAGAGAGAGAGAGAGCACCAGCACAAAAGCAGGGGAGGGGCAGAGAGAGAGAGGGAGACAGAGAATCCCAAGGTCTGCTGACAGCAGAGAGCCCGATGTGGGGCTCGAACCCACAAATTGCGAAATCATAACCTGAGCCGGAGTCAGACGCTTAACCCACTGAGCCACCCGGGCACCTGCCTAAACGAGTCTTATTTACGAGCACCGTGACACTGCTTTGAAAGCTTTTCCAAAAGAGGACGGACAAAGACAGTCGCTGTGCTCGTGCAAGGTGGTCCCACGCCTGTGTTGCTGGAAGAGAATGGGCCGAGGACGGTGTCAAAAGCAGCCGTCACGGGGCGCCTGGGTGGCGCAGTCGGTTAAGCGTCCGACTTCAGCCAGGTCACGATCTCGCGGTCCGTGAGTTCGAGCCCCGCATCGGGCTCTGGGCTGATGGCTCAGAGCCTGGAGCCTGTTTCCGATTCTGTGTCTCCCTCTCTCTCTGCCCCTCCCCCGTTCATGCTCTGTCTCTCTCTGTCCCAAAAATAAATAAATGTTGAAAAAAAAAAAAAAAAAAAAAAAGCAGCCGTCACACGCACAGCAGAGCAGCTCCTGCTGGGGACATTGCCGCGCGGGCAGGGAGCGGCGGTGGGTAGGCGATTCTGGGGTCCGCACCCTGCTGTCAGTACATCCGCCCCCTGTCTGAGCCACCCCCTCGGCCTATGTGGACCGTGGACGAAGCTTCCTGCCCTGTGCTTTGCTGCCTCTGTGCATAGGTCGGGAAGCAGATGCGATGGACATTCGGGCAGCTGCGAAGGGCGAGGAGGGGGCCACGAGGCAGGGGTCCGGTGTTCCTGGAACAGGCCTGTGGGCTCGTGAATAATTGAGAAGGAGACCGTGCTCCGTCTAGGGTTTGAGGATGTCTAATGGGAGCATTGATTTTTCCAATACCACGTCGTGATTTTCTCGCCTGGGTTCCGCACGGTGCAAGAGGAGAATCCACCAAGGTCTGGAATGTTTAGAGCGGACGTTACATGCAGCAGCTATCAACTGGGCACTTCCTAAGCGTGTCTGGGCCCTGGGCTGGACCCGGAAACCTCGGCACAGAGCCGGACCTCCCGTCTGGTGGCCGCCCACGGTGACGGGCGGACGTCGCGGCCCAGTGGCTGCCCAGACAGCTGGCGTGTACCTGCCGGCCGTGTCTGCAGATACCTGTGCGGAAGACAACGTCTTAACTGATGCCCGTCCTTGGACATCTGCCCTCTGAAGGCAGAGCTGATGCCAACAGACATACTTGAGATTTGCGAAACTCAAGAACAGGTTTGTGGCTGTGAGGACAAGCATGCTCCTTAGACGGGAGCTAATAAGTAACGAGTTGGCGGGCGAAACACGGGCAGCCCCAGTGCGTGTTGTAGAACAACAAACAGGGTGACGCGGGACTGAATTTGGGCACTGGCCCCTGGGAAGGGAGTCTGGGTGAGGCCTTGAGGTTGCTTCTTCTGCTAGAGGTGGCCAAGCCAGAGGGACTGTTCTGGATCCGAAGGCTCCAGGAGGCTGGAAAGAAAGGGGGCAGCACAGCTCGTCCCCTGCACCCCCTCCCCTCGCCTTAATGCCACGCACCGGACTCCATGCAGATTGACGGTCAGCTGATAAAAGATGCCGTGAGTGAGCGGTGCATGTAAATGTGCTCCCGAGAGGCCAAAACGGGGCCTCGGGAGATCCCCCCCCCCACCCCCACCCGGTTGACCAGAGGAACGTGGTCAGGAAAGCTGGGATGGACTTCTGTTCAGTATGTGTTTGCTGAGTCAGGGCCCTGGGGCAGCGGGGCGGGGGGGGGGGGCGGGACGTGGAGAGAGGGAGACACGGAATACGAAGCAGCCTCGGGGCTCCCAGCCGTCAGCACAGAGCCCGACGCGGGGCCGAACTCACAGACCTCGAGATGATGAGTCGAAGTCGAAGTCTCGAGATCATGAAGCTCAACCGGCCGAGCCACCCAGGCGCCCCTCCTTCTCCTTTCTGCTCCTCCGTTTCAACATCTGTCAAATGGGACTGATAACTCCGCCTTCAGGTCGTGGGCCTTAGGTGAGGCCTCGTACATTTTGCGGTGCCTCGTACCGGGTCTGGAGCGGCTCGTGCTCTCGAAATGCACAGCGGACAGTAACCACGTGCCTTGGACGTGGCCGTGGGGTCCCTGGTCATCGTTGTCTGCTTGGGTGAGAAGCGGGTTCCCGAGGGACCCTTCTTCCCCTGGGAGGAGGCACAGGGGCTTTGGAGGGGGGTGTGCAGCTCCCGGGGAGCACGGAAATAAGAGGGCGCTGGAGAGTGGGGGCTCAGGCCTTCGGGCCCGAATTCGCACCCACATTCTGTCCCGCAGTCTGTCCCTTGCGGGGACTTCACTCCTCTGTGCCTCGGTTTCCTCGTCTCGCCCTCCTGGGCCGTTGGGGAGACGAAGTGGGCCGTGCAGCCCAGGACGGGCGTGGGGGAGAGGTCCCCATGCCAAGTGCAGCTCGTGGCCCAGGATGACAAACCAGGGGAGGACTGACTTTCTCAAAGAGGTTTCTCTGTTGCAGGAGAGGGCCTCACTCTGGTACCAGGGCACAGCCCTGAAGTGTCAAAAACAATGCGCTGTATTCAGCTGCCGGCCAGGGGGTGTCTGGTTACTTACCTGAGACCAGTCCCTCCTCATAATGTTTTGGAGGTGGAAACCGGCCCAGGTCATCCAGGCAGAGGGGTGGAAGGCCCCATCCCTTCTCACCCCTCCCCGCCGCTGCCCTGCTTGCTCAGCGCGGCTCACGGGAGACAGGAGGGGGACATTCGTGTATCTAAGAAACCCCACCACTTTGTCTAGCTGGGGATCATCTGGGACCAGGGACGTCTCGGATGTGTGACTTCATTGGCCTTCCCTGGGCCCTAGCTGCTGGCGGGCTGGGCGCATGCTTAGTAAAGCGGGCTCTTTCTCCTCTTCAAGAGATGCTTGCTTTCACTGCAGGCCCCACGGAGGCCTTGGGGACCAGGCTGGGGGTCTCCGCGGGCCGCTTCGCACGCCTCCCCCTCCCCCCGGCTCCTCCTCGACGCGAGCAGAGGGGAGTCTTCCCGGCACCTCCTGGTCGCAAGGCTGCTCTTTGCCATTGTCCAGACCTGGCTGCTGGACTGTTCCTCAGGGCCGGGGTGGTGGCCGGGGGTGTGAAGGGAAGACCCAGTCAGGTGGATGGTGAGCGGCTCACGTCGGAGCCCCAGCAAGGCCCGTGGGACCCTGTGCAGACGCCAGCAGGAGCTGGAGCTGTGGGTGACCGGTCCCCACCAGGGCTGACGTCGGCATAGCCCCGGCCCCCGCCTGCCGAATCCCGGCGTCTGCATCACCACCCCTTTAACACGGTGTGGAAACCCTTCTTTCCTCCTGGCTGTAAAGTGGGGCGGGCGGCCTGCTGCCTTAACCCTCGGGCTCCCCACCTTTCCTGCCTGCGGCTGGTCCACATGAGCCCACGTGTGTCCCAGGACGGCGGCGAGACCTCTGGGCAGAGGTCGCTGACGTTTGTGGGCCGTGCCCCTTTCCGGAGAGATGTGTCCCCGGCCCGGCCTGGGGGTACGTCTTCCCCGAGCCCCAGACTCCTGCCCTTTGCAGGGACCCAGAGGCTGGCGTCTGGGAGGAACGAAACCACTAAAAGAGCTCGTTAGTCTGTGGCAGCCTTGACCTCAGGGGCGGTGTGAGAGGCCGAGCTGGACAGAGGCTGCCTTATTTTGCCCCAGTCTGGAAATACACACAGCGCCGTAATTAATTTCGAGCCCAGGCCAAAGCCATTGGAGCGGCGTCTGGGACCCTGTTGGCCTTGCGGTACACTATACATTCAAAAATCATCCTGCTCCCTGGGGAGAGCCGCTCCCGCCTCACTGAAGGGCCGGTCCGCACGGAGAAGCTGAACACCGTCCTGCAGGTCCCGAGGCTCTCCGTGGCGTCCCTTCTGGCCTGGCCTGGGTTTCCCATTTTCAGCCACGGGCCTCCGATACCACATCCCCAGGAGAGTGTCACCCAGGAGCTGCAGCGGCCGGGAGCCCTGGGGCCGATGGGAAGGGACCTGAGCGTCCCAGATGGCGCGTCACTGGGGACTGTCAGCCTGGCCCCCCACTGCACTTTGGGGACATGTGACACCGCTTTGGAAAGAAGATTTCAAGAACTTCAGAAAACAGTTCACCGTGCGGGGCCCCGGGTGGCTCCGTCGGCCTGCGCGTCTCGAGTCTTGGTTCAGCTCGGGTCAGGATCTCACGGTTCGTGAGTCCGAGCCCCGCGTCGGGTTCTGCGCTGACAGCACGGAGCCTGCTTGGGATTCTCTCTCTCCCTCTCTCTGCTTCTCCCCGATCGCGTGCACGCCTTCTCTCTCAAATAAGTTAAAAAAAAATGATAAACTTAAAAAAAAAAAGGAAACAGTTCACTGTGACCGCACGACCCGGTATTCTAGAAGAGAACGTGAGTCCTGAATAGAGGTTCGAACACGCAGGGCACGGAGGATAGGATGGAGAGGACCTGGCTCATCAGTGATTCTCTTCTGACATTCCCCGGGGGTTACGTTACTAAAATTCAGCACGAGTTAACCGTGGGGTGCAGCAATAGCAATAAACAATAAACAGCAATAATGAAACGAGAGCAGCTACGATTTCTGGCGTTGTCTGTTGTGTGCCAGGCGCGTTCTCTGAACGACTTCGTTGTAACTTTTGCGAGGTGTGTATTTTCCTCTTCCACAGCACACGGACTGAGGATCTGATGGACGAGGTTGTCGTCCAGCCACACAGCCTGGTAAACGGCCGTCCGTAGTTATGTCATCTGGGAGGAAGGTGGTCCTCTGTGCGCAGGACGCGCTCGCTTCAGTTCCGGGCCCTGGGCTTCAGGGGGCTGGGGGCTGACTGTACTGAGGGCAGTGAGAAAGGGTTTGCTGGCGAAGGGGTCTGAGCAGAAGCCGTGGAGACAGATGGTCGAGGGCACCCGGGTCGCCGTGCCTTGGACGTACTCTATCATCTGGGGGTCGGGGTGGGGGGGCCGGAGAGTCGTCTGTCATCTACTTGCCCTGGAGTCACGCTTCATTCTGGTTCGAGATCAATTTTCGACTCTCCGAGTGCACCGGGAGAGGATTCTTCCCCTGGAAAACGAATGGGCCTTTGTACGAAACGCACAGATCCAGTCGGTACAGCCGCAGCAAAAAGGGAGCTGCCGGCGCTGGCGTCGAAGCTCCCAGGTCCGGTGAGGAGGGAAGCAGAGCAGTCGGAGCCCCTCGCCGCCGCCCACGGGGCCGGGCAAAGTGAGCCCCGGACTGTGAGGACGGGGAACGCATGCCCGACGGGCCTGCTCCCCAGGGACCAGCCGCCGCCTCCTGCAGGGACACCTTCACACGTGCGGAGATCACGTCCACGCGTGTCCCGGGGCTCGCTGGCTGTCGGGAGCGGCACCCAGACGTTGCGGATCCTGTCCAGTGACACGGGGGAAAACCTGTCGTGCGTCTGTGTTTTCAGACGTCCCGGGTGGGCCGAAGCCGGAATCGAACGCATCGTATCGCACTGCATCCTGCAGACTTGGGTTGAGTTAGGAGACCGCATGCACGGTCAAGGGAGAGGGTTCGTTCCACCCGAGGACGAGGCCTCCTCGGCCTGGCCTCGCCTCCATCTGAGATGCGACTGCACTGTCCCTCGAGGAAGGGGACATCCGCGTGGGCAGCGTAGCGTTAGACCAGACGAAGGAAGCTGCCGTGAACACTCAAATACAGGTTTTTTCTGTGTGCCCGGGAGCTTTCCCTTGTCTGTGAGAAGCGCCCGGGCCCGTGCCGGCTCCTAGGGGAGTCCCACACTCGTGTCGGTTTTTGAGAAGTTGCCACGCTGTCTTCCAGAGTGAAGTGATCCGGTTTTTCCGCATCCTTGCCAGCCTGTGGTGTGGATACTTTTTTACGTTAGCCACTCTCTAGCTGTGCGGGGCTGGCTCACTGCGGTTCGAATCTCTTTTTCCCGAATGGCTCATGGCGTTCAACATCTTTTCACGTGCTTCTTGGCCATCGGTATATCCTTTTTGGTGAAGTGATCTGGCTTAAAATTTTTTTGTAATGTTTATTATTTTTTGAGAAACACACCAGAGAGAGAGAGAGAGAGAGAGAGAGAGAGGAGAGAGAGAGAGAGAGAGAGACGGAGCACGGGCAGGGAGGAGAAGAGAGAGAGGGGACACAGACTCCGAAGCAGGCTCCAGGCTCTGAGCTGTCAGCAGAGCCCAACACGGGGCTTGAACTCACAGATGGTGAGATCATGACCTGAGTCGAAGTCGGATGCTTAACCCACTGAGCCACCCAGGCGCCCCCGACCTGGCTTTAAAAAAACATTCCCCAGGGGTGCTGGAAGAGGGCAGGGTGTCAAAAGCCTTGTGCGTTGGTCCCCCCACCCGCCGTGGTCCCATCGCGGGGCTGTGCCTCTCTGCGCTCCGGGGGGGGGGTACTTGGTCACCCCTGAGGTCCCATCCTGCCCCTACCTTCTCTGACTCCCAAACAGAGTGGTGACCGTGACCCAGAGCAGCCTCCCTGCTGACGTGGCCCCCACCCACACCATCACCCACCCGTCTGTGGCCAGGGGATCCCATCGAGGCTGACTCACGAGGGGGGGGAGAGGCTGTAGTTAAGGCAAGTTGTCTATTGATTGTTGGGCCCGGAAATAAGGAGAAAACCAAAGGCACGAGCCCGGGTTGTCTCCTTGGCCCCTCAGTGGGCCTCCCTCCGGGCCTCCCTGAGGACCCCGGCTAAGGAGCAGGCCCCCCAGCCAGCTTCCCTTTGCACCTCTTCAGCCCGGCCTGCGCTTTGGGGTTTAGTTTTGCAACAGGGTCGTGCTGAAGGTCCCAGAAACGCTTCCCTTTTTGTGTTGATTACACACGAAAGAAAAAGCGGGTGTAGAATTTAAAACTGCTCGAAGCAGTGGTGACCGGGGTCCTCTGTTTCTCTCGAAAACCAGCACCGAGGTCGCACCTCGCATGGCGGGCCGGTGGGCAGCGTTGTGATGGTTTTTTGCCTTTGCCTCCTGTCCCAGGAGGGGCAGCAGGAAGTGGCCTTGGGTGTTAATGGGGTGAGGTCCCGCGGATGTCCTCCGCTTAAGAATGTGTTTACTTTTGTTTCTCCGCCTCGTAATGTACCTGGGACTTCACAGTGCGTGTGAAGTACGCATCCTTCGTCTGTTTCAGTGAGTCATAAGAAATGAAAAGGCGTGACTGTTTCTTCCTCGGTAGAATGGAGTATATATTTGCCAGACCTCCTTTGGTGAATTTGTACAAACAGTCTCCCACAAAGAAGGGATTGTTTTCTGTGTGGCTCAGGGGGTTCTCGGAGAATGAACAGAGCATTTTGACAGGAGTCCCCTGAGCCCGGCTAGTGGAGATAGTGTCATGGGGGTAGACGATCGCAGGCTTTCCAAACAGTCCCTGTGGCCCTACTAGAATATTCCGGCCCCTCTCAGCCATCATTTGAGGGGCCCAAGATCAAAGAGGTCGCTGAATCACATGACGGTTTTGGTTCAGAATATTTTTCTGGTTTGGTACTTTTTCAAAGCCTCAGTTTGAGGGGGGTGGGGGTGGGCTCCTGGGTGGCTCAGTTGGTCGAGCGCCTGCCTCTGGATTTCGGCCCAGGTCACGATCTCACGGTTCGTGAGTTCGAGCCCCGCGGAGGGCTCCGCACTGACGGTGCGGAGCCTGCTTGGGCTTCTCTCTCTCCCTCTCTCTCTCTCTGCCCCTCCTCGCCTCTCTCTCTTTCAAAATAAATAAATAAACTTAAAATAAACCAATAGGTTTGATTCCCGTTTGAACTTGTTCAATAGAAGCGAGGAAAGAGGGGGCGGGATCCCTCTTGTTACATTCCTGGTTCCAGTTAAACTTGCTATCTGTGCTCGGGTTGAGGTTTTGAATAAATAAAATGTGTTATGGCCATCGGTGACTGGTTCATTCGGCTTCAAGTCGCTTCTCCAGATAGCGTCGCGGTCATAACGTTTATTTCCCGTGAACCCACATTCTTCCAGGGTGCTGCGCGTTGGTCTCGTTGCTGAAATAGTCTGGTTAACTGAGAGTTACCGTAATGGCGCTCGTACTTTGAGGTCAACTGGGAGTGATAGGATACCGACGCGCAAACCCGCGAAGGTCGGCTACACGCACAGACCCTGGTCCTTGGGGGACCAGAGAGGGCTGTGTCCACTACTTACAAACAGGTGGTTTCCGGAAAGGGTCCGCTCTTCCTGACACAGCCCACAGACATTTACTGGGTGCTGAGTGCATCCACGTTGTGCTGACAGGTAGGGATCTGTGTGTACGTCAAGCGTAGATCCTACCTTCTGGGAACCTTAGTTAAGTGGCAGCGGCTGGGGCCTGTGTTTGCTACGGCTACGCATTGAACGAGGGGTCACGTGACGTGCCCCAGATCACAGTCACGGAAGCCTCAGGACGTGAAGCCAGGCCTTCGAGCTGTGGAAAAGGGTGTCTCAGATGCGGCACCCCTGCTGTCTGGGGCCCGATACGTTTTGGTTTGGGGGGAGCTGTTCTGCGCATCTGACGGATGTGCTCCGTCGGGGGGAAAGTCGGTGCCCTGGAGGTTGTCCTTCGAGCTGCCTTCCCGACGCTACGTGCCGCCTTACTGTGTCCTTGTGCGTGGAGGGTGAGTCCATCCACAGTCCTGCTGGAAGCAGAGGTTGTCGGGAGGAGAACCCCCAGAGACGGTGCTCTGGGATTTGGTGGCAGTTTGAGGGAGTTCACCCGGGCAGAGAAAGGGAACCATCTCCGGAGCAGAAGGACACAGGCCTACAAGCAGGAGAGCGTGAGAAGACAGCGCAGATTTAAGGAATGACAGACAGATAGTTAGTTTGCTGTGGACCCTCCACTTCCGTCCCTCTTGCTGTTTTCTCGTTCCTTCCTTTCAAGCAGCAAGCAGGTTCACAGCAGCTATGGAACGTTTTCAAGCACCGGTTTGCATCTGTCAGGACGGGTGAGGCTCTGCGGGCGTAACAAACAGCCCCACAAGCTGCGGTGTGAAACCGCCAAGGTTTCTTTCTTGTGTCTCCTGCACACCCGGTCTGGGTCAGCCGTGGGCTCTGCTGCGTGGTGTCCTCACTCTGAGCCCCAGGCCGATGGCGCAGCCGCTCTCCGGAGCGTGGCCGGTCACCGGGCGAGAGAACGAGACTATGGCGAGTCACGTTCTGGCTCAGAGCAGTAGCACGCGTCACTTCTGCTCATACTTCGTTGGCCAAGCAAGTGAGGTGTCCTCCCCTAATGTGAAGGGGGCAGGGCATCGAGTCCTACCACGTGTCCAGGACAGGAACTGGAAAGACCTGGGGGACGGCGCTGATGTCCAAGGCGGGTGCCTGGGCCGTGTGAGCGTGGGCACCCTGCCGTGTCTCTGACGGCCTCCTAGCCTGGCTTCAGGGAATGGCCTGTTGCCAAGCTCAGTGAGAGACTGTTGAACGAAAAGAGAGAATTAGACCATCGGGATTCCACAAAATGTTAGTTCCCCGAAAAAGTCAAGAGGCCCTCATCGGGTTAGGATCGGGTCCCGGGCCCTCATTTTTAGAGTTACAACGTTGGGCGTGGGAGAAAGCGTCCGTGTCGACACGACCTGGGTCCAGTGGCTAGCGTCCGTGAGGGGGGAGTGGTTGATCAGGATGCGGGTGTTTATCTGGACCCCAGGAGGCTTTCTCCCACCGTTACTGGAGGAAACAGAACAGCTCTCGAGCCCAAGTCAAGTGTCGAGCAAGACGGCAGCCTTTGCGAACCGTAGATTTTTGAGATGGAAGAGTGTGATCACGCTGGGTGTGAGCAGTCCTGACCGAGGGCATCCCGGATGCTCTCCAAAAGCCTGAACAAATTCTCTATAAAACCAGGAGTGTTTTCCTTGTTAGGAACTCATTCAGACCGCGACTGTGTCCCAGGCCCTGGAGCGGGGAGATAGAGACAGAGCCTGGCTGCGGTGACTCTAAACTGGGAGAAAGCCGGAAACCTGTGGGGAGGATTCAGCCCTTGTCACCGCTCGACAGGGGGCACAGAGGTCTTGGAAAAATAGAAATAAAAATAGCAGCCGGTGGCCACGTCCCCCCGGTGACGTGCTCTCTCCAAACCTGGTTTCCACTCTATTTCTGAATTGTTTTTCACCCTGGTGTGTAGGGAGCCGGGGCAAGTGAGGTGGACAGAAGTGTGTGTCGGGGGGAGGGTACGGGTGGACTCAAAGGGAGACAAGATTAGTCACCGTCTGGGAACGGGTAGGGGCATTCCAGAGACGGGAAGAGCCCAGGACAGCCGGCTAAGTCCAGAGTCCCATCACCTCTGGGGTCTTGCTGGAGCACACACCGTGTGTATGGGTGTGGTGTAGCGTATGCCTGCATGTACGTGGGTGTCAGTGTGTGCACACATGTGTATGAGTGTGCACACGTGGGTGTGGGTGTGTGTGGGTCTGTGTATGAGTGTGGATGTAGGTGTGAGCGTGCACATGTCCGCGCGTGTGTGTGTGCACACGTGTGTATGATGTGCATGCATGTGTGGGTGTGTATGTGTGGTGTACATGTACATGTGTATGAATGTGTGCACATGGGATGGGTGGGTGTAGGTGTGTGTATCCGCATGTGTATGAGGGTGTGCAGGTGTGTGCGTTCATGTGTGTGCATGCACGTGTGTATGAACGTATGCATGTGTGTGGTGTAGTGTGTGCGTGTGCATGGGTGTATAGTGTGTATGACTGTGTGCATAGTGGCATTCGTGTGTGTGCATGTATGAGTGGGTGTAGGTGTGTGCGCCATGTGTGTGAGTGTGCATGCGCGTGTGTGGGTGTGTGTACGTGCACACATGTGTGTGCATGCACAGATGTATGAATTTGTGCACATGGGTGGGTGGGTATAGGTGTGTGCATCCGCATGTGTATGGGGTGTGCACACATGTGTATGAGTGTGTGCATGTGTGTATGGGTGTAGGCGTGCATTCGTGAGTGTGTGCACACACGCGTGTATGAATGTGCACAGGTGTGGTGTAGGTGTGCATGGGTGTGTGCGCGGTCATGTGCATGAGTGTGCATGCACGTGTGTGTGAGTGTGTGCATACGTGTGGTGGGTGGAGTGTGCACGCATGTGCCCCCCCAAGGGGGGCTGCCGCCGAAGGGTGTGCAGACAGGGGAGTGTCACCAGCAACCCGCAGTTTGCTGCCAGGTGCCTAAGCCGGTTGTGGTATGTCCCCCTCCTCCGTCGGGTTCTCAGGGGCACCTGTGATGCACCAGTGGCTCTCTAATATTTTTCGCCGCCACCCCCCCAGCCCGTACCATTGTTCTCTTCTCACCTGAGGGCAGCAAAGCGATGTAGTCCTTTAGAAAGGCTTCGGCACGGCGTGCAGGACCAGCGCACGTAAGACCGGAAGGGGAGCCTGAACGGAGGGCTGGACCTGAAGGTCAGGCTGCTGGACGCGGGGCCAGGGCAGGGCCAGCTGCCCTTCCCCCCAGCCCAGCGCTCCCTCGACCGTGACCCCGGTGCCTGCAACCTTTACTTTCTCAGCTGCAGAATGGGCATGCTGCATTCAGCTGAGCGGGAAGCCTCGCACATGTGCCCGCTCTGGGAATTTGTTTCGGTAAAGGAAGCCCCAGCGGTGGCATTGTGGCTGGGCCCTCTCCACTGCCTTTCCCCACCGCACCCCGAGCGTGGGGCTGCCCTAAACACCTGCTTCCCCCTCGCTCGCCCCGGCTTCGGGTCCGTGCCCACGGTGGCCGGGAGGGCGGGACTCCAGTCTGGTGTGGACCTCACCGCGACCGGACAGTTCCCCGCAAGAGGCCCCGGGCTCCCAGAAGGGCGGCCTACCCCTCGGGGCGGTAGAAGGTTCACCCTGCTCTTACCCTGTGCTCTGAGGTCTCCGGAAGACACAGGTGCTATATATAAAACCAAGGCCATTATCTCACTCTTGCTAAGTTTCCACCCTGGTGGCTTCACTGCATGCCACCGTGAGATTTCCTGGAGCCCTCCCCCCAGACCCCTGGGGCCAGGCCGACGGGGGGGGGGGGGGAGACGACGCCTCTCTGTGGGAGACTGAACATTCCCCGCCCCCCCCCCCCCGCAGGAAGGTCTGTTGTGGGCCTGCCTGGGCAGAGGGAGGAGAAATAAGGATGTCTCAACAGACATCCCCCTCCCACAAGTGGGGTCCCCCTAACCGACGGTGGGGGCAACAGCGGGGTCCCAGACTGCAGGGAAAGCCCCTCCTTCCCCTTGTCGCCTCTGGGTGAGGGGGAAATGGTGGTGGGGCAGACACCCTAGTAGGTTCGGCTCAGACCTCGAAGGGACCACGGACAGCAGTCACGAGGGATTTCTGTTGTTCAGGGACGTGACAAGTGAGAGTGGGTCTAGATGATAGGTTTCCATTTAATCTCGTTACTGGTAACTTCGCTGTGCAGTTTTTCCAAGTGGGGCATGATTGGCATTTGGGGCTTTACCTTCTTTATTTGGGGCTGCCCAGTGCCCTCAGGTCATTCAGCCTCTCTGGCCCCGGGGTGCCCTTTGCCAGTGGGAACCCCTCGCCCCCCCCCCCCCGCCGCCACTGTGCGCCCCCTCCCCCCACTTCCAGACACACTCCAGGGTCCGAGCAGGTGACTGTTTCCAGTTGGGGAACCGCTGCGAGAAATGTTTTACTTTGGCAGAATCTCGAGAGGATGTCAAGTCGAGTTCAGGGATTCTGGGGGGGGTACTGGGGGGGCAGACGGTGGATGTCCAACTGAGAACTGTCTTGTCAGCTCGGAGAGAGTGTGGGCCTAATTTTTTTTTTTTTAATTTTTTTTAACGTTTTATTTATTTTGAGACAGAGAGAGACAGAGCATGAACGGGGCAGGGGCAGAGAGAGAGGGAGACACAGAATCGGAAGCAGGCTCCAGGCTCCGAGCCATCAGCCCAGAGCCCGACGCGGGGCTCGAACTCACGGACCGCGAGAGATCGTGACCTGAGCTGAAGTCGGACGCTTTAACAGACTGAGCCACCCAGGCGCCACTGGGCCTAATTTTTTTAAGTGACAAAAGTTAAATATTTCATCCTATGTTAATGAGCCCCCGGGCACCCTCACTTAACAGGAGGAACTTTTGTGCTTTTTTTTTTTTTTTTTTCTTTTCATTCCTCCTTCTCTCTTAATGAGCACCTTTAGTTACCTCAGGACTGTGTCTTGGGCGTGTGACCAGCACAGCCTGGGGCCCTTCGCTCCCACAGTCGTGCCCTTGGGATTTAATGCTCTGAAACCATGGTCTTGAAATTCTTTTTTTTATGTTTATTTTTGAGAGAGAGAGAGAATGAGCAGAGGAGGGGCAGTGAGAGAGGGGGACAGCGGATCGAAGGCAGGCTCCAGGCTCTGAGCTGTCAGCACTGAGACCCGTGCGGGGCTCGAACTCATGAGCCAGGAGATCATGACCTGAGCCCAAGTCAGATGCTTAACCTACTGAGCCACCCAGGCTCCCCCCACACTCCCCTCTTGAAATTCTTAATCATTCTCTCTTTGAGTGTGTGTTTTGTAGATGAAGCCCAGTGACACCCCAGTCCCCCGGGGGCTCAGGCCCCAGCCGGCCTCCCTCTCCCTGCCCCCCAGCAACTGCTCACGTGGGCCCAGAGTCCCTGCTGCTGGTGTGCTGGTGTCCCCAGCCGGGATGTGACTTCCGTCCGTCCACACCCCAGGCTGGCGGAGCCACACAACGATCCGGTTCTGAGAGGGAAAGGGGAGACGCCCCGCCCCTGGCCAGAGTCTCGGGGAGGAGGCCCCTGGGTCCCCGGAGGGTCTGATTCCCCCGGAGACATCAGAGAGTAAAGAATCGAGTAGATCAGGTTGGGAGAGCGACTGCAGAAGAGAGATTTATATTTCATTACCTTTCGTGGCCCTCTCGCCTTGTTTTCCCCCTCCTTTTTGGGGTGCTGCGCTGTGTCGCTTTCACACAAAGCCCTGTGGATCGTGACGTGGGCTCTGCTCGCTTCCTTCTTTCCTGCCGCTTCTGGTTAGTTTTCTCCGCGTCTCTGCAAAGAACAAAGGCAACTGACCAAAAGGGATCACAGCCGCCATCGGAGGTTCTGCGTGTCCCCTCCCTGCGGTCCTCCCAGGGGTCGAGGTCGCCAGCCCACCCCCCTCCCCCCACCAACCCAAGCTGCTTTTCTAGCATCACCTGTTAGCACAGCACCTTTGACAGGAGGCAGCAGACGGGGGTGAGAGGGGGCCAGGGGAGGGAAGTCTGTCTTTTGCTGGGACTTGGCTGAAGGTTGTGGCCGGTCGGTCGTGAGTCTTCCGTGGTCGGTGAGCTGTTTCTTCACGGGGACCAGCTCTGGGCAGGACACTGGAGGGACAGCAGATGGGACATTTCCAGGAAATGAGACCTGTGTCACGGGCCAACCTCACTAAGGGGTTGTTTGTGAGCAGGTGGATGGTGCCACACCAAGCATCTTCAACAGACCTTGGCCTTGGCCTTGGCCTCCGTCTCCGTCTGGGGGACCACGCGTGGCCTGCTGGAGGAAGACTGAGCCCAGCGTGGCCTCACATAAGGTGGCTGTAGACGGTGGACAGACGAGGGCTAGGGCCCCTCCCTCACTGCTGCTTTCTGTGGCTTGTTGACGGTCTTGGGGGTTTCATTCCGAGACACGGTAGACATCGTATCCTCTGCTTCATCTGAGACATTCCTTGGGGGACGTTGGATGTCAGGGGCCACCGTGAATCGTTCCCAACCCTCCCAGGGCCCCAGGGATGCCCACTCCCCCTCTGCATTTCCAGTATCGGCCACGTCCTGTTTATGGCTGTAAAACTCATGCTAGACCTTTCCAGAATCCTCGGAGACCTCGTGGGGCCAGACACACCCAGGGCAGCCCGGATGCCGAGGGGGCAGAGAGGCCCTTGTCCCTGGTCTGGTACCTGGCAGAGAGGAGAGACAGCTGGACCAGAAGCACAGAAAGCCTCCCATATGGGACATGTTCATACCAAAACGCGACTCGTTGTTTATCTGCAACTCAAACCGAGCCTGCTGTCCTGTACCTCTTCTGGAAGCCTGCTCCAGAGGGCAGTTCTGTCACAGCCTCTGTGAGACGTGGCACTCCGGAAATGGGAGTGCTGGTGGCCAGGGGGTCCCCTATTAAGGGGCCAGACGTCTGGCGCCCTGCTGCCCAGTGCTGTCACCGGCTCGCCGTGTCACCTGGAGCCGTCCTTAGGCCTGTGCCCCCGCCCCTGGGCTCTCTCCACGGCTGGGACACGGTGACACGTCCTGGCACAACCCATAAGGCTCAGAGACCCGAGGGGCCTGCCTGGGACCCTTGCCTTGTTAGTTAAGGAGCCCTCAGCTGCACAAAATGGGAAACTGAGAGAGAATCCCAAGCAGGCTCGCGCCGTCGACCCACAGCCCCACGCGGGGCTCGAACTCACGAACCGTGAGATGACGACCTGAGCCGGAGTCGGACGCTTAACCGACTGAGCCTTCCAGGCGCCCCTGTTCTTTGTGATTTTTTTTTTAACGTAAACTTAAATCTTACTGAGAAAGAATCTAACGATACCCGCGGCCAAGGGGACGATTTAATTCATTCCAAGTGTACTCGGGTCTTTGATAGGCTGCGTCATTTTGTTTCGCATTAACTGCAATCCGATCGTGCTCGTTTTTATCTTTTGATTTTATCGTGGTAATGACCTCTCACATATTCTGTTTGGTGCGTTGACCTAGGTCCTCTGCTTGTGATTTTCAGTGGGTACAGTATTACGTAACAGTAATAGCCGGTCACTGAACCGGGCACAGCTCTGGGTGTTTTCTGTGAATGATTTCTCTTCGGGCTGAGCAATCCCTCTTCAGATGAGGCGGACGGGGGTCCAGGAGTGTGCGCAGAACCCATTACAGAGCCACCCGCAAAGTCTGAGTGCTTTGGTGTCTCCACCGCCACTGGGTTTGCTTTGTTTTTGGTACGGCTCGTGCCTTAAAGTTTGAAATTTGTGATCCTTTAGTTTTCAAGTGGGGCTCCCGTGTTTCCTTGTGATGATGGCCTTTAATTACTCCTCTGTAAACTCCTGCTTTATCCCCACGGAGCAAGTGCATAAATGCCCTGCAGAAGTGATGGCCCGTGTTGATAGCGTTTTATATGGTGAGCTCTCAGTGGCTATTTACAAATATTTTTCTCTTCTGTGGTTTGCTCTTCCAATCCGACTTTATTGCAGCCATGCTGCCCTTCTGACGTGTCCTGGTAGAATTTTCCTTTTCCCCTTTTCGAGATTGTTCGTAATCATCCTGGCCTGAACACGGGGACAATCCGGTCCTCGCGGGAGATGGTTTTGCACTAATTTTTCTTATGCGGCCGACCTTTGTGATGGGTTCTTAGAGGACTGAACTGTGCCTCGCCCTAAGAAGGGGTGTTTTTTTTTTTTTTTTAACGTTTATTTATTTTTGAGACAGAGAGAGACAGAGCATGAACGGGGAGGGGCAGAGAGAGAGGGAGACACAGAATCGGAAGCAGGCTCCAGGCTCCGAGCCATCAGCCCAGAGCCCGACGTGGGGCTCAAACTCACGGACCGCGAGATCGTGACCTGAGCTGAAGTCGGACGCTCAACCGACTGAGCCACCCAGACGCCCCGGAAGGGGTTTTTTTAAACCCGTTTTTAAATTCCCAGATAGTATTCGGCTGAGAGCAGGTGCCTGGGTGTTAGCTAGCTGGCCCCTGGCCAGACCCAGCCACCCCCAGTCTCCTGGCCATCTGCTCACCTTGGCAACAGAGTGGCGACCGACACACCCAGGCCCAGCAAGCCAGACAGAGTGGCGGCTGGAAACTTCACGGAATCCTTGTAATTAGTAAGGGAAAAGGCCTGTTAGCTCATGTGGTGCCTTCCTCCTCCCACGGACCCCAACCAGCTTTAGAAGGTGACATATAATTTGCTCTGTCACCTGGAGCACTCAGTTGAGTTTTCTGGGGCTCCTCTGTGAGCTAGGCCAGATCGGTGGATTTTCACCCCTTTGGGGTCTCGTGTCATTTTGGAAAGCGGTCGGAAGTGGTGTTCCTTCCCCGCTGGGGAAATGCATACTTCCCAAACCCTCGTGCACGCCCCTTTAGGACATCCATGGCTGGAAGCCAGCCTCAGCTGCAGTCTGGAGGTTTAGAACCCAAAGACTTGTTGATCTCCTGAGCTCCCTTTCAGCAAGTTCTAGAAAGTTCCCCGTCAAGGAAGCTGGGGATGGAAGTAGGCGAAAGGGAGCTGCGAAAGGAAGCTGCGTGTGTAGTTACTCGGAGGAAACAGCTGTCCAGCCCCAAATGGTTCACTGTCAGGTATTTGTTACTTGTTTTCTATTATTTGTTATTTTGCAGGGTTGAGTTCAACTTCCGGACACCCTGTTCGTCCCCTTCACTTGACTCTATAAAAGTAGAAATTTTATACTGCCTTGGGGCACCTGGGGGGCTCAGCTGGTTGACGATCCAGCTTCGGGGCTCAGGTCATGATCTCACGGTTCATGAGTTCGAGCCCCGCATCGGGCTCTGGGCTGATGGCACAGAGCCTGCTTGGGATTCTCTCTCTTTCTCTCTCTCTTCTCTCTCTTTGGAAATAAAGCTAAAAAATATTTGTACTTGCCTCTGCCTGAAACTCTTGAAATCTTTCTGGTTGGTGGGGTGGGGGCTTCTGAATGCATTTGACCTTCACAGCCCAGGAAGGGCAAGGGGGACCATCTGCCCAGATGTTCCCGGCAACTCCCCGCGGGTGGCACCCTTAGCCCTCTGCAGCTTGGAAGGAGAGAGAGCGGGCTGGTGGGGTGATGTTTTGCGAGTCGGTGGGCTCCTGGAGTTGGGAGACGGGGCGGAAGATCTCTTCTGCTTGATCACAGTGCCTTCCCAGCACCTCTGCACTTGCTTAAGACGATTTGCTTCAGTCCCAGGGACTTTTCAAATTCCTCAAATGACCTGTTTTTTTTTTTTTTTTTTAATGTTTATTTATTCTGAGAGACAGAGAGAGATAGAGAGCATGCGTGCACAAGCTGGGGAGGCAGAGAGTGAAGAGAGAGAGCGAATCCCAAGCAGTCTCTGTGCCATCAGTGCAGAGCCCGACGCGGGACTCGATCCCATGAACTGCGAGATCACGTCCTGAGCCGAAATCAAGAGTCAGACGCTCGACTGACTGAGCCCCCCAGGTGTGCCTCAAAGCCTCAAGTGACCTGTTTGAGAGGCAGCTGCTCCAAGATCTGTTCTCAGGGGCAGGAGAACACTCCCGGCGTGGTTTCACGGTAGCTGGCGGGGAGATGCCCGCAGCCTCGAGCGTCGAGTCCAGCCCAGCCTCGTGGGATGGGGTGGAGGCCGTCACAGACCCAAGTCCTTCTAGTTGGCGGCTGAAGGAATGGGTGTCCATGTGCACTCAGGTGCTTCTGAATAGCGACGTGACCCAGGAAGTTGGCAGGACACGGGAGGCGGGAGGGACAGAACCAGCGTTGTGGACCCCAGTTTTACGTCTCCCCAATCTCTTCCCTCCTTCTCGCCGCCAGAGTGTTTCTGTAAAACGTGAGGTGAGTGAGCGATCAATGCATTAGCTCCTCAATCTTCTATGAGATTCTGGGATGATTCTGCTGTGTGGACAGTGACCTGAGCGCAGGGAACCTCTGGGTCTGATTTTACCGGAGTCACTGGAGCTGTTCTGCTTCTCAGAACATTAGACGCTTTTTTAAAATGTTTATTTTCAGAGAGAGAGAGTGCGCACGTGTGCACGCGCACACGTGAGCAGGGAAGGGCACCGAGAGAGAGAGAGAGAGGAGAGAGAGAGAGAGAGAAGAGAGAATCCCAAGCAGGCTCCATGCTGTCAGCCCAGAGCCCAACTTGGGGTTCAGTCCCACAAACTGAGATCGTAACCTGAGCCGAAATCAAGAGTCAGACACTCAGCCAACTGACCCACCCAGGTGCCCCTGTTCATGTTTATTCTACTCATTCATTGAACACGCCCTTTTTATTATACTGCAAACAATGCTGACTTCAGGCTAAGCCTGAATTATCAGACATTCGCGTTCCCAGGGGTCTGGACAGACAGCACTGGAGTCTGGCCTTCCCACAGTCTGCAGCCAGGAGTCTGGACAGACCGCCTGCGGCCTGGGCCTCCCGTGGTCTGCAGTCTGGGATCTAGACGGACAGAGTGCAGCACTGAGTCTGGACAGACAGCCTAGGGCTTGGCCCTCCCGCAGTTTGCAGCCTGGGGTCTGGACAGACAGTATGGGGCCTGGCCCTTCCATGGTCTGCGGTCTGGGGTCTGGACAGACAGCATGGGGCCTGGGCCCCTCCGGGTCTGCAGCCTGACACCGGGGCGCAGACCCGGCCCCCTCTGCAGGCAGTGCGAGCCGAAGGGACCAGCACTGGGGTTCGCGCGCGCACCGGGCCGTACGCGAGGGTGCAGCAGCGCCTGCAGCCGCGGGGTCCGAGAAAGACCCCGAAGCTGACGGGTTGAGAAGTCAGCCCTGGGCCCCAGGCGGGCAGCCCACGTGGCGGGGTGACACGCGGGGCCGCTCGCCGCCGGCCACCACCCCCGTCGCGCGCCCTTGGTGAGCCCCCGGCGGGGAGCCGCGCCGCCGGGCGCACAGGGCACAGGCCGGGGCTGAGACGCGGGGACCCCTCCGGCGGGCGGTGGCGGCCCGCCCCGTCACGTGACCGCCCCGCCCCCGCCGCTCGTCACGTGACCGCGCGGGCGCGCGCTCCGCCGCCGAGCACGCCGGGAGGCGGCACCCCCGCGCGGGTCTAAGACGCGCGGGCGCGGGCGGTGGCCCCGCGGGGAAGAGGCCCTTCCGGGCGCCGGAGTTCCCGGACCTGCAGTTCCCGGCCACCGGGAGGGCTGAGGGCCGCCGCTGTGGGGCTGGGGACCCCGCACAGTTCAGGCTCCGCGCGCAGCGTGTCCTCGCGCAGTGCGCGCACCTGCCTCCCTCCCTTGCCCGGACCTCTCTCTGTCTCTTCTCGCAGAAACACAGGGCATGTTTGGCTGCGGTATCTTAACTGCTGTAAAAATAAGTCACCTCCCGCAGGGGCACCAGCTGAGGTGTTTCCCTCGTCAGCGTCCGTGTGGATCGTGCACCGGAGGGGGAGGTGTGAGATTCGGAAGGAGTAAAAGCGTTCCTTGAGGCTGGGGTCAGGGACAGCCCCAAAGTGCCGCAGCGGCCGCTGGGACCGACCTTCCCGTCCGGGCCCGTCTCGTCCAGGCTCAGAGAGCGGGGCCCGGCTCCGGGGTCTTTGCAACCGCCTGCCGGGCGTGCGCGTGGGTTCATGAGTGTCTTGTGTTCTCGGTGCGAGTGTAGCCAGCGCCGCTGGGCTCCGGGACCCGGACAGGCGGATCCAGCGAGGCCCCGGGAAGCACACAGGCGGCCAGCAGAAGGTGGTCCTTGGAGGGGCCTCGCCAGGGTGAAACAGCGAGGCCGTGCGTGGATCTTTCTGTGGGGGAAGGGTTGCGCTGTCCCGCATACCTGATGCACCGTTCTTGACTGCCTGTGTCCTCTGGGTTTGGGGAAGCATTTGCTGCCTTTTGTGACTCTCCCTGTGTGCAGGGTGGTAGAGGAGGGTTTCTGATAAAGGAGCAGTCGGTGAGCGCAATGGCTCTTGGTACTGACCGGTCTGCAGAACTGGGGTGTTTCGGTGCCGAAGCTGTTCAGTGGGTGGTAGTGACACTGAGCCCTGTCATCCCGACCGGATGGGTTAGCGAGGACCCCCCTGAGGTGTGTTCATTCCGGGCCCAATCAGCAGCAGGCTTGGGGAAGGCTCCCCATACCTCCTATTTAAAATTTTTCTTTTTTACTTTTCTTGAGAAAGAGACAGGGTGCAGGTGGGGGAGGGAGAGAGAGAGAGAGACACAGAATCCAAAGCAGGCTCCAGGCTCCGAGCTGTCAGCACAGAGCCCGACGCGGGGCTCGAACTCACAGACCACGAGATCATGACCTGAGCCGAAGTCGGCCGCTTAACCGACTGAGCCACCCAGGCGCCCCGAAAATCAACTTCTTGAAGCAGAGCCGTTGTCAGTAAGACGTGCGAGCCTGCACAGTTCCTGTAGGAATTCTCCTCTTGGGTCTGTGCATTCTGTTCTGTTCCTCCAAAAGCAGGAGCTCGGGCTTATCTAAAGGCGCCTCACCTGCAGCTCCCAGACCCCGCGTGACTGGCTTCGGAGCAAGAGGGTTATTAGGAGCACGTGAAATTCGTGCAGGATCCGCATTTCCATGGAGAATCCGTGTGATTGAGCAGCTGGTCTTGTCGAGAGCTCTTGTCCCCATCTGCGTCCACACAGCCTGTTTCCACACTGCCCGCCTCGGTTTCTTACCCAAGGCGCTATGTGCTCCCGTGCAATGAATGCCCGGTGTAATCTAAACACCCAGAGGCCAAGGAAAAGCCGTTAGGTGATGGCCAACCGAGATCCAGGAGACGGGACACGGATCTCTGCAAGATAGTGAATGGCTTCTGACATCTCCAGTTTTTCCCTTTGTCGCTCTCTTCCTCTTCTCGCTTGACTGTCGTCTGGGCCCCCCCGTTCTGCACAGTAAGTGCTACTGATTGTCCTGATTTTCAGTTACCGAGGCTGGGTGGTGGCGGGGGGCTGCGGGGGTGGGGGGGGGAAGGATCCCAGCAAGGGCGGCACTCCGAGAGCCCCCCCGGCAGTGACGATGTTAATGGCTAACTGTTGAACTCTGTTATGGGCCAGGGCTGGCGCTGCAGTCCTTGCGGTGGCCCTCTGAGGGAAGCTCCGTTAATGTGGCTCTTCTGCAGGCGGGTCACCTGAGGCCCCGAGCGGCTGCGTAACTTCTCAGGCATCAGAGAAAATTCCAGGACGTGAACGCAGGCAGCCCGGCGGGCATCTGGGCCCTCTCCGTTCAGGCTGTTAGATTTCCTTCTGGGCAAATGGGCCGCCGAGTGCTTTCCTTTCGGCTGAGACCTTCCCGCCCTCCCGGCCTGATGGGCCCTTATCATCTGCTTGTTAGAAAGCCAAGGCCGGTCTTCAAGGGGGGGGGGGGGATGGAAGGAGGGAGAGAAGCTCGAGGAGGATTGAGGGCACTCTTCCTTCCCCGCAGCTCTTCCCTGAGCCCTCCCCGGCGGTTGTCGCAGGGTGCAGCCGACTCCAGATTGGCGCCAAGGTCGGACTTCTTAATTTTAAGCACATCCGTGCCGCAGCCTGAGATCCGAGCAGGGTGACAGAGCCGGCGCCTCTCAGGGCTCTCGCTGGAGACCCGTCGGCATCTGAGGGAGTCCTGAGTCAGCAGGAGGAGAAGCCAGGGCCCGAGCTGAGCGGGGAGAGGTTGCCTCGTCGGGGGGGTGGGGGGGTGCTGCCTTCCAGAACCTCCCGCGGATGATGCCTTCCCTCTTCCTGCTCTGACCTCAGTCGTCAGCGCCTTCGCTTCGGGATTGGCCGCCCAGGAGAAGAGTTTCCTTTCCATCCTCCAGCTGCTGGTGGGTTGGGTCGTGACCCGTTCACTTGTGAGTGAACACTGCCTGTCCCCTGGGCCTCTCTCTTTTCCAGGTGTGGTTGAGCTAGGCCCCACTCTGCGTCCAGGAGAGGCAAAAGGAAGGGGAAGGGTACACGCTTTCCAGCCTGGCGGTCATGGGCACCCGTACCCTCCTTGGGGAGAGGCTCCCGTCCCCTGTGCCTCAGCATCAAGGCCCGCCCTGGAGCCCCGTGCCCTGCACCTGCCCCTTGAGGGCCCCGGAGGAAATCTTCACGCGACATTTATTTCCCAGGCATCCGCCCTATGCCAGGCACCTCGCTGCGTGCTGTGGAAACAGAAATCCAGCCAAGCTTCTGCCCTTAAAGGAACTGTCCAATGTGGGCGAGCCCTCTGGCTCCTTGACAGTTACACCCGTGACATTTAGGGGACAGAAAACAAGGTTTGAACCGGTCGGGCAGACAGGCAAACCCGGAGCCGCCTTCCAGCCCACAGTGCTGGCCCGCCCGGGGGTGGCATCATGCTCCCCGTGTCTGCATGAGACCCTGCCTTCGGGTCTGGTGGCTGTGACCGGGGCTGCCCCAAGAGCGTGTGAGCTCCTCTCTGAGACCCCTTCCCGCGCAGGGGTGAAGGCACCCGTTTTGCCTGCTGCTCTTGTTCGCCCTCCCGGAGTGACCTCTGAAGAGACGATTCGGCTCTCATGGGCTTGCAAAAGGCCCTTTGGGGGGTACTGTGTAGCAGGGGACTGGCCGCATTGCCAAATTCCGCCTTCCCTTTAGGACTGGGCTTTGGCCGTTACTCTCCCCGTTGTGCGCTCAGCGTGGGGAGGGAAGGCTTCGGAGCCTGTTCCCCCACAGACCTGCACCCATGTGTGTGAGGTCTCCCAGGAGACACCCACCACTCCCCTGACTCCCGCCGCTCCGCTCCCTGACTCCCGCCGCCTCCCCTCTCTGACTCCCGCCCCCTCCCCTCTCTGACTCCCGCCGCCTCCCCTCTCTGACTCTGTCTCTGTGACGCACCGATCCGCGCACTGGCCAGTGCAGAAAGCCCAGCTCTCCCCCCCGCAAACCCAGTGTTCGATCTCAGCTTCTCCCTCAGAGTGCTCCAGCCACAGTTTGCGGAGTTGGAGACTCGATGCAGAGAGATTCCCCCACGTGACTTCAGACGACAGGGGTGACGAGAGGAGGAAACAAGCCCCCCCCCCCGCACCCCATTGCTTGTGCCCAGGCTCGACTTGGCGACGCTTGCTTGTCTGAAAGGGGGAAATTCTGTTTCTTGTACTTCGTGCGCTGCGTGTTTGTGACAGTCTCAGATCCGCCTGTTGGCGCGGGAAGGGAAAGAAACTTAACGTTTGTTGACTGTTAGCCAAACGCTGTACCGTGCCCTTGAACGCATCGCGCCTCACGTCCGTTTCCGTCACCTTTCAGACGAGGAAACAGATTCCAGAAGGTTAACCGAGTTGTGACAGGCACGTAGCCTGAATCCGTGGATTTCTCCTGGACCTACCGGCTTTTCGTTGATGCTTGCGCACGTGTTCTGGTTCAATGAACTGTATTTTGTTACTCTCAGGCGATAACACCTCCAAATTCGATTGAGCCAGTTTGCTCAGTGGGTGCTGGTATGGTTTGTTCCCGGGAGGCCTGGACGAGTGAACATCAGGATATGCCCTCTTTTTAATGCGGGATATTGTGCCTGTCCTCCCTGTAGGAAGCTGGCATCCCTGAGGGTGATCTGGGCCCAGATATTTTCCTGGGAGTGGGGGACGGGTGGTGACCGGCCCCCCTGAAGCTGGTAGGGGGCTGCAGGCGTCACTCCGGCCTCGCCGGGGAGGCCCGGACCACGCCACCTCTGCCGTGTCTCAGCTCTGAGAGCCTGTGACCTTAGTAAGTGTGATGAAACACTTAGAAACTATCCAGAGCCCTCACCGCATGTTAACCTCTGCATTGTTGGCCTTTCTCGTTGCCGAAGCCAGCAGCGAATTCTCTGGACTCTCTGGAGAGTCCGTCCTCTTCGTGGTCACTTTGTCACCAGAGGGACCCTGAGAAACGGTAGCCGTTGACGCTCCGAGGACAAGACGGTGTTCTCAGGAAATGGGAGAGAAAGTCCAGGCCCAGGCCTGCCATCGTTCTTCTCTCACCTTCACCTTCTCCGAGGTGGGGGCTGACGTTCGGGGTATAAGACATGCTCGCTGTTTGCCTGTTGACCGGCCATCACTGACGCCGGCTCCCAGCGAACTTGCTGTGTGCCGAGTGGATTCTCTCTGAATCCCAGAAGCAAAACCAGGAGGCTGATATTAGTAATCCTTTCCTAGCGACGGAAACCGGGGGCTCCGAGACATTGAGTAATTGGCCCCCAATCACACTAATGGTAGAGCCAGGATTTTAACCAAATGTACTGGATTCCCAAGACTCCCAGATGGGGGCGTTCGTGGGTGGGTATTGGGGGTCGGCAGGTGCCCTGGGTGAGGAGCGGGAGGAGCAGAGGAGGAACAAAGACGGACCCCTTTAAAGCCAGATTATGGACCTTTGGGCTCCTCTAGTATTGATTTTGGCCTAGCACTTCAGTCAGGATAGTTCTGGTTCTTGGTCTCCACCATCCATCATCTCCGCTCTCCCCCCAGCTTTCGGAGAGCGTAGGAGGAATTGAATTGAGGAGACTTGAAGGCAAATGCTGACCCAGCACCCTCTAATTTAATTCTGGACCGTGATCGAGCCACTTAAGCCAGTGAGCGTCAACCAGGGTGATTTCGGTCCCCGGAGACGTGTGACAAGGTCTGGAGACGTTTTTCCATCACCACTGTAGGGGGAGTGCTCCTGGCATCCTTGCAGGGAGTCCATCCGCCCAAAGTGTCCGCACGGCCGGGCTTGAGAAACCCCAATGGCCGAGCCTGATGCCTGGCCCTCTGCCTTGAGAGGCCTGAATGAGGTAAGGCATGTGAACGTACTTGGTAAAACTGTGAAGTTCTAGGTGTGGGGCCGGTTCATGCATTTATCAGTTACGATCAAAGGCATGCCATGCCATTACCGTTGGTTCACAGATTAGAGAAGTCGTTGACGGCCAGCTCGACCAGTCTGAGTCCCCGACTCTGGAGACTTGGGTCTTCCTGGAAGCATTCCTCAGCGTTCCTAGGGTCTGTTATCAGTAGCCTCCAAAACTGTCCACCCCCTCCCCGAAGCAGATTTATTTCTGTTTGTTTTTTGTGTGTGTGTTTTTTTTTTTTTCATGCCACTCAAGGAGATCCAAACGTATTCTCCGTGGCACTCTTTTGGGTTTTATAGCCCGTGCCAGAAGAAGAAAGGTGGTTTGTTTGAGATTTTTTTTCTTACT